>NC_139157.1:54837095-55437095 GCF_964270905.1 Leucopleurus acutus | reverse complement strand
AAAAAAATTTAAAATAATATATCATTTTAACTTCTTAGCACCCGCTTTCACTTTCCAGTGAATCTTGGTTTGGACAGCATATCATTTGTTTAAGTTAGTAGTGATTTTATTTTCTTACTGTGGCACAGAACTTTAATTCCCTCCATCTAGCTAAAATTCTTTCTTCATTTAGTTGGCATCCAACTCTACTTACTGCTGTACTTTCATTTTTCTTTGCTCTGATCCCCTGTAGATCTTGTATGTACACCCTTGTTAACAATGATAGGTTGTTGCCTAATACTGTTTTTTCCTATCATGTTTTTTGTTAAATAAGTCAAAATTTCTTTCAGAGCAATAAAAATGATTTACTTCTTTTATACAGAGGTATAACATGTATCTAGGATATTGTTATAGTTTACACAATGTTTGATGGACTTATTATCCTACCATTGATTGGTGAATCATCATAGAATTAATTTTGAATCCCTTGGCATGCCACTTAGTAAATTAGAAAATAGGAAGTTGTAGAGAAATGATTCTGTACTTATACTCAAAATGTGTGTATCTCTTCCAAAATAGATTATGATATTTAAAAGAAACACGTGAGCTTAGAAAGTTAAGCTGCTTGAGAGCTGATAGCTGCCCTGTCCTATTATAGAGAGATTTCCTTAGATTGCTAGAATAAGTCCTTAGAGTCAGCAGACTGACTTGCTCTTGTCACACAGCGATTGAGCAAGCCCTAAATTAGACATGTGTCAGATTACAAGGGTATCCACACAGCACCCATGTGCCTAGTTGCCTACCCTAGCAAAACACCATGGGAGTTAATGAGGAGTGGGCCATTTCTTTAAAAATGTATGAGTTTTAGTTTGATACCAACAAAGAAGAAAGTCTGGGGTTGGGAGAAAAGACTTGTGTTTTCATATATAGATAAGAAATTCCATAAACTCATAAGGTTTAAACACTCTATGAAGATAAATTAATAGCTGTGTTGCCTAAGATTTTTAGCCTTGTCCCTGGTTGTAAGTCTGTACCATCCATTAGTAAGTAGCTGACTTAGAAGTAGACTTTATTGAGGAGAGGGAGGAAGGTCTCCAGATGCTTGAGATTATCCTTTTATATGTGCATATTTATTGAAATGCAATGTTACTTCTTTTAAGAGTTCTAAGTTCCTTGATAGCGATACTTGTATTCCATTTTTCCAGTGCCTTGCAACATTGTGTGTAGAGTAGATAATAAAATTTTATTGAGTGGATGTTAAATATATAAAGTATAATTTCCAGGAATTGAATATTAAGATAGAAAACATATTACATGCATAAATAAATTTTACCTGTTGCTCTTCATCTCCAAGTATTAAGCATATCCTGAGTCATCTACTGTTCCAAGTTAGGTCTTTAAAGGTAGAGAGCTAGTTGGGATTAGGCAGAGTTTATGATGTAGTAGTTTTGTGTTAAGTTAAGGGTTTTGAAGGGAGACTTGAATAGTAAGCTGTTAGGCTTGAGAAACAATCTATTTTATTGGTTTACAGTCGTATTTTCCAGGTCCAACCATGTCCTGGAGTAAATAGTTGCTGTTGCCTGTAATCAGATTATTCAATACAAAGACATGCTTTCCTAAGCATGCCTGGTCACAGGATGGGAAAGTATGTTTGGTCCCAGTATTGGTTTGGATAGGGACAGGGAATTATGTTGGTTTCAGTTTTCATTATTATTTTTATGTTGTTGCTTCTTATTCTTCTGCTCAGCACTCATTTTTGAATCTCCATTACACTTGTATTGAATTTCTTCTACACATTCCCCTGCCTCTAACCTTTCACTTATCTTTTTCTTCTATGACTCATTCTTGTGTTCTGAAAGGATTTCTTGGGCTAATGCTTTCAATCAGTAAACTTATTTTCTACAGAATTCAATCTGTTATCTGCTGTCTTTATATCATTTTTAAACTCTGTAATCATATTTGGTTTTATATTTTTATTTTTTAAATAATAGAGCAGTATTTCCTCATCTCAGATATTCTATCACTTTGTATGACAGGATCATTTAGTTAAACAGCCAAACTGTACACGTGTTACGTTAAGACTATCTTCTTAACGTAATTATGTTGATAGGAAATTGCATCTGAATTTATAAGGACATAATAAATAAATTTAGGTTTTATGAAAATGTTCCATTTTCATTAATATTTGCATTGATATTTTTGAAATAGCAGAACTGTAAAATTAAGAGCTCTCCTTTCTAAACTTTAATTATATTATGCCTATCCAAATGAAGATTTGAAGGCAACATTTTTATTTTCAGTGAAGATATTTATGTTTCCCGAAGTAGAAAACTGAGAAAAGGATGAACATGATGCTAAAAAATAGAACGTTTCTCACAAATGATCTACAGGAAAAAAACGATAGTAATTTGAGCTTACTCTAATATTATAAAAATAAATATTTAACAAAATATTATGCAAAGACTTTGAAATATTTTATTAAATAAGCTATGGTGTTTTATCAAACTGATGATTAAATCTCAGTGGTATTTAAAATATAGTTTTCTAATATCACTGATTTGAATTTTTTAATGCACTCTAAGTGCTGAGGGACAAAAAATATATGTATATATATTGCTTAATCTGGCCGCATTGCATTGCATTACACTGCTTTCTAGCTTTATTTTGTCCAGTAGAGCATTTCATTTTATAACAGGTATAACCTGTGTCACTATTTCTTTCTACCTCTGGAGTGGACTAGCTTTGTAATGCAGCATATTCATACTCTCGGGAAGAGGAAGCATCTTAATTGCTCTACTTCTAGGGAAAGCAAACAAGTCCTGCTTATTGAACTTACTAAATTGTTTGTAAAAGCAGAACAAAGGTGACAATATCCTGAATCATAACATCATATTCTCAGAATTATCAGATCACATGTGCAACTTTATTCAACTAGAAATTTTCTGAAATAAAACAACAGCTAGAGTGTTTTCCTATTGTTAATCTACAACATCTGGAATCTAATTTAAAACATCACCAGGCTTGCAAAAGAGCAGGGAAAGATGACTTAAAATAAGGAGAAAAAGAATCAATTGATACTGACTCAGAACTGAACACAGATATATGCATCTGAACTCCGTTTAGTGGAGGTTATTCGAATACAAAGAGGGCAAGAAGAAGCTGGGGCAGAAGAAATGAAAGATAATTCTTTTATCTCAGGCAAGTTTTTTTTACTGTAGGTGATAAAAGGGACATCCATTGAGACATATGGAGTATTAATTCATAAGTAAAAGTATACCAGAGGTTGCCAAGAAAGTATAAAACATGATGTCAGGCATCTGGAATCCAGATTCTGAATATTAGAATTTCTCTTACAGAAAGATTTAGAATGAGTATAGTCCCTATCTGGAACCCCAAAAGAGAAAATTATGTACTTTCACATCTTCCACAATCCAAAGAATGGCCTGAGGAATAGTGGGTCAGTGATGTGCTCCAAATAGGGTTAGATATAAGCCAAAAGAATGAGTTAGAACAGAAGAGGCCTACAAGGGAAGTTGTGCCAACACCAAGGCCTAAAGTAATTATCTGCCTCGAGTAGAGTGTGTTAAACATTTGCAGAGATACAAAGTCCACCAAGTAAAATTACTCGAGACTTCAGGAAAATATTGAACTTTTTGACTGCATTGATGCATTTTAAGCTTAGTAGATAACATTAGCATTTTTAAACCAAAAGAGCAAATATAATTTTGATCTGACTAGAAATTGCAAATATCCATCTAATACTGAATTTTAAATTCCTATTTAACAAAAATCAGCAAGAGAATGGCAGTATATTCAACAGAAAAAAATAAATTAAGCATATGATTTGAAGAGGTAGTATACAAAACAGGAAACCAAAGTGCCATTAAATATATGAAGAGACCCAGACCCTCAACCTGACTAGAAATCAGAGAAATAAAAATTCAAATTATACCACTTTACATCCATCAGATTGTAAGAATTAGCACTTGCTAGGATTTGGGAAAAAAACAACTTTCATACACTGTACAAGGTTTATAAACTGTTAGAGCTATCCTGGAAAGCAATTTGGAAGTACTGAAATTTGGTATGCATATAACCTCTAGACAACCTATTCCACTCTACAGCACATTTAATTTATAACCCAAGTAATTTATCACATAGGTCTATCAACGGATACCTTATTGTTATCACTCCAGTCTTTTCTGTAATGTAATATAATTTGAAATTAAATACATTTAACATAATAGTATAATGTTAAGTAGTAAACTGAAAAGAATTCAGAAGTAAAATATTGAGGGAATAAATATGCAAATATAACAAAATACAGTTTTTTATTTTCCAAGAATATGCATATGTTTAAATAAAATCTGGTAGCAGTGATTAGACACACATACATTAAATACACTAAAACTGGTTATCTAATGTGTTGAGATGGGAAGAAATTAAGCATGGAGGATAAAGAGAATGAAACTGAAAAAAGATAAATTTTAAGATAAAACAAAATAAAAGGGTCTTGTAAACACAGGTGATGATATGATGCCATGGATTGGAAAGTAAGATCAGTTTAACTTGGGGCATATCAGATCATTGTTGAAGCATTCAAAAAGAACACAGTATGAACTTCTAGTATTTTTTATACAAACAGCATGTATATTGGAAGTGGGTATAGTCTGTGCAGCGGAGACATGAAGTTTTTAAGCAGCCAACTAAAATTTTTACAGATTTCTAAGAAACTTTTACTTTAATTTGAAAACTTGGAAGAGATAATAAGTATTTCTAATCTGGGAAGTGAGATGATCTAATTTTCTGTTTTGAATGATCACTGTAACGTGAACAGATTAAAATGGGGCAAGAATAGAACAGAGTTTGTTTCAGTAACTCTTACAAATATGATAAAGGCATTCACCAAGGTATGCTTTAACAAGGAGGGGTGCTAGATTATAAGATATATAAAAACTTTAGATTCATTAAAATTATGTGATAGTTTTGTTGATAGGTAGAGATAAGAAAGAGAGAGGTAAAAGATAACTCTTGGTGTTATCAACTGAAGAACTGGTGTTTTTATTAAAGATTGTGAACAGATGATCAAGTGGAAGATATACTGAGTGAGAGGTCTCTGCAGCTTATAGGAAGATATCCAGTGGATAGTTAGATATATGGATCTTAAGAAAGCTGAAATTTAATTAGATATTTTATATTTATCTAATCTAAGAAGACATTTCCTTGACAATATTGAACAGATAACATTTGTGCACAAATTTAGAGAGATAAGTAGAATATCTGCCACCCAATAGGCCAATAAAAAGATTACAAATAATCCTTGCTGCTCCCAAGTTTCTGTAGTTAAATAAGTGGATTTGAAATGGACATACAGTTTTAAAGTTGAATAACCGAATTAATGGATTTTAAATGATTGTCAATTACTATCACGATCATAATTCTATTTTGAAAGAAAATCTAGAGGTTATCCTACTGATTTGCAGAAACTGATTCCTGTGCTGTTTCTGTTATACAAAGATAGCAAAATATTCTAGTTAGGAAGATGGGCTTTGGGGCTAGATTATTAGGGTTTTACTTTTACCCTGGGCAAGTTAAAAAATGCCTTTGACTCTCATTTCCTCAATTTAAAAGGGCAGCTAGTCTAATACTTTTGGTAGCTTATCTCCAAGATGGTCACCACTGATGCCTGCCTTCTCAATATCTGCTTTCCATCTCTCAGTTGAGAGTGAAGTACGTTCTTCCAACCCCTTGAACCTGAGCTGGTTTGTGATGGCTTTCACCATAAATTTTCAAAGAACTGGAGTTACTGCAGTTCCAAGCTTAGCTTTTAAGAGGAATGGTAGCTTCCACCTGTCTCTCTTGGAACTTGCCCTGGAGAAACGCAGCTGCAATGTAAGAAACTTATTTTGAGACTGCCTGCTGGGAAGGCTATGGTAGCCACTTAAAAAAGACACATGGAGGAAAAAAATACCTCATACCCCCAGCTCTTCACCCATCCCTGGCTAGACTACAGACATGTGAGTGAAGAGTGTTCAGACAATTCCAGCTTCAGTTGTCATCAGACTGTATTACAATAAATATCAAGATGAACATTGTCAACCTCCAAACTCCATATAGGTTATAATAAAATGATTTGAATAGCAGTGGTAAGAGTAGACATCCTTGTCTTGTTCCTGATCTTAGAGGAAAAACTTTCAAGTTTACAGCACTGAGTATGATGTTAGCAGTGGACTTCTTGTATATGGCCTTTACTATGTTGAAGTACATGATTTTACACCTGTTTTGTTGAATGTTTACATTATAAGAGTGTGGTGAATTTTATCAAATACTTTTTCTGCATCTGTTGAGATGTTCACATGATTTTTGTCTTCCATTCTGTAAAAGTACTGTATTATATTTATTGATTTGTGTACATTGAACTATACTTGTATCCCAGGGCTAAATACCACTTGATTATGGTATCTGATCCTGTTAATGTTGAATTTAGTTTGCTAGAATTTTGTTGAGAATGTTTGCATGTATCTTCAGCAGGGATATTGGCCTGCAATTTTCTTTTCTTGCAATTATAAAATGAATTTGGAATTGTTCCCTCTTCAATTTTTTTGGAAGAGTTTGAGAAGGATTGGCACTAATTCTTTAAATGCTTGGTAGAATTCACCAACAATGCTGTCTGAACTGGGCTTTTTTATCTTGGGTGGTTTTTGATTACTGATCAATCTCCTTATGGCTCCATTTACATTTTCTATTTCTATTTCATGATTCAGTCTCCATAGTTTGTATGTTTCTAGGAATTTATTTCTTCTAGGTTATCCAATTTGTTGGTGTATAATTATTTATAGCAGTCTCTCATGATTCTTTTTGTTTCTGTGGCACCAACTGCAATGTCTCCTCTTTCATTGGCAATTTTGAGTCCTCTCTCATTTTTTCTACATTTTTCTAGCCAAAGGTTTGTCAATTTTGTTGATCCTTTCAAATGCCAACTCAGAGTTTCATTGATCTTTTATATTGTTTTTCTAGTCTCTCTTTCACTTATTTCTGTTCTAATGTTTATTATTTTCTTCCTTCTGCTAACTTTGGGCTTAGTTTGTTCTTTTCGCCTAGTTCCTTGAGGTGTAGAGTTAGGTTACTTATTTGAGATATTTCTTCTTTCTTAATGCAGGCATTTATTGCTATAAATTTTCTTCTCAATACTGCTTTTGCTGCTTCTCATAACTTTTGGTGTGTTGTGCTTTCATTTTCATTTGTCTCAATATTTTTTTTGTTTACCTTTTGAATTTTTCTGACCCATTGGTTGTTCAGAGTGTATTAATTCCACACATTTGTGAATTTTCCGAGTTTTTTCTGTTATTCAATTCCAATTTCATATAATTTTGCTTAGAAAACATACTTTATATGATTTCAGTCTTCTTGAATTTGTTAAGATTTGTACTGTGCCCTAATATGTTATCCATCTGGGAGAATGTTTTGTGTTTGAAAATTATGTGTATTCTGCTGCTGTTGGGAGGAATGGTCTGTATGTATTTCTTAGGTCCATTTGGTCTAAATGTTGCTCGTCTGGTGTTCCTTATTGATTTTCTGTCTGAATGATCTATCCATTGTTGAGAGTGGAATGCCAAAGTTTCTTACTATTATTATATTGCTGTCTTTTCCTCCCTTCAATTCTGTTAATACTTTCTTTATGTATCTAGGTGTTCTGATGTTGGGTGAATATATATTTATAATTGTTATGTCTTCCTGAATAAATCAACACTTTTGTAATTATATTATGATTTCTTTGGCTCTGGTAAACATTTTTGACTTAAACTGTGTTTTCTCTAATATAAACACAATCACCTCTGCTCTCTTTTGGTTACCATTTGCATGTAATATATTTTTCCATACCTTCACTTTTTACCTATATGTATACTTAAAGCTAAAGCGAGTCTCTTGTAGATAGCATATGTTTAGATCTTATTTTTTTTTAATCTGTTCAGCTACTTTATGTTTCTGGATTGGGGAATTTAATTTATTTACATTTAAATTAAGGATTGATAGGTAACAAATTACTACTGGCATTATGTTAATTGTTTTCTGTCTGTTTGGTATTTCTTTTGATGCTTTCTTCTTCTCTTGATTTCTTCCTTTGTGATTTGTTTGTAGTGTTATACTTTGATTCCTTTTTCTTTATCTTTTGTATATCTATCATAAGGTTTCCTTTATGATTGCCATAAGGCTTACATAAATCATCTTATAATTATGACAGTCTGTTTTAAGCTAATAACAATTGAAATTTGCTTGAATACAAAACCTCTACACATTTACCCCCCTACACACACTTTATGTTACTGATGTTACAATTTACATATTTTTATGCAGCGTATCCATCAACTAATTATTGTTGTAGTTATTGTTAATATTTTTGTATTTTTAAATTTTATACCAGATTTAAAAGCAATTTATGCATCATTATCACAATATAAGAGGATTCTGTATTTGTCTATATATTTACCATAACCAGTGATTTTTATACTTTCATGAGCTTATGTGGTGCTATTTAGTGCCCTTCTGTTTAAAAAGAGTTGAAAAACTATCTTTAGCATTTCTTATTAGGCAGGTCTAGTGGCGATAAGCTCTCCCAGAATTTGTTTCTCTCTCCTTCATTTCTGAATGTCAGCTTTATCCAGAGCAATTAGGCAAGAAAAAGAAAAGGCATTCAAATATATTGAAGCCCTGAGCAATGTTATGGTATTGGCGATGGGGCCTTTGGGAGGTAATTAGGGTTAGATGAGGTTTATAAGGGAATCCCTCAGGATGGGATTAGTGCCCTTGTAAGAAGAGACGCAGAGAGTTTGCTCTCTCTCCAGCATATGAGGACATAGCAAGAAGGCGGCTCTCTATAAACTAGGAAGAGATTTCTCACCAGACACAGAATTGGCTGATGGCTTGATCTTGATTCCAGATTCTAGGTTCCAGAGCTGTGAGAAATAAATTTTTGTTTCTTAAGCCACCCTGTCAGTCTCTGTTGTTATGGCAGTCTAAGCAGACTAAGACAGCATAGTATTGGTAATGCTTTTTTAAATTTGAGTATCTCAGTTGAAGGAAATGAAGAATAGGTAGGGGTCCGCTATATGTTTAAGTAGTAAAATGTTCATTATAATGATACATATATATACATACACAGTTAAACATGCTCAAATATACTCTAAAATGTATGGCATCCATATATATATATATATATATATATATATATATATATATATATATATATATAACATGTTGATCACTTGAGATTAAAATGTGCTTCATATATGTGGAAATCTATTTTGAAATAGTATGAATCAAAAAAACAAGAATGCCCTAATACTGATTTTTCTATTTCTGTATTCTCCATTTTTAAGTAATCACATCTTTAAAAGTCACAGAAACTTAGATCTTTGGTCTCATTTTTCCTAGCCAACTTGAACTTTTTCCTGTCAGCTCAACACTCATCATTTCACCTCTCACTTTATACATTTTCAGAAATTTGCTAGGCTAGCAGGTTTCTTATGCTATACACCAGTTTTCATAGGCAGGATATTAAGTTCAGTAAGCTTGGAGGTTGAGAGGGATGAATGTTCACAGTGAAGAGTTAGCACCTCTGTTCTGCTGGCTTTAAATCTCATGCTGCAGGAAAATGGAATAGTTCAGTACTCCCCATCTTTGTATTTCTACTAAGTTTACTTTTCTTTCATCAAAACTTTTCTCAAAATTTTCTCATTGCAGAAGCCTAACCTCAGAAGACATTCTTCCCTATAACTGTTGGACAGTTGGACAATAATACAAATATATAAAAGCTAAAAATCAAAGAATTATTTCTTCTACAGGATGTCAGTTAACAACTTTGTGTGTTTACTGAATCAGCTAAATTGTGGAGGTTCAGATGATTCAAATACATTGTAAGTGGCTGTAGTCCTTCCATTGCCAACTGTTTTTTGACTAATGAAAATGAAACAGCACTCTCTATTTTTTTTATATCAGGTCTTCTTGTTAAAATGCTAGTGAGATCTATTTGTTGGTGTAACTTACACAATTCCTACAAAATGGTGACCTCTTCAGTCAAGAGTCAATTTTCCAGCCACGTCATATTAGTTACCCTTTCTCCTCTCCTTTTCTTCCTTCCAATCCTCTTCTTTCTATTCTTCTTCTCCTCACTTCTTATATTACTGACAAAATGAGCAACATAAGAAAGGTTTTTGATTGTGTAAAATATTATTGTAATAATTTACCTTTAAATATGACATTTGAATTCCAAAATTGAAAAGTTTTTAACTATTATAATAGAACTCTGTGGTACATACATCAAAGATCAGATCCAGAATGCAGGCATTCTTGTTAGAAAGAGTCTAATCAATGGTCCCTTATTCCAAAAATTCAATTCCTTTGACTACAGAAAATGCTTAGATGGAAGGGAATCTTGCAGCATAAACAAACAAAAAACAAATGATAATTATGAAAGTTCTTTTAAGTATTCTGAAAGCACCAGTCATCAGATTGATTCCAAATAAATCATAACTAAATTCAGGCATCTCATCTAAGTTTGAAAAACTTTAAGTTAGTTTTTAGATTTGCAAAGGCATTTCATACCCATTGTTACATGCCCCACAGTGTATAAGAGTATGTTATAAAAAGTAACCAGATCAGCCAACCCATTCAACTTTATTTTCAAGACTTATGAAAAGCTAACAGTTTAGTGCATAGTTTTGTTCATGATTTTCTGTCTGTGCACATAAATATATAACATAGTGTCCTTTGTATAATTTACAAGAACCACCATGATTGCACATAGGCTAATTTTCAATATGTTTTATCACATGTAAAATATAACAGGGTATTTTTCCAGGATAAGTCTCAGAGCTATAAGTCATCCCATTTTTTAACCACATATATTCCACTTTATGGATAAACCATAACCTAGTCTCTTCTTGGTTGGATATTTACAGATTTTCTTTCCAAGATATTTGTTGCAAAGATGCTGTATAAAATATTCCTGTCCATATATTACACACCGTTTATTCTTTTGATGTCAGTTTCTTAAAACTGCAGTTATAACAATGGATATACATAATTTTTACTTCAATAGTTATTACTTTGTTACTTTAAAAAATGTTACAGCTTTAAAAACTACCATCAGGAATACATGAATTTACCTGCTTTTCTACACTTTCAATATTAAGTGACATTATCAATATAATTCATCAAATAGCTTTTCCTATATTACCTTTTTCATACCCGGTGTTTTCATATAGAAATAATACTAATAATGCCAAACAGTTAATGAAATTTTCTAAGAAAACATGTCAAAAAAGTAAACCATATGAAAAATTTATATAGATATACACAAACACAACTGAATCACTTTGCTGTACAGCAGAAACTAACACAATGTAAATTAACTATACTTCAAAGTAAAAAAAAAAGTAAACTAATATTTTTCCTTATTGATTAGTAAATATATTCCAAAGCATGTTATAAAGTGCTAACACTTATACTACTGGAAGCACTTGTACAATTTTTTAAGAAACACAATCAAATATTAAAATGGGCCAAAATGGGAATACATACCTCAAGCCAAATGGATTGAAATGACTAACATAGGAAAAGATGTTCGAATTTATTTTCAAAACAATGCATATTAAGTTACATGTATTAGTTTGACAAAAAAATTGTTATACAACATATTCCTTGTGTAAATGGAGGGAAAGAGACATTTTCATTTATAGAGACATTTTAATTCTTATAGTTTTTTTTTAGATTAATCTGTAAATAATTGTTAATATAAAAATATACATATACTTAAGCAGTCCAATTCTTGAAGATCCATTCCATTGTAACAAATGCATGAGTATCAATATATTTATATGAGGATGTCATTTTTAGAATAATTTAGAGAAGTTAAAAAATCTTTGACTGTATAAAATGCTCATCATAGGGGAATGATTATCTGTTGTCACTCCATTCCATATGATAGTCTGTAGCTAAAGAAATGAATGAATTTAACATATATCAACTGACTTAGAAGATTTTCCAAACATAATATTAATGATAAAAGCAAGATGCAGAAACATGTTTGTAATGTAATCTAATTTTTTAAACTTAATAACCAACCACAGAATCAATTTGTATATGTGTGTACGTTTGTACAAACCTGAACAAATTATGTAAAAACACACATCAGACACTTAATGTTAGTTTATTGGTAGGTGAAAAGGAAAGGAAATAAAAAAATTACATATAAAGAAACAAATGTACCCATGATTTTAAAATAGTATTACAACAGAGTAATATTTATGCAAAATTATATATGTATGAAATTGTATAAAAAATAAGGTCACTAAAAATATCAGTGTTGGTTACTTTATGGTAAGTAGATGTAAGAGTATTTAGATATTTTAAAAAATATTTTGTATCCTATTTATGAATTCAAGAGAACATGATTATCTCATTTATTCTATAATTAGTTTCTCAAATTTTTACTACTCCACCATTCCTCACTCTTACTACTATTTATTAATCCTTATATATAATTCTAATGTAATAAATCTACTTACCTTGATGGTGATAGTACTTCCATTAAGACATAGAGAAGATTTTAAAACTGAACATTACTGGAATACAATTTAGATACAATAAAATTAATGCATTTAATGTAATCAGTTCAATGAGTTTCGACAGTTTTTGACAGTTGTGTTGTTTTCAGTTTGGGTTTACTCTAAAAAGTATAGATTAATATATGTAATTGGGTCAATGACCAATAATTTCAGATCACTGATAATTCTGAGAGAACAAAGAGGTTTAAAAATAAGAGAAAAAAGGGAAAATCTAGTCAACATTCAAAATTTTTGTGAATAATTTCAATAAAATGTTTTAGAATCTCTTCTGAAAAGACAATGTTTTAATCAGTTATTTGCTTTTTTGCTACTGAGCTATAGGAGATTCTTATATATTTAGGATATTAACCCCACAGCAAACATGATGATTTGATGATTTGATGTAACAAAAGTTTTCGAGGTAATGTATATGTTTAGTCCCATGGTTGTAGTAATGGTATCATGGGTATATGAATATGTCCCAAATCGTCAAAATGTATACATTAAATATGTGCAATTATTTGTATATACATTTTACTAAGTAAATCTTTAAAATAGGAAGTGACTAAATTACATTAGAGTAAAATGGAGAAATGAGTACAATGTACTTTGGAATAATACTGAAAAATATATAATACTGGCTAAAATACTGGCTATACTGGCTATATACTGGCTATATACTGGCTATACTGGCTATATACTGGCTATAATACTGGCTAAAATAATGAGGAAATGAGGTTATTAATAATAATATATATTATAATAATAATAATATATATAATAATTATTATATAATAATTATATAATAATATATAATAATTATATAATAATTATTCTTTTTAATCAGTATATGAGTTTTGTGATAATAAGAGTAACTATGTTGACATTTTTCTCCCTGAGAAATATTCAGTCTCTTCCCAAAATAAGTTATCATCCTCTTTTCAATATAGTAACTTGGATCAAAACTAATAAGTGAGATAAACTGTGTGGCACTTTATCACTCCCCTCCTTATATCAAGTGATTTATGATTAACAACTTTAAATATTTTGGCATATGCCTTTCTCTTGCTCTTCAAGGTAAAAATCATTCGACTCACATCATTTGGTATTTATTAATAAAGTATGGTCAGTGCTTGGGAACTTGTCAGAGACATATATTATGTGTCTTAGAAATATTTTTTTTTCTTAGTGATGGGAGTCATCACTAAAATTTTCCATACTATATTTTGATAAGTGAAAAATTGACAAATTTTAAGTTTAGTATTTTATTTTTAGTTTAATAACATTCAAATTCAATAGTTACCAACTGTGACCAAATTTATTTTCAAAAAAAGGACTGTAATAATATTTCCATCCCATGTGCTCTTTAGAAAACTTCCCCATGAAGACCTTGAGGCGAATTTCCTTCCCTTGAATCTGGGCAAGCATGTGACTTGCTTGTCACCTAAAGAATATGGCAGACGTGAAGCTGCAAGACTTCCAAGTCTATCCCATAATAGGTGAGGCAGCTTTTGCCTTATCATATGGGTTACTTGCTTTGGAGATATTCAGTTGGCATATCAGAAATTCTACTACTCTGAGACTCTCATGCTAGAGAGATCATACTTAGGTACTTGGGTTAACAGACCTGCTGAACTCCCAACTGACAGATGGGCATTTGAGGGAGCATATTGGATGGCCAACCAAGCTGAGCCTTCAAGTGAGTACAGCTCCAAGCAGCATCTGACTTAGCCTCATGAGACCCAAGTGAGAATTGCCTAATCCAGCACTTTCTGAATCTTTGACCCATAAAATCGGGTAAAATAAAAATTGTTTAAAGTGTCTAAGTTTTGGGGTAATCCACTATGTAGGAATAATAAATGAAATATTATTCAATGTGGAATACCTAGGAAAGCTGAATGAATCTCTCACTTGTCTTAAAGAGAGCCCAAATCAGACACATAAATATGACTGATGAAAGGAACAACAGAGACATCAAGTGTAATCTCTTATTTGAATATTGAGGCAAATGACCTGGAGAAAATAGCTACTTATTGGTAGACCAAAGATTGGAACACATTTTTCATGATTGCTGTCTTGGTATTTTTGCACAGTTTAAAATAGCTCTGTATTTGAAGAGATTAAGTAACCATAGAATATTAATTGACATTTTTATATTTCATGACATATTCTTATTTTCTTTCTTTTAGAAAATCAGTCCCTTATTTAACTTTATTTGATTCTCAAACTCATTCACAGTTTTATATTTAAAACCTACTTTATACAAGTACTGTATTAAATGCTGGGGGATTAAATACGAAGATTTTATGCCATTGAGGTATGAAGAGTTGTTTAATATAAAGGCATTTAAATCATATATTGTGAATAAAATATGAGTAGTTACATAACAGTTCCATTTTTAAAAATGTTGTCAAATAAAGAAGAAAATTGGATTCAATAAAACATCAGATTTATTAAGGCTACCAGTGGTGTTTGAGATAGATGGTTTGTGAAGGTGAATTGTCTTTTAACAAGTAGAGGTGGATAGTTACAGCTTTTAAAAGGAGAATATGCTAAACAAAGGCATAAAAACAACAGGTATATTCAGGAGGTGGTGAGGGTTTTCACATGCCAGGATATATTATATGTTTGTATATACTGAGAGGTGAGATTGAGAAGAGGGATGAGCACTGGAAGATGATAATTGATGTGTAGATTGGGGCCATATGGCAAAGTATCTTTGATACCGTACTGAAGGGGGCAAGAAGGCAGTGTCAGAGGTTAATTATGATCAAAGGACTTCTTAAGAATATGAAAAAAACTTTTATTACTGAACCTCCAGCAATAACATATGAATGAACTTTTGATTGTGTTTTCTTAAGAACTATTACTGCCCATTTACAATTATCTTAGACTTTTCAGAATAGATTGATTGCAGTTGTGAATATTAAACTCTGATATAGCATTCAGTTATGTGATAATGCTTTTTATCATTTTGGGCAACCAGTAACTTGATTCACAAGTACCACTCGATAACAAACCTAGTCGGCACAAATTACTCAAGCATCTAAAAGGTAGATGTGATATGGTTGCAAATTACACAATCTCTTCTAGGAAATAAATAAGTATTTCATGTAAATGAGCCATTATTTTTCTTTAAAAAACAGTCATTCCATGTCTGAGAGCTTTATCCTAGAAGCTTTACTTTTTTCAGAGTGCAATTTCCTTTTCACAACAGATAACCGCCTTGTAGTGACTGGAAAATCACCTCATGCATTGATTTAGCTAGTCAGTCATTCAGTCTTTTTAAGGCATGTACTTGCTATGTGCTTGACCCTCTACTATGAGCTGGGGAAAAAAACATTCATAATTTGTCCTTTTTTTTTTTTTTTCTTTAAAAAGTTTGCAAAATGTAGCTCAGTAGGAAGTCAAAGATTGCCTTTCCCATACTAGGTTCGTTAGCCAAAATTACCCTGACACAACTGGAAAGGTCTGAACAGTAAAACTAAGGTAGTGATCTTGTTATTTTATAGAGAAAGTATTTTTTCTGACCACTAGTACATAAATTAAAAAAAAAATGTTCTTGGCAAATTTAACTAATTCCATTCTCCAACTCACAGAATCATAGATTTATTTAGTATAGCCTTATTTTTCAAGCCCAGTGTTCTAGAAAATGAGTATTTTTAAGACAGGTAATTCTGAGTATAGTAAACTGAAGGTAAATTGAATAAATGAAGATGCCTAGCCAAAGGGATTTCCTGGCATCAATAAACAGAGAAAATAAAGGAGAAAATAACCCATTTCACAGTATAAGAACATAATCATTTGACTATAGCTATTTAACAAAGAAATATTTGATTGGCTTCCTTAGCCTGGGAAATAAATTTGAGATTAAAAGTCAGCTGATCCTCTGTCTACAAAAGAGGATAATGGATTCAGTGATTTGAATACAGAGCAGCAGGTAAAATATATCTTGGAAGCATGTATGGTCCATGGATCTGTCCTTGTCCTGTTGAATCAGAATTTTCTAAATGAATCAATAGGAAAATATGCTTTAAAAATATTATCCAATATTGCTAATTTAATTTAGAAACAGATATGGATCTCTTGTCTCTCCTCTTTGTTCAAATAACAATGTGCTACAGTATGGCTTAGCTGCAAGACAAGGAGAGATTCTACGGCTAAGATGCAGCCTTGTTGTTTACTTTCCTTTATTTCCTAACAGTTAGATAAATAACAATATGTCTAGCTGAAGCAGACTTCTTATACCTTTGATGCCTGTGAATACTTTTAAGAACTCTTGAAAATATTTAGGAGAGATTTCTAGTGAGCAGAAGAATTACTGGTGTGGGGCTGTGAGTGGAGTGGGGCAAGTCAAACATCCTAGGGATTCTCATAACTAGAGCAGCCCTTTGTACATCAGGGAGATAAATAAGCTCAACATTACATGGTTTACTGAGAGTTCCTTTACATATGTATTAAATATATATAAACGCTTGGGAGATAATCACAGGTTTCCAAATTTATAGTTTAGAATCAATGGCAACATCACTTGCTGTATATGCATCAGGACAAAAATGGCTAATTAGGTGGAGTATTCTCAAATTAGTTTTATTTCACTGACCAGCTACAGGATAATTGGAATACACATGATAGAATGGAAGTATCTATCATGTGAGACATTGCATGTTGAAACACTGAAAAGCAAGAAATAAGCAGGGACAAAGGAATGATAGTGCTGTGACCTGCATTTTTGTTGTGACACAAGCTTATCTTCCACACCTATGGAAACATAAATCATTTAACACTTTGTGTAAAAGAATCATGATTTTAGTTTGCCTCCAAATTCCAAACACCCTGAAGGTAATCACCTTATGGTGAATGAACCTGTTATGTGACGATTAAAAATGTGAGCACTGGAGTTAAATCCTCTGCATCCCAGTATTACTCCCACCACTTACTAGATGTATGGTGTCAGGCAAACTATTTCCTTCTCAATGCCTCAGCTACTTCATTTGTAAAATGCAGGTATCAACGGTACCTACTAAGAGTTAAATGAGCAAACTTCTATAAAAGATTTATAATTGAGCATAGCAGATAAATACACAACTCGTGCAATCTATTAGTGTTATGCTCTAACATGCACTCTATTTTAATGTTTATATTATTGACTTTATTTATTTATTTATTTATGGTTTCCTGAAATTATACTGATGTAGTAAATAAAAAATAGTCATTACAGTCTTTTACTAACAGTAAACATGTATACATTTGTCTTATAAATATTGTCATGCTACTCTAAGCTTTTCATATTTATTAGAAATGTCTCTATCTGTATAGTCATGTTGTAATTGTCATATGCAATACATGTAATTACCATATAAGACATCCATGCAGTATTAAAGAGAATTCCACTTCATTTAGACAAGAATCATGCATTATCTTCTTTGAGCAGAAATATAATTATATAGATTTTTAATGGTTGTATAAAATTGGAGGATTGGGTTTTAGTCCAGATCCCAGTGAGAAATTGACTCTTTCTACAAGAGTCACTTAAAATAACTTTATTCATATTTAGGAAAAAAATGGATTTCATTAGAGATCACAGAAGACAAAGAGCACTTTTATTAAAGAGAGTCATAGAGCTGCAAAGCAATGCACAGGCAGTTTCTACTATGTGGTAAGGTAAACGAGGCTTTTTCTGCAGATACTTCTAGAGGAAGAAACCATCCACAGCAATGCCAAAATAAGTACTTGATTGTTGACTTCCAAGAAAGATGGAAGTGTAAGGGCACAGCTCATTAGAGTATTTCATATACTTTGAAGACAGGAGAAAGCCACAATTTCACATCACAAGCTGAACAATAACTGATAAATAACAATGACATTTGTACAATTCACAGGGGCTCCGAGAATTTAGTACAGAACAATATACAGTGTGTATTTTATAATGCAATAAAAGGTATAGGAAATAGGTGGAAGAAGTTCTGATGTATCTTACTAACAGGTCCAGTTTAAAGGCTGAGGGGTAGACTAGCCATGGAAGAACTAGAGCAGACCTCTTCAAAGACTGGAAGGTATGCTTAGGAACTAGGTTGCTGTCTGCCTTTTTCTGTACACTTCAATAACTTCCTAATATGGATACTGTCTAGAAATGAAGCTTAGCAATAAAACAATGTATATCAACAATCGTAGAATGCTCATTACTGACAACATTGAGCAACCTGATAAAAATACCTAGGCCAAAACCATGTAAGGGTATGGATTTTAATCTATAGGTTATAATAAATTTAATTTAAACACTTAATATCCAAACCATTCTAGGATCATTAAAACACTTAAAGCTCCTGCAAGTAAGCCCTAAACCAGTCTCTGTCAGTATTTTCACAATATTTTTATGTGTGCATGTGAAATCTGGGAAGCAATAAAACAAGTGAATAAATTGATGGCTAAGATAACATAGAGAAAAGTAGCCACAAGGTATTTGCTTAAAATAGTATCAAAAATTGTTGCTAGTAAATTATAATTCATAAATAAAGTCAAATAAATTCTATTATAAAATACCATCTCATATCTAATCATACAACCACATATTAATATTGATATGAGAAAAACATAAAACATGGAAAGTGATACATGGCTATGACCAAACTTGAATCTGTTTTTAAAAATAAATCTTTACTAAGATAACCAGAACTAACAAGATTATTTTCAAATTTCACTGGAATAATAAAGATCTATTAAAGGCTGTCACTTTTTTTTTCAGAAAGAAAAAAAAGAAAAAAAAAATGAGGGAAGTGTTATGTGCTACCAGTTTTGAAAAGGTATGATGAAGCCATAGTAATAGAAGCAAACAAGGAATGAAAAAAAAAAATGACCAATGAAATAGAATTGATAACTCAGAGACCAAGAAATGTGTTTTTGAATACTTGATTTTAAATAGATAAGCAAAGTAAGATTTTGTAGCTGGTGTTAGAGAAAACTCTTATATAGAGAAAATAAAATTGAATTTCAATATAAAATTTTATAATATATGTAGATGTGTAATTCAGATGTATTAAAGATCTAAATGTGAAAGTTAAACATATTTAGTAATTAGTATTTACTATGTAATTATTTAGAATATATTTGGCCTAGTAGTGTGAAAAATTTCAAATAGGGCCCTAGCACAAGTTTAAATAAATAAAATAATAAATTAATAAGCAAACACATACTCATTTGATTTCATCAAAATTATGGATTTCTATACAGAGTACCTACATAAAGTCAACAGACCATTAACAACTTGTAAAATGCTATTTTTAGTATATACAACAAAAACTAAGAGAAAGGTGAATCAAGAAACTCATGTAAATCACTCAGAAACACAATAGAAATACAGATAAAGAATACCGTATGGATAAGTAACACTCACAAGTGGAAATCTGAATGATAGTAAGTATATGAAGAAATTCTCAAATCATTAGGAATAGGAGAAATAATATTTAAGGCAACAATGAGATGCCAGTTTTCCCCATCATATTTGCAATATTAGAAAATTGCATGATGCCAGAGTCTAACCAGTCTTCTACAACATAATCATAAGACTGGCATCCTATCACCTTGACCATATTCTCTTGGTTAGAAGCAAGTCACAACTCTTACCCGCATTCAAGAGGAGATTATAAAAGGACATGAAAAGGATAAAGATATTTATATTCTACTATATTAAAACTATAAGTCTCATAAATCATTTCTAAAGGAAACATTAAAAGGAGATAGGTAATAGTGGAAGGAAGACACCAATATCCTTTTTAGATGACTTGCAGTCTTAGGAGAAGTGCATTAAGAATAATTAATAAACTAAAAAGAATATATATATATAGTACTAGACAAAAAGTCAACATGATGTTTTATAATTAAACAGTATTATGTTAGAATTAAATGTTCCTGAAATAAAGATCTTGTTCTGCAGATTCAAAGGATGCAGTATGTTTCAGTGTGATCAATAAAGAATAAACACTTAAATTTGTTGTTGACATTTTGAACAAGGAGTTTAAAGAAACCCATTCCAGTGAGGGTGCTTTATAGACTTTTAACTTGTGATCTCTTAATTTTCTTTCTTCCGTTTAAGAAAAACAAAAAAATAACCTCCAGATAAACACTCAATTTCAGGGACAGTATTTTGACTTGTGTGTGGGTGAGAGTCAATGGGAATAAGGAAACAAGACCCTTACCTCTGTGGTCTTTGCATTATATGGAGGCAGTCAAACTCCAGAAATGGAAGAAGAGTCAACATTCAGTATATAATGGTTATATGGAATATACTGCTTGTTTTGTGGGTTTATTTTTTTTTTAATTTTGTTTTGTTTTCAAATTTTGTTTCCATCTTACAGTACTTTTCCAGGAAAAAAAAAAAGAGCTAGGATATGTCTTTTTCATTTGAAAGATTGAAAAGAAAAACAGGTGAATGCCTGAGAGAGTTTGTGGACTCAAATGGCATGAGGGGCAAACAAAAATGTGCCCAGTGTTTGGGGAGCAGCCAGAATAGTTGTGAGGATCAAAAAGACCAGGCTGTGACCTCCCTGAGATCCTGAAATTGCCAGCAAGAATTTGAATTCAGCTTGGGTGCGTGTGTGAGAGGAAGGGATTAATTTTAATTTTCTCAAGGTTTATGTGATAAAAAGAGCTGATAAGGAAGTTGATGAATTCAAAAATATAGGTTTCTTCAGTATGTTTAAGGTAATCACTAGAATAAGAAAAATAAATACACATATCCTAAATCATTAGATGGGGAAAGAATTCACTAATGCACAAAATCTGGAAGCACCATGCAATGAGCACTCTCAACTAAAATTAGATGGTCTTATCAGACAAAAGGAAAAACACCAAGGACTGCTGCATTCAGCAGCTCTTTCAGTGGCTGTAAGGAAAAATCTTGTATGAACTAACACAACATTGCATCATTCCCCCATTTTTAATTGCACATTAGCCAAATTGTTTTAGTGACCTTATTTGCTCTTTTAATATCACAGTTTAATATTTTCTGTTATTATTCTGATTTATTTTCCTCTTTATTATGTAAATAATAAATAAGTGACTGCTTCCTCTGTTAACGCTTTTCCCATGGAGAACAATTAACAGTTTGGTATGTACTTCCAGGCAATGTTCTATTTCCAGGCGTATTAGTTTTCTTTTGCTGCTATAACAAATTACCATAATCTTAGTGGTTTAAGGAACACAGATGTAATATTTTACAGTTCTCTATGTCAGAATTCTGACATGGGTTCCACTGAGAGAAAATCAAGATATCAGCAGGGCTGCTTACCTTTCTGAAGGCTCTAGGGGAGAATCTTTTTCTTGCCTTTTCCACTTTTTAGAAGCTGCCCGCATTCCCTGTTGTAGCCACCTTCTTTCATCTTCAAAGCTGGCATTGGAGCATCTAGTTTTTCTCACACTACTGTCTGGTATTCAGAGAACCAAATGAAGATGTTTCTTCTTTTAACGATTTTAAGGAGTCAAATGATTAGACTGGACCCACCTAGATAATCCAGCATACTCTCTCCATCTCAGACTCAGCTGATGAGCAACCTTAATTGCATCTGCAACCTTAATTCTCTTCTGCTATGCAAGGTAATAGCATAGCCGCAAATTCTAGGGATTAACGTGTGATCATCTTTCAGAGGTTTTATTCTGCTTAGCATTACCAGATATACACAAACATTATTTCTTTGTTTTAGTCTTGTCTTAAAAACCAGGAAAATCAGATCAGAGTGCTTGTCTTTTATTAGTTTTATTTCTTTTAATAATAAGTGTTGTAGGATTTTCTGTTTTCACTATGCATAAATTTAATTCATTATATTTAAAAACTGATATTATTCTAGAGTATGACTATAGACTAATCAAATTAACCATTCCCCTTTTGATGACTGGACACTTTACAAATTTTGCCATTATAAGCAGTGATGCAAAAATCAACCTTATGCCTGAGTGAGTGTACAATTTTGTCATTAGTTATGTTAAATTTGTTCGATGGCTAAAAAGTTAACACTCCAAAGATGTTTGATTCCTTATGGACTTAGAGATTTAAAAATCAAATTGTGATAAAAGGAAAATAAAACAAGTGCAATCATAAGGATATAGACAAGATGATAGGCTGGAATAGGAAAAGAAACAACTAAATCTGACACAGTTATTTAGAAAAAATAATATTCAGAGGGAATGGCATTTGTGCTAAGTAGTAAGTTATGTTTTGGTAAAAGAGAAATGAAACACATGATAGATTGGAAGAATATTATGAACACAGGTTTTGAGTAGTGGGTAGTCACATTTGCCCACTGTTTGGAACACAAAGTAGTCCAGAATGTTCCAAACACTAGAGTGTCATATGTTTAGAGGAAAGTGTTGAGGTACGAGTCTGAAGTGGTGGGATGGATTTAATCAGAGAGTGAAGGTGACAGCTTGCATTGGAAGACACTACCACAAAGTATGTTGAAAGCCGTATGGTTTTGTGACTTTCATGAATATGAGGAAGAGAAAGGAGTATTTGTTCATAAAAGAAAACAAGAGAGCAGAAAAGTCTGCCTAATAAAAAAAAGCAAGAAAACTTCATAAAGAAATTATGGATCTAAGGAATGGGGACTGAGGTATCATAGTTATTAAGAGTGAGACTCTGGTGCCAGACTTCTTGGGCTTAAACCTTGCTCCATTATTTCCTAACCATTGTTAAGATCTTAAGCAAGTTAATTAACATCTCTACCTGTGTTTCTTCATCTTTAATATGGGGGTGAAAGTAACACTATGTTTTAGATTATTGTGAGGATTAAAAAGAGAGCTGTATCCTCTAAAGTAGCTAAGAATGAACAATGGGAAAAGGATAGTATCTTCAATACTATGTTGAATACTTGAATACCATGTTGAATAATACTATGTTGAGAAAACTGGACAGTTACATTCAAAAGAACGAAACTGGACCCGTATCTTACATCATACACAAAAACTGACTCAAAAAGGATTAAAGACTTGACAGTAAGACCTGAAACAATAAAACTCCTAGAAGAAAACATATGGGGGTAAGCTCCTTGAAACTGGTTTTGAAAAAATATATATATATTTTGGGGATTTGACACCAAAAGCAAAGGCAACAAAAGCAAAAATAAATAAGTGGGACTACATCAAGCAAAAGAGTTTCACACAGCAATGGAAACCATCAACAAAATGCAAAGGCAAGCTACAGAATGGGAGAAAATAGTTGCAAATCATATATCTGATCAATGTTCATATGCAAAAATATAAAGAACTCATACATCCCAAAAGTAAAAAAAAAATTATGAAAAAATGGGCAGGAGAGCTGAACAGACATTTTTCCAAAGAAAACACACAGATGGCCTACAAGTAGGTGGAAAGATGCTCAACATCACTTATCATCAGGGAAATGAAAACTAAAACCACAATGAACTATCACCTCACACCTGTTAGAATGGCTATTATCAAAAAGACAAGAAATAACAAGTATTGGCAAGGATGTAGAAAGGGGAACCCCTGTGCACTGTTGGTGGGAATGTAAATTGGTGCAGCCACTACAGAAAACAATATAAATATTCCTCAAAAACTTTAAAACGTACCTACCCTATGATCTTGCAATTCTACTGCTGGGTATACATCCAAAGGAAACAAAATCACTATGTGGAAGAAATATTTGCACTCCTAGGTCCATTGCAGCATTTTTTACAGTAGCCAAGACATAGAAACAAACTAAATGTCCATCAACAGAAGAATGGATAAAGAAAATGTATAGATATATATGTACAATGGAATATTACATTAAAAAGAAGAAGAAAAGCCTGTGCCATTGTGATAATATGGATGTACCTTGAGAGCATTATGCTAAGTGAAGTACATCAGACAGAGAAAGACAAATACTGTAAGATCTCACTTCTATACGAATTCTTAAAAAAAAAAAAAACCCTCATAGAAACAGAAAAAATTGGTAGTTGCCAGAGGTGGGGGTAGGAAGTGGGGAAAATGGGTAAAGGTGGTAAAAGGTGTGAACTTCCAGTTATAAGATGAGTAATTTCTGTGAATGTAATGTACAATATGGTGATTACTGTTTACAATAATGTATATTTGAAAGCTTAGAGAGTAGATCTTAAAAATTCTCGTTACACACAATTTGTAACTATGTGAGGTGATGGATGTTAACTAAACTTATTGTGGTAATCATTTCACAATATATACATATGTGAAATTATGTTGTACACTTTAAACAGACACATTTTTATATGTTAGTTATATCGCAATAAAACTGGAAAAAACAGGAGTTAATGCACATGAAACAGGAAATTTTGGCACATAGTAATTCATAAATATTAATTAGTATTTTTATTTCTGTTATCATTTTTGCTGCAGTTGTTAGCATAATATCAAACAACCGCATCACTTCTCTTTATTAGTAACCCACATTCATTTAAACTCCTTGTAAATCCCTTCTATCATATTCATAGCTAACTACATGTTCCAATTTCATCCTGGTTTAGGTAACCTGTAATGAATGCAGGGCATACTCATACAGTAAGAATAAAATTGATTTACATATAAAGGTGTAAAAGTATTCATTTGAAAAATATTTTCATCTAATTAGTTTAGTTCAGAGTTGCTTGACATCATACACCTAGAGAAACCCTCTGGAGTCCTCCCCATATTAAAAGTAAGACCCTTACTTATTTAATTCATACACAGTTTATGCTCAAATACAACTCTCTAAAAGCCCTGTGTAATTTCTCTTTTAAATTTAATTCTTTTTTATTATCCTAATCTATTTAAATGAAGCAAAACTTTTAGACGCTAGCTTGGATAAACAAACTTCCTCAAAGCTATTTCTGATAAATACGTTGAACAAATACAAATCTTTGCTCTGGTTCAAATACACTGTGGTAATCAGGATGATTTTAAATATGACTGTCACAATCACATTTAGTTGCCCTGTCTTTGTTTCCTCTTCCCATAATCCCATTCTCTCAGATTATCCACATGAAAGCTTTCTCTCTGTTCCCATTAATCTTTTCCCTACCTGAATCCAAAATGCTATGTCTTCTATCACAATTGGCTTCAGAAAATAATAATAAAATTACAAAGAAAGGATTAGAATAATATGCTGAGAATAAGAAACAGAAGAATCATCAAAACTAAAACTCCTGTTTTATTTTTCTGTGTTGGCAATAACAATAGGGAGGCCAGCAAAGAAGATAGGTGAAAAGCAGATTAAGCCAGGACACAGATACATAAGTAGAATGTTTTTTGTATTATAGCTACATCGAATGCATTTGGAAATTTTCTATGGAGAGTCAGCTTCTGCTTAAAATATATTTTTAAAGTTTGCCCATTATAATTTAATCACATTAAATTTATCTCCCCTTCAGGGAATAGCTAATACATTAAAATTTGTTATTGGAGTAATAGATAAAAGATACATGTTAAATTCCATACTCTGTCTTTTAAAGTACACTCATTATTCTTTTATTTACTATTTTTGACATACAGATCAAGAAGATTGTTCTAATAAAGTTGTTTAAGTTGCATAGGAATTAGTCAAATGCTGTGATTATTTTCTCTTGTTTTCATTGTGCTGTGGAGTTTTTTTGCATCTGACTAATGATTTAATGTAAAGAAAGGGCCAGAATATGATGGCATATACCTATCATTTTTTGAAGAAAGTTTTCTGAAATGTTTTAGTTTTGAATAAAAGAGGTGTTAAATTGTGTCCTAATTGGCCCTCAGTGAAGAGAGAGAATTTCTTTCTGAAACCCAAACTTCAAAACATTCCAAAATGGACAAAAAAAATTTACCAGCATTAGAGGTTCTACATATATCAGCCAAACAGATAAAATATTAAATAATTAAATTAGTTAATATAGATTACAAACCAATGTGATATTATTAGGTTAAAATTTAACAACAATTTTAAAGGAAAAATTTATGCTTAACCAAACTTCTGAAGTATGGTATAGATGTATGTGCTATTTAGCCTTACTCCCCTTTTAATATTTTATACACACACACACACACACACACACACACACATTTGTCAGAGATAGGAAATGACTTTAATGCAGGTAAGGAAGAGGAGGAGTCCATGTACACGGCCTAACTGTAGAATATTTAGCAGTGCTGTCCAGTGGGATACAGAATTGTGACAGGTATCCATTAACATTTTTATAAACTGTCAAAAAACCTTGCACAATCTTTATTGTGGGGGTCCTTTCATGAAGTGTGCATGTATAAATATTTATCAAACTGTACATTTTAAATATTCATAGTTTATTATAATCAAGCATATCTCAATAAATCTGTTTTTAACAAAAAATGCATGAAATGATTTCTAAATATGAACCTTATTCCCAGTTTTCTAGTTATTAGTTTATCAATACAGTGGGGGTAAGTTCTGGGAAATTTTTTCATGACATGTGGAATAGCAGAAAATTGGCAGATGAGTATGATTGCAAACAAATATTTCTTAAGGAAATAGTTCATTGATTTTTAAGATGATGAAAAATCAGCTAATTGGTATCAGTCAGTTACTATGATTAAAACATTCAGTCTAAGCTGAGCACACTATATAACTAATTGATTCATACAGTCATATCTAGATTCATATTACATCATTTATTGAGGACCTATTATGTACTAAGTACTATGCTAGGTGCTAGAGAAAACATTCAAAACCAGATGATAGCACTTTTCCTCTGGGTGCTTATAAACTAGAGGACTGCTTCTTTTTTTTTTTTTTTTTTTTTTTTTGCAGAATGCAGGCCTCTCACTGTTGTGGCCTCTCCCGTTGCGGAGCACAGGCTCCGGATGCGCAGGCTCAGCGGCCATGGCTCACGGGCCCAGCTGCTCCGTGGCATGTGGGATCTTCCCAGACCGGGGCACGAACCCGCGTCCCCTGCATCGGCAGGCAGACTCTCAACCACTGCGCCACCAGGGAAGCCCAGGACTGCTTCTTGAAGGAAGTTCTTCAAAACTTGAACATAAATAAGTATCAACATCAATGCTAGAAAAGTAAAAACTTTCTTAACCACGTTCAACCATAAGGGACCCCAAATAGCAAGAATGGATAGCATGGAGTGAGGGAAAGTGAGCCCAATAATGGGGTGTCCAGAGAAATAGTAAAAAAGTGAGAGAGCGTTTGAAACAACAGGGGATATATTTTAGAACTTTATCTGAATCAGTGATGACTCCTGCTCTGGGTCAAACCTACCTGATTATATTTTAAAACCGTGAGATTAAATGTATACAACAGTAAGAACAGTGTTTAGTGAAAATTATTTTATTATTCCATAACTCTTTATCAAGTTAATGTCCAGTCACATTCACTTATTACATGCACTGCTTTCCTTCTACCACACAGTGGAGTAGGTATAGAGACTGAATGTGAAGCCTGGAAGCCATCAGCCTGGATCCATCACTTACTAACCAGATGACCTTGGGTAGGTCACGCAACATCTGTGATAATAATAGTTATACACCTAGATAATAATACACCTAGAAACGTTGGAAAAATAAATTAGTTAATATTTGTAAGGGGCTTATTACCAAACACAAACTAAGCACCGTTGAGTACTATTATTAACAGTCACCATTGAAAGCCCAAGGCTTACTGATACTGCATGACTAACTTGTTCTCCTGGGGGAAGGATGATGGTAAAATAGAAGGAGATTTGATGAACAATTACCGCCAAGCTTTATGACTTTGTGGGAGATAAGTGTTGTGACTGCATTTATTATCTTCTGTGGGAAAAAAATGGTGTTCTGTAGTAAAATCCAATTAAATCTTTATTATTTCATTGAGACATTTCAAGAGACACTTCTTTTATTAAGAGAAAGAGAAACTGAAAGTAAGCTCAATTTTTTAAATCAAAAGATTTCTCAGAGGAATATGGCAAACATGATGTTCATTTTCTCATTGCAGTATATACAATTTATGTACTTTGAAAGGATCTTAAGTTGATTTACATAAGAACAAAAGGCAGCAGATTTAATTTGCTAATTCCATTTATTTTCCATGTTAGAAGAAGTAATCATAAATTTTATAAATATCATGTTTGACCAAAGATCAGTCAAGGGTCACCTAGGATCTTTCTATGTCTTAATCCCCTACTTGGAAAGTCAAGCTTCTCTTTCAGTAGTCTCCCTGACTTTCTATATGCTAAAATTCAATACAATTTTTATTTTGGATCTACTTTATGAATAATAAATGATACACTAGTATCTCAATCCTAGAGGGCTGATTTTTTTTTTTTTTTGACCAAAGACGACTTTCTTTTAGAAGTCAGCTAAATTGGGCAACTATAGCTGTTCACATTTCTATATGTGTTTGATTTATTCATGTTTATTCAAATATTATTTATATTACATCAAAGTTGATATTTTCAGCAGTAGTGACATTTCCAGTAAATGAAATCCACTTAATGGCAAACATTTTTTGATCGTAGACTGAAGTACTAAATACTTTTTGGTAAAGAGGAAAATGATAGAACAAAGTTATAATTTCACTATTATACATATCAAATATAACAGACAAGTGAAAAATTAAAATCAGAGCTCTGTATTTCAATATTTTCCTTTTAATTTTATACTGGAGTTTATTGGTCTTGTTTAAAGCATATATCATAACCAAAATATGATATTTTTTAATATTTAACATTTTGCATTTTTAGAAAAAATTGCTCTACAAGCAATTTTAAGATATATGTTTAATCTGAAAACTTATTTAAATATACAGAAATGAACATTTTATATTTTGTGTGAAACTTGATTAAAAAGTTCCATTTAGAAGCTTTTTATAAACAACAAATTCCTGTTGTATCACACATGGACCTATATTCAATATCCTATAAAAAACCATAATGGAAAATAATATGAAAAAGAATATATATAATATATATATAACTTAATCACTTTGCTATACACCAGAAACTAACACAACATTGTAAATCAACTATATTTCAATAAAATTTTTTTTTAAAGAAGCTTTTTCTTACAGGCGTTAATTGAGGTATAATTTATATAACATTAAATGCACAGAACTTCCTTTCACTTTTGTGAGATTTGGTAACTGTATAGGCTATGTAGCTACCAACCAAGACAGCACCCAGAATGTTCCCACAATTGAATGACTGTGCCTCTAACAATCAATCGGAGCCTTCCTCCCCTACCTCCATACAGTGCAACTCCTTTTTCTCAATATAATGTTTTTTGAAATTCATTCATCTGTTTGTCTATGTTAGTTTATTTTTATTGCTGAGTAGGATTCCATTGAATGGATGTGTCATAATTTGTTTTTTCATTCACCTGTTAATGGGTATTTGGATTGTTTCTAGTTTGGGGCTTTTATAAATTAGGAGGTTAAGAACTTTCCTGTACAAGACTTTGTGGGGACATACATTGTTATTTCCTTTTTTAAAATACCTAGGAGTAGAATTGCTAAATCATATTGTAAGTGTACAATTAATGTTATAGAAACCAGCTAAATGATTCTTCAAAGTTTACACTGCTGCCAGTAATGTATGAGAGTTCCATTTTCACATCCTTGTCGGCACACATTGCTGTCAATTTTTCAAAATTTATTTTTAAATTTAAAAATAAAAATTTTTATTTTTAAAAATTATTTAAAATTTTATTTATAAAATAAAATTTATTTTATTATGAAACAAAATAATTTAAAATGCTTCACATCAACCAATATTTGGTAGAATTGATTCATACATCACTCATAGATTTAAAATATATTTGTTAATAAAATTTATTATTATTAATCCTCATATTTTAAATATATCTTGCTTGATACTCACTGGTCATCTCCCTTCCCTCCCCCTCAAAAGCTCTATTCCCTACAGGCAACCATGTTCATGTTGAATTTTGGCAATTTTCACAACGTCTTTTCTATCAAAAATATTTTTCCATTTGAGGCTTCCCTGTTGGCACAGTGGTTGAGAGTCCACCTGCCAATGCAGGGGACACGGGTTCGTGCCCCGGTCTGGGAAGATCCCATATGTCTCGGAGCGGCTAGGCCCGTGAGCCATGGCCGCTGAGCCTGCGCATCCGGAGCCTGTGCTCCGCAACGGGAGAGGCCTCAACGGGAGAGGCTGCAACAGTGAGAGGCCCGCGTACCGCAAAAAAAAAGAAAAAAAAAATGTTTTTTCCATTTGAGTATCTAGTCTATTAAGAATTAACATATCAATGAATAATAAATGGTATAATTAGCTTTAAAATAGTTACAGGATATTCATGATAACATTGCATACATATTTCATTAGAAATTAAAATGAAATCTGTATCTTAATTACATTGCATAATTATATTATTTCAGAAATATTAAAAGTAAATTTTTAGAAGTCAAAATTTTCAGCTGGATGTTTATGGTTCTTCATACATTTGCATTGTCAAATATTCTTCTGTATTATTACAGGATCACATTTGATTAATTAATAATTGAAATACATTGTATGTAGTATCTACCTGAACTCATTTCAATTACTTCACCACTGTAATATATGCAGTAGGAGAAAGAAATAACATGTGTAGTTCTCTGTAAGTGTCAGAAAAGGGAAAAATATGAAATGTGATGGAATAGGAATAAGAATTGTCATGATTATTTTAAAATTGATCTTTTTTGTTTAGGATATGATAACTAGCCAATTTAAAGCTGACCAAAAACTTGGGTAAGGCATACAAAAGTCATTTTTATGATTTCAAAAATAACATGTATCTCCAAAATAATATCTCTTCTATTTCATTATTATTAAGTTTTCAACTTGAACTAACCCTTGTAGTGCTCCACACTACCAAATTGTTTCCCTCTCACATACATACAGTTTTGTTGTACCTTTCTTCTCCATTAAATTTCTACTCTGCCTTTAAGATTAATCTGCTTAAGCTGTATAGCTTATATAAAACCTTCTGATTCACTAATGCAAACTTATGTCTATCTCCTCTGAATATATATAACATAGATTTCTATAATATAGTTGACTCATCTTACTGCCTTGTATTATTAATTATCAATGTATTTATATTCAACTTGTTTCTCTAAATTCTTTTTAATTCTCTTTGCACATCTTTTAGTGGTTAGCACAGAACCTTACATGTGTGGGTAGAAACACATTCATACTCTTAAGAAAACATAGAGCTATTTAGGCTACTTTTGCTATGAAAAGGTGAGACAGAAAAATTCCTAGAGGGAAATGTACTTTAACCATAGTTTCAGGCATATCTGTATGTAGAAAATAAAGAACAAACAGAAAGAGAAAGCTTTAAAATGCAGATGAAAGAGTGGATGATATTTAGAGGAAGACTGCCAGAGGAAACTTGAAGAATTGACCAATTCTAACAGAATTTTACTATGTAAGAAATCTCTGCCAGTCAGAAATATTAAAAATATAGAATGAACTACCTCACTTTGCCACAAAGTTGAAATCCATCAGCCAGGGGCCAGGAATTTTTTAAATTGAGAATATTGAATAAAAATTTCATAAACTGAACCATAAGTTCTAATGTAAGATTTGTAGTTTAGCACTGCACTTACGAGGTTTCCTAATTCTCATGAAGGCAAAAATCAAGTCTTAAACTACTTTGCATCTCTTATAGTTCAGAGTATATTGATTTATAGCTTGAATAGTTATGTGGATTTGAACAAGATGATGATTTCTAAATATTATTTAACTGTCTCAGGAATTTAGTAGATAATCATTTTATGCCTATCACTCTCTAAGTACATAAAGATGAATAAAACCCCCATGACACTAAAATAATGATTTTTTCTTTCCTGCCTAATCCTATTTACAATAGAGAGAAATTTGGTATAAATGTGCTTCACATGTACTCCAGTCATGAGAATTCAGAAGTCTTTGGATCTTATTTTAGGACAGTCTTATACAATGGATTCTGCTGTCAGTACTCTAAGGAGGATTTGGCCTTTAGATTAAAAATTTCTTTTATTTCCTCATAAATCAATAACCTTTCAGGGAGAAGCTCAACTCTTCATAACATGATATACAGGAAAAAATATTTTCCTGTCTCCAAAGTTTTGCTAACCATGGTTTAATATACAAGAAGAACTCTCTTGTCCTCTTTAGGCTTAGGATCTAAGTACTTTGTTTCTCTTATCAATATTTCTCTTGATATCACCTATTAACCCAGCCAGAGTGGTCCACTTTGTGACATTCATGTGGATTTCAGGACAGGACTGTATCTAGCTAGTTATACCTGATCAAGGCATTAATTATTTAATATTCATCCCTTCTCACTCTCATTCCCTACAAATAGGTAGTAGCAGAAACTAATGGAAAAGTTCAACGAACATGTGTTCAATGTGTTCCATCCAAATTAATGCACTCTATTTTCATCAGTTCCTTGCTCTTACTGACTTGGATATTTGATATTAAAAGGTTTTTGTGAAAACACTTCCGTCACTATATGAGTGAACTTTTGTGTGCAAAATTAACTAAGTCTCTGAGTTATGCACATACACACACACACACAGAGCAATTTTTTTTTTTAAGGCTGTGCCATGTGGCATGTGGGGTCTTAGTTCCCCAAACAGGGACTGAACCTGTGTCCCCTGCATTGGGAGCACAGAGTCTTACCCACTGGACCGCCAGGGATGTCCCACACAGAGCAATTTATTAAATGTAAACTCTACAATTGTAAACTTAGTTTTGACCATCATTACCCTTGGAAACTACTAGAATTTCAATCTACAGCATTCATTAATTGCCCACTGTTTTCATGTATCTGAACTTTCCTTTACTTTTGTCTTAATACTACCTAGCTCAGAAATTTTAAAGCCTTCCTCTGCAACAATGCTTTAATAAATTACGTCTACTGGATCACTTATGCCTTCTCTGTAAATTCTTTCTTTCACTCTCTGCACTCTCTTCTGTGAGACATTATAGCATAGAGGCTAAGAGTTCAGACTCTGGAATGAGTACACACATGAGCAAACCTCAGGTCCATCTTTTTACTACCTGTGTTTCTTAAAATGTAGAAGGACAACAGAAGACAGGCATGTGTAATAGGTGGATGAATGGATAGATGGATAGATAGAATAAATGAAGGAATGAATAAATACCTGCATGAGAGTAAGAGAAGTTTACATGGACTTTGAGGACAATGATTAGGGTTAGTTCTCCATCAGAATATTTCATTGGAGAATTGTTATAGCTTATGTCATATTCTGTTATGTAGATCATGGAATTATTGAGGAAAACCAGTGGCATTTCTGCCTCAATCTGAAACTTTATCAGAAAAAATTTGTTTTAGTTTTTGTTTTGAGAAAGAAATATTACTGCCTAATTGAAATTAAAATTCTAGGCCTAAACTTTTGAAATGTAAAAATGTTTCCAAACCAATCTTAAAATATAACAATTTTGGCTTTCTTTTCTGAACTGCAGATTGAACCTTTTACATTATATTCTGAACATGAAGCTCTCTATGGCTGCTATTAATTTAGATTGGTTACCTTGGAAACAGGAGTTCTTTCTTTTTAACCCATCACTAGTGTCATCCACTTCTATATAACAACAATTAAGATGAAATTTTAAAAAGGGAAACTATATATACATATTTTCCTATTTGTCATTTGGGAGAACAGTTCAAACATAAAATATTTAGTAACAGAAATAATATTAATAACAAATATATCTAAATCCATTTAGCATTCACCTCAATGATACAAATAGTCCTCTCAGTACTTATGCTTTAGATCTCTGAAAAACAATAGCTGTTTTGATAAAAGTTGTATGTCTGCTATGCACCATAAAATCAAAAGTGCACATTAATATGTACTGACAAGTTGAAAAGAGTATGTTCTATGTGTACTTTGCTAAATAGAACTGAACTTCAGTAGAATCAGAATTCTTATGATGCCATTTCCAAATAATTGCTATTACCTATTAATAATTAATAGGCTGAAGGAAATATTATTATTACCACTTTTATATTTAAAGAGGTAATGTTGTCAAAGCAAAAAAACAAAGTTTCTAGAGGTTGCTAAAAGTTTGGGCTTGTTTTAAATGTTATTTAATTTACCTATGTGGTGCACTTTTATAAATAATATATATTAATTATATATATATCAATTAATAAAGTGATAAACATTTATAGTTAGTTAATGGAGGTCAAATAATTTATATAGTTATTCTATCTCCATAGAATATGAACAGTCATTCATAAAGTTATTTCTATTGCAAAATTAATTCTGATTTGCAGCTCAAAGTGGAATAAGAATAAGAAAAAAAAAGTGGAATAGAATAAGAAAAATTGTCAGGAAAGGAATATTATAAAAATGCATGGAAGGAAAATAAACAATCTGTGAAACTATTGAAATTTACAGCTCAGTGAATGGGTTCACCAACATATGAAACACCTCTGAAGAAAGAATTAGAAATATCTAAGACACGCCTGAAGGTGCTACAAGGATGAGGACCAGAGACTCAAAAGTTGTGATACAAAATAGAGATAAAGAGACATAGAGGATATGATGAGGGCTTAAAACAAGAGATATTTCTTCCATCTCAGTTCCAGAGGTCAGAAGTCTGAAATTATGGTGTGGGCAGGGCCAGGTTCCTCCAAAGATTCTAATCCTCTGCATCTTCCAGGCTCCTGGCATTCCTGGCATTCCTTGGTTTATAACAGCATAACTCTCTACCTCTGTATTTACTTGGCTTTTTTTCTCTTGTCTCTGCACCCTCTCCTCTTATAAGGATGATAGTCTTTGGATTCAGGGTCCACCCTAATCCAGGATAATTTTCTCTCAGGATCCTTAATTAGTTACATCTGCAAAAACCTATTTGCAAATAAGGTCACATTCTGAGGTTCCAGGTGGACATGAATTTTGAGGAGACACTATTCAATCCACTACAGAAAACAACTAAATAGCCAATGTGAAAAAAGTAGAAATACAAAATTGGATTTATTCACAAAGTGAACTGTTACATATTGGTGAAAATGAATGAACCAGAAACGCATGGATAGTGACATGGGTCAATCTTATATGCATGATATTGAGTGAAAAAGCTGTCTCTAATTATGTGTACAACACGATTCCATTTATATAAATTCAAAACAACAACACAATCTATATGTTTTGGTCATATACAAATATGGTAAATTATATTTTAATAAATGAAAGTGAATAATTATTAAAAACACAGGATAGTGTTTATGACTAGATGTGGGAAGAAGAATGGAGGATGAAATTAGAGAGGCACACAGATAGTTTCAGCAGTGTTGGTAATATTCTAGTTCTTAGGTTGAGTGGTGATTTCCCAAGAATACATACATATATATGTATCTGTATTGTATGTATGTATGTAAAATATTGTGTAATACCATTACTTTTAAAAAGCAGAAAGAAAAAGTCACAAATATGAGAACAGGTGGCTCAAATTTAAATAAGAAATAAGGCACCGAGAAGACTTAACTACATGAAATGTAAAAGTAAGAAAGGAGAGGGGCAAGAAAAAATGACTGTGAAATACATATGAAGAAAGAGCACATGAAAGCTTTTTGTTTTAATTTTAGACTCATTTCTCACATATTTACATATGTGCATTATCATGGAAGTAAATATATCTGCCTTTTAACTGTGACAGTAACATTAAAAGAGACGAAATTTCCATTTTAACTCATTTTAAAAGCAATATGAAAATACTGTATGTATATTCCATTCCAGCATATTCACATATTACTCTAATGATGATATTTTACATCATTGTTGAATTCTGATCATCTTGTTACATGGGACATATGGAAATACCTATTCAACAAAATAAAAGATGACCCTAAATTACATTTTAAAACATGGAAATTTTGTATTAAAAATAAAAGATGAATCATAAATATGGCCAGGTCACAAAAATTTCTCTATTACCTCTCACAGTGCTAATGCTAATCAGCTATATAATTTAATTATGGGAAATATTGTTCCATGGCACAATTTGAATAAACAGTGGTCACCTTGACATATTATATTAGGAACACATTTTTAAATGTTTAAATAAATGTCAAAAGCCATTTGTCAAGCCATGTGGTGTTTTGCCATATTTAATAATATTACAAATTTATTAAACTGTATATAATGAGAATTTAGTAGTTTGAGATTTCTGTGACTTTGCTGCTTTGTGACAATTCTCCTTTACTGAAAATTTATTTTAAGAGTGTTTTTGAGTAAAAATTAAAAGCCAGAATTTTTGGTTTCTATTGTGCATCTTCCCCACAATCTTTATTTTTCCAGTTTTTGTAACATTGTTTGACTTATAGATAAGCTCACAGAAATGCATCAATACTCAATTGTTTTTTGATTAATGTTTAGTTGTGTTTGAAGGTCTTCCCTATCCAGTAGTTTCAAAGCTTCACCTTACTTTGGGCTTGCTCTCTGACAAATTATGTCTTCCTCTTTTCTCTCCCACTCTAAATAGGTATGCTTTAAAGTAGGAACAAATGCCCCTAATGCAGCTTTGTTGGAAGTTCCTTAAGAGCTTAGTCAGTTCATTGTTTGCTCTAGGTACTAGCAGATCAAATGTCCATTATTGTCTCATTCCTTCATTTAAGAAGCTTTTCTTCCTGTATTCAGTGTTGTGAGCCTGCTCCACAAAACGAGCGCTACATCTTGGCTACACCCATAAAGCCAATTATTAGTGGAAATATTCAATTCAAAAATCAGAGAAATCCAGATCTTCAAAGAATTTTTGAAGGTTTGACAAAAGTCAAAACTAAATTCAGAAAGTTACAATTATTTATTTTCCCCCCAATCCTGCAGCTGCTGAGATGACTTGTAACTACTTACATGAAATATAAAGCCTGGACATTTCATCTACATTATCTATTTTTCCCACTTATATAAGAAAGAGTAATTATACAACACATTATAGAGTTTTGCAAAAAGAATGCAATAAAAGACTAAAAAGTACTTTTCCACTGGTATAGGAAGACAGCTATCTCATTTTCCTGATCTTTAAAACAATAAAAGTGTTTTGTTTCTATGAACCATGTCTGTAGAAAATATACCAAAATGGCTAAGGGAACAAGGCTGACATTTCTGGGTACCTAGCCCAGTTCCTTCTGATTTACTAAAAGGTATTCTGCCTTCTGTTCACATTTACAACTTTTTTTCTTAGAGTTGTACCCAAGTAAAACTATTGGCACCTTTCTGTGGAAGGTGTGGAAGTTCTACTCCTGGCATGAGTGAAAAAAAACACTGGGCTAGCTTTCAGAAAACTCCCTGTAACTGTAACCTTTCTGAGACTTTTCTCACACAGTTCTTCCAACAGACCAAAGATGTTCATAGGATTATTGTGAAGAGCAAATTAGATGATACATACCAACTACAGTAACAGTTCTGGTTTGTTACAACTATGTAAGTTATTTGAATATTAATTAATCTTCCTTTGAAAATGCCTATGTTTCTGATTTCCACAGTGTTTCAAAATCGCTCATATTTCATACACTAGACACTGTGTCCTTTCTCTCAGAGTTTCCCGGTTAATAAAGGAAGATAGCTTGACTGACTTCAAATGTATCTTTTCTTTATACAGCAACACTCTTGATTTGCTTTCTCTTGTTAGAGCAGAAAGTACCGCATGCTATTAACCTGAGTCTCTGTATCCTTCAAAAATTATTCTGTTAATGATTCCCTTTTAGGAGAAGTTAATCATAAAAATAAAAGCCTTACCAATAATTACCTACCATCTTGTTTTCATAATGTACTTAAATATTTATACTTCTACTCCTCCATTAAACTAATCAAATGAGAAATACTGCTAAGGGAATTGCCTTATAAATAAAGGCTGCCCAGAAAGATGATAATCTACTTTTCTATGCTTCTGTAATTTTCTAACCAAATAGGTTTTCATTGTGTTGCAAAATACTAGCAGATTACCAGTGACATGAAAAATGTGTCAGCACATATAAATGCAGGCTGATACTAATGACTATTATTCATTCTATTATTGACTCTCAAGAGATTCTGTTTACAGAAAGCAATGTTTGAACCAAGGATAAATAATGCATTTCAAAAATACAAAAGCTTTTTTCACTCTTCCATTAATTCTAGCCTTTTTATTAAGAAAAGCTAATTTTATTTAGAACAGTTATTATTGGCTTGGATTTGTGTAGGTACTTAAAGACAAGTTTGAACATATCAGTTAACTTAGATAAATATTCTATTGCTAGTTTATGATAATAAAAATTAATTTTATTATTAGAATCCCATTTAGAATCATATTTCAGGGTCCAGATCATCCCAGGAAATTCAAAGAAAAAAGTTAGGAAAGAACAAGTCTTGGGCTTCCCTGGTGGCTCAGTGGTTAAGAATCCGCCTGCCAATTCAGGGGATGCGGGTTCGAGCCCTGGTCCGGGAGAATCCCACATGCCGCGGAGCAACTAAGCCCGCGAGCCACAACTACTGAGCTGCGCTCTAGAGCCTGTGCTCCACAACAGGAGAAGCCACCGCAATGAGAAGCCTGCGCACCGCAACGAAGAGTAGCCCCCACTCGCCACAACTAGAGAAAGCCCGCGCACAGCAACAAAGATCCAACGCAGCCAAAAATAAACAAATAAATTTATTAAAAAAAAAAATCATTACCAAACAAAAACCTTTTTAATGATACTAAGATTAATGGAAAATATTTTGAAAAACTTATTTTTGTTTCTTCTTCACGAGTCTTATTTTTGCAGGCTTTATTGAAAAGTAGACATTAGTATACATATTTTATATATATATAACACACATATTGTATGCATATATACAATATTTAAATGTAAAGTTTTAGATGCTTTCCAAAACTTACTAATGCTCTTAAGCTATCAGGTGTAAACATATTCAGAAGTTATATACCATAGTATCTTAAAGGCAAACTACTTATCTGAGTTTTTCTTCCATTTATTTTAAAGTAAATGTCACAGGATGAGTTCAGATTATCACATAGTAAAAAAAATAAATCGATATTGTGCTTAAATTTACTTAAGGTAATGTATTTTCTTTAATCTAAATGGAATTTAAGATAGAAAAATAGTCACTATGAATTTTCATACAAGAGTAACAAATGTCTACATTAGGGATGAACATCAATGAGCTTAAAACTTAAGAATAGGGAAACTGATAGAAATTACATATCTGCAAATTTGTAGAAAACATGCTTAAAAACAGTCACTCATCATATCCATTTTAATTTTTGCTTTATTCATTTAATTTTAAAATACAGCATGCATATTTCTTTTTTTAATTTTTATTTTATATTGTGTATAGTTGATTAACAATGTTGTGTTAGGACTCTACGCTTTCACTGCATATTTCTTATACATAAAGGAAATTTGCTTTTCTAGAACATGTACTTAAATGTGATGGGCCTTTGATCAGCACATAACATGAGCACGTACATAAAAATATTTATACTACACAAACAATGGATTCATTTCTACTTTATGTTTATTAAAAATTATCATCAAGAAAGGAAAGCATATTTTTTTGAATTTTATTTTATTCATTTATTTTTATACAGTGGGTTGTTATTAGTTATCTATTTTATACATATTAGTGTATATATGTCAATCCCAATCTCCCAGTTTATCCCACCCCCCCCACCTCAGCTTTCCCCCCTTGGCGTCCATACGTTTGTTCCCTACATCTGTGTCTCCATTTCTGCCTTGCAAAGCGGTTCATCTGTACCATTTTTCTAGATTCCACATATATGCGTTAATATATGATATTTGTTCTCAGAAAGGAAAGCATATTTGAATGTAATATTGCATTAGATTTCTATTCAGAAAAAAAAATAGGTTTATGTGATCAAATGGACTTAACATAACTATATGTTAGAAAAGATAGATGAGTTAATTTACGTTTGATTTTTTTTGTTAGTATATTTCACAGTAATAGTTCCATAGTAAAGATTTTCTTATGAATCTTTATTTTTTCCTTCTTTCAGTTAACCTAGTTTCTCTACACATGTGGAGATAATTTTCAGAAATAGCTTGGAGGCTTCCCTTAATAAAACAACCAAAACAATGCTCTTTCTCTGCTATAACAATTTCCAAACTTTTTAAAGCCACAGGAGATATATATATATATATCAAATAATGAAGATTATTCAAAAATCTTAAAGTCATACTGTTAAATATGTACAATGTGGGCTTACTGGATAACACATCTGGAAAATATCTAAAAAATTTGGAAAGAAATTCTTGACTATTGTAACAGGGAATGTTTCTATTTGATCTAAGGCAGCTAGAGGATCTCCCAAAATATACACATTTCTTTCACGTTTGAAGGTATTTTAATTTCTTCATAGGGAGACCTAAGAGGTAAAATCCTCAGAAAGACGTTTCTGGCTCCACCACAGTCCTCATGGTCTCGACCAGAGGTGAACATCACCTCCTCTGGAGAAGTACCTGAGAGGTGTAGCGAACTGAAGCCTTTTATTTTCATCCACTTGTCTTCCTTCCAGTCTCAAGAGTAGAGAGTTCCTTCACAAAACCTGTCTCTAACTCTGAGAAGTTGAGATTGCCAAGATTATGAAACAGATTGTGACAGGACAGAGATTCCTTATTGCTAAAGAATACCTCAGGGTGTTAATTATTATATGTTGCTGAGGGCTGTCCCTATTTTAATAGAATTTTTGTATGAAAAATGAGTTTTATAATTAATCATGTAACAAACTTTGTACATTTTTTCTTGATTTCATTATTTACTGAGATATAGTTGATTTACCATATCATATTAGTTTCAGATGTACAACTTAGTGATTCAGTATTTTTGCAGATTATACACCTTTATGGGTTATTACAAGATAATGGCTGTAATTCCGGTGCTATACAGTATATCCTTGTGGCTTATCTATTTTTTATTTTCTTTTTTTAATTGAAGTATAGTTGAAGTACAATATTCCATAAGTTACAGGGGTACAATGTTGTAATTCACAATTTTTAAAGGTTCTACTCCAATTTTAGTTATTATAAAATATTGGCTATATCCCATGCTGTACAATTGATCCTTTTAGTTTATTTTATACATAAGTTTGTACCTCTTAATCCCCTACCCCTATATCGTGCCTCCACATCCTCACCAATATTTGTTTTTTGTGGTCTTTTTGATGATAACCATTCTGACAGGTGTGAGGTGATATCTCATTGTGGTTTTGATTTGCATTTCCTTAATGTTGAGCATCTTTTTATGTGCCTGTTGACCACCTACATGTCCTCTTTGGAAAAATGTCTATTCATGTCTTCTGTGCCTTTTTTAATCAGGTTGTTTGTTTGATGTTGAGTTCCATGAGCAGTTGATACATTTTGGATATTAACATCTTATCAGTCATATCATTTGCAAATATTTTTCTCCCTTTCAGTAGGTTGTCTTTTTGTTTCATCAATGGTTTCCTTTGCTGTGCAAAAGCTTTTAAATTTAATTAGGTCCCATTTGTTTATATTTGCTTTTGTTTCCTTTGCTTTTGGGGACAGATCCAAAAAAATGTTGTTACAGTTTATTCTGCCTATATTTTACTCTAGGAGTTTTATGGTTTCTAGTCTTCCACTTAGGTCTTTAAATCCATTTTGAGTTTATTTTTGTATATGGTGTTAGAGTTTCATCCTTTTACAATTAGCTGCCCAGTTTTCCCAGCCCCACTTATTGAAGAGATTGTCTTTTTCTCCATTGTATATACTTTCCTTCTTTATTGTAGATTAATTGATCATGTGTGTGGGTTTATTTCTGGGCTCTCTATTCTGTTCCACTGATCTATGTGTCTGTTTTTGTGCCAGTACCATTCTGTTTTGATTACTGTAGCTTTGTATTATAGTTTAATTAGGCTTAATACCCAATCTTCTAATCTGTACTTTAAAAAGAAAAGTCTCATTCTATATACTGCTATAAACCCCATTTATAATATTCAACTTTACCTAAATAGTAAGAAGAAAAAAAAATTCTTCTTACATAAAAAGTAAAAAGTCATTATAAAAAAGATACTATACAGCAATAAGTAATCACATGAACCACAAAGGGTACTGCTTTCCTGAAATTTTCATCTAGTAAATATATATCATTTTTAAAAATTTAGACAATTTATATTTCCCTTTTTCTGTATGACTGTGCTTTTCTATCTAAACTACTGTTTTGATCCCTTTGCCTGTTTCAGACTCTTAGATGGTTCAATAGGTAGTCTTCAGTAAATCTGGGGAAAAAAGTTATTCTATCCATAATTTTCTGTCTTTGTACAGACAGCACTCAAGTAAAAATTACTGCTGCTTACTAAGGTATAAAGAAGTAGCAGTGGCTACTAATGTGGAGGGGCAAGGTAAGTATTATAAGCAGTGAGGCATTATAATCACCTTATCAATTAAATTAAAATAGTTAACCCTAAATTCCTTATGTTCATCCTACTAAAAACTTCCAAAATATATATACAAAAAGCATCAACTTAATCACTATAGAATGAATGTCAAGAGATCATTACTGATTTATTCAGATAATCTCTTAGATTATTATGAAATTAAAGTTAGTTATGATAAAAATTCAAGTAAAAAGTGAAAGAAATATGATCCTTACCATACGTCATTAAATTGGCTATGCTAGTGTATTCATATCTAATACAATTTACATGGTTGAAAAGCTGCATATGGTCATTGTCATTCAGAATAAGATGAAATATGCATATTTGATATCAAACACTCTAATTTATAACCAAAATTATTTCAGTGGAAATTTAAGCTGTTGTGCTTTGTGCACTGGCTAGATTTTTGTTAATAAAATTGTAGTGATTCTTCAGAGAAACTACTCTCCTACCTTACCTTGCTTATTTTTCATAATATTAGTATCTTTTAGTAGGAAGTGGATCATGCTCCCTAAAGATGAGTGAAGGAAATATGACAAAAGTAGTAAGGGAAATAATAATTTTGTCATTAGTTCTTATTAATCAAGATATTTGTAAATTATACAGAGCATGAAATGGTCACTGCCAGTAATTGAATTAAAAAGACCAAGTTAATATTTATAAGCCAAGTGGAAGTTTTTCAGGATCATTGATTAAAATTAAAATTTCAATATGGCTTCTTGATTATGTGAGCAGAAAGAAATCTAAAGATAAGTACCACACCAAATTTATATGTTGAAGTCCTAGCCCCAAGTTTGACAGAATAGGGCCTTTCAGGAGGTAATTAAGGTTAAATGAGGTTATAAGGGTGGGGCCCTAATGCAGTGTGACTGGTGTCCTTCTAAGACAAAAAGACACTAGGTGTGTACATGCCCAGCAAAAAAAACATACAAGGACACAGAACGAAGGAGGCCATCTGCAAGCCAGGGAAACAGGCCTCAGGAGAAACCAACCCTGCCAAGACCTTGATCTTGGGCTCCCAGCTTCCAAAACTGTGAGAAAATAAATTTCTATTGTTTAAGCCACCTAGTCTGTGGTATTCTGTTATGGCAGCCCTACCTGACAAATATAGTAACTTCAAAAAGTACTTTCTGTGATTATGGAAATTAAAAATTGGCCTTGCCATTGTATGTCAGTTTACACCAGTTGAGTTATCCATTGGTAGAGCAAGCTATCTCATGAATCAGTAACATGTTTAAACAGAGGTGGATGGTCAGCTATCAAGGGCTCTCAAGAATATATACTTATATATTAGGACACAAAATTACTTGACCTCTAATGTTCTATTTACCTTTCAAAAATCTGCAGTAATCTTCAGAGTATCACATAAGTTAAATTTTTTCTACTGTCTTCTACATTCAAACATTAAATAATAATCATAAAAGAAAGAGAATTAGAGAAATGAATACAACACAACTTTTTTCCAGTAAAGGGTGAGAGTTAAGGGGTGGGTGGTGACAAACCATAAACCAAGTTAAAGAAGCATGATTGAACTATAAATGTCTTCTGAATGAAGAACTATGAAGACACAGAGAAAAGATGGAAGCACTTTGTCTAGCAGAGGTTTGCTTAAGTTGGGATCCTTAAGTAAAATCTAGGGAAATTTTTAACCTTCTGAACTATATTACCAAATTTTTTGTGGTTTCGTGTGTAGAAGTGAAAAATGCTTAAATGTAAGTGACATAAATCCAATTCAAATTAGCTAATACATAAAAGGGTTTTATTTTCGAAACAATGGGGCAGTTTACATAATGGGAGTTAAGACTGAACACTCAATGCTTGGGAAAGGCAGGGATGACACTAAACCTCAGTTACCGCTAAACCAAGTACTCTAGTGCTTCCACAGTGCTCTTTCCATCATTCATTACTCTATATGTCAATTTATTTTGTTTTATTGCATAATGTTTCTCAGAAAATTATGGAAAACTAACAGCTCAAGAGTTTTTAATCTTAATGTGAAGAGGCACTCTTTTTTCTCCCTTTAGAACCAACTTCAAACACATATATATGGAATCTAAAAAAAAAAAGGTTCTGAAGAACCTAGGGGCAGGAGAGGAATAAAGATGCAGACGTGGAGAATGGACTTGAGGACACAGGGAGGGGGAAGGGTAAGCTGGGACGAAGTGAAAGAGTGGCATGGACTTATATATAGCACCAAATGTAAAATAGATAGCTAGTGGGAAGCAGCCGCATAGCACAGGGAGATCAGCTTGGTGCTTTGTGACCACCTAGAGGGGTGGGATAGGGAGGGTGGGAGGGAGATGCAAGAGGGAGGAGATATGGGGATACATGTATAGCTGACTCACTTTGTTATAAAGCAGAAACTAACACACCATTGTAAAGCAATTATACACCAATAAAGATGTTAAAATAAATAAATAAATAAATAAAATAAAGGTCAAACCAGAAAAAAAATTTTTTTCAGGGAAGGCTTTGAATACTGCAGCCTGTGATATCGAGCTAAGATTTTGATCAATCTATTTTAAAAATAGCTACATGGAAAGAATAATGAGGAAAGGGGCTGTACATACAACAACCTCTAGTTGAGCATCAAGAGAAAAGCTTGCAATTAATTTTAACTAACTTTAGAAAGAGTAAATCAGAAAGACCAGGAAGAAGAGCACTTCAGGGTGACAAAATAACAAATGAAACTAAAAATAAATGCTATATGTACTATGTAGTAAAGACAAGATATAAAAATAAAGTAAAACTGGATCAAGAAAAGTAACAGGTGCCATCTAATTTGTGCTTTACGAAGTGGTGGTGGTGGTGTTTGGCATTAGTGTGGTTTTTAGTGTTGGTTCCAACATTTGATTCCAGGGAGCCTGAGGATTCCAAGAGGGTCATTTCTGGTGTATAGTAGGAATGGAGTTGGAGCCAGAAGACAGAGAAAAAGACTGTATACCCATCAGCAGATAAATGTACTTCTTTTTTTTAAAGTTAATTAATTTATTTATTTTTGGCTGCTTCAGGTCCTTGTTGCTGCGCACGGGCTTTCTCTAATTGCTGCGAGCGGGGGCTACTCTTCATTGAGGTGCACGGGCTTCTCAGTGTGGTGGCTTCTGTTGTTGCAGAGCACGGGCTCTAGGCGTGCGGGCTTCAGTAGTTGTGGCACTCAGGCTCAGTAGTTGTGGCTCGCGGGCTCCAGAGCGCAGGCTCAGTAGCTGTGGTGCATGGGCTTAGTTGCTCCGCATCATGTGGGATCTTCCTGGAGCAGGGCTCGAACCTGTGTCCCCTGCATTGGTAGGCAGATTCTTAAACACTGCACCACCAGGGAAGTCCCAAATGTATTTCTTTATGTATTTTGTTTGTATGTCTCTGTAAGATATGGATTCAAGAAAAAGTTTAAGAATTTGATGGGGGAGTCATGGAAATAGCGTAACTAAGAAAGAGATGATCTAGTTTTAATTCTAAAATTATTTGAGCTCATGGATGAAGGTGAAGAATGATGGAACTTGAAGTACTAAATCCAGTGTGGAGGTGAGTACAGTATTCCAAAATGCAGGCACCCTTCGTTTTATTGTGCTTAATTTTATTGCCCTTTGGGGATACAGCTCTTTTTATAAGTTGAAGGTTTATGGTTTATGGCAGCTCTGTGTCCAACAAATCTATAGGTATCATTTTTCCAACAGCATTTGCTCACTTTGTCACATTTTGGTAATTTTTGCAATATTTCAAACATTTTCATTGTTATAATATTTGTTATGGTGATCTCTGATCAGTGATCTTTGTTGTTACTCTTGTAATTGTTTTAGGGGGCAACAAACTGTGCCCATATAAGACAGTGCACAAACTTAGTCGATACATGTTGTGTGTGTTCTGACTTCTCAACCAACCAGCCATTCCTGCATCCTTCTCCTTGGGCCTCCCTATTCCCTGAGACACAGTCATGTTGAAATTAGGCCAATTTATAATCCTAGAGTGGCCTCTAAGTGTTCAAGTGAAAGTCAGAGTTACATATCTCTCTTTAAATCAAAAGCTAGAAATAATTGAGCTTATTGAGAAAGGCATGTCGAAAACCCAAATAGGCCGAAAGCTTGGCCTCTTGCAGCAAACATTTAGCCAAGTTGTGAATGAAAAGGAAAAGTTCATGAAGGTAATTAAAAGTGTTACTCCAGTGAACAAACAAATGATAAAGTGAAAAAGGCTTACTGCTGATATGGAGAAACGGTGAGTATTCTGGATAGAAGATCAAACCAACCACAACATTCCATTAAGGCAAAACCTAAACCCAGAGCAAGCCCCTCTCTTCAATCCTGTGAAAACTAGGAAAGGTGAGGAAGCTGTAGAAGAAATATTTGAAGCTATCAGAGGATGGTTCATAAGGTGTAAGGAAAGAAGCCGTCTTCATAACATAAAAGTGCAAGAAGCAGCAGCAAGTGCTGATGTAGAAGCTACAGCAAGTTATCCAGAAGATCTAGCTACAATAATAAATGAAGGTGGGGACTTCCGGGTGGCACAGTGGTTAAGAATCCACCTGTCAATGCAAGGGACATGGGTTCGAGCCCTGGTTCAGGAAGATCCCACATGCTGTGAAGCAACAAAGCCCATGCACCACAACTACTGAGCCTGCGCTCTAGAACCCGCGAGCCACAACTACTGAGCCTGAGTGCCACAACTACTGAAGCCCACGTGCCTAGAGCCCATGCTCCGCAGCAAGAGAAGCCACCGCAAGGAGGAGCCCACACACCGCAATGAAGAGTAGCCCCTGCTTGCCGCAACTAGAGAAAGCCCGCACGCAGCAATGAAGACCCAACGCAGCCAAAAATAAATAAATAAATTTATTTTTTTAAAAAACTACCTATAAAATGAAAGTGGCTACAATAAACAACAGATTTTCAGTGTAGATGAAATAGCCTTGTTCTGAAAGATGTCAACAAGGACTTTCATAACTAGAGGAGAGAGGTCAATGCCTGGCTTTAAAGATTCAAGGGACAGGCTGACGCTCCTGTAAGGAGCTAATGCAGCTGGTGACTTTAAGTTGAAGCCAATGCTCAGTTACCATAGTGAAAATCATAGGGTCCTCAAGAATTATGCTAAATCTACTCTTCCTATGCTCCGTAACAACAAGGAACAACAAGGCTTGGATGACAAAACATCTGTCTACAACAAGGTTTACTGAATATTTTGAGCCCCCTGTTGAGACCTACTGCTTAGAAAAAAAGACTCCTTTCAAAGTATTTACTGCTCATTGACCACACACCTAGTCCCCAGGAGCTCTGATGGACATGTGCAACAAGATTCATGTTGTTTTCATGCCTCTAATATAACATCCATTCTGCAGAGCATGGATCAAGGAGTCATTTTGACTTTCAAGTTTTATTATTTAAGAAATAACATTTTGTAAAGCCATAGCTGCTATAGATAGTGATTCCTCTGATGGATCTGGGCAAAGTAAATTGAAAAGCTTCTGAAAAGGTTTCACCATTCTAAATGACATGAAGAACGTTCATGATTCATGGGAAGAGGTCAAAATATCAACATTAACAAGAGTTTGGAAGAAGTTGATTTCAAGCCTCATGGATGACTTTGAGGTGTTCAAGACAGCAAAGGAAATGACTTCAGATGTGGTAGAAATAGTAAAAGCACTAGAATTCGAAGTGGAGTCTGAAGATGTGAGTGAATTGCTGACATCTCATGATAAAACATGAACAGATGAGGAGCTGCTTCTTATGGATGAGAGAAGAAATTGGTTTCTTGAGATGGAGTCCACTCCTGGTGAAGGTGCTGTGAAGATTGTTGAAATAACAGTAAAGGATTTAGAATATTACATGAACTTAGTAGATAAAGCAGCAGTAGGGTTTGAGAGGTTTGACTCCAGTTTTGAAAGAAGTTCTACTGAGGGCAAATGTGAATGCTACAGAGAAATCGTTTCTGAAAGGAAGAGTCAAGTCAATCAATGTGGCAAACTTCATTGTTGTCTTACGTTAAGAAACTGTCACAGCCTCCCCAACCTTGAGCAATCATCATCCTGATTAGTCAGCAACCATCAGCATGAAGACAAGACCGTCCACCAGCAAAAAGATTATGACTCACTGAAGTCTCAGATGATGATTAGCATTTTTTAGCAATAAATTATTTTTTAATGAAGGTATGTACATTTTAAAGACATAATGCTATTGCACACTTAATAGCCTACAGCGTAATTTGTATATGCTCTGGGAAACCAAAAAAAAATGTGTGGCTCGCTTTATTATGATATTCACTTTACTGGGGTGGTCTGGAACCAAACCTGCTGTCTCTCCAAGGTATGCCTATAATTGATAAATTTCTACATAAATGCAACAGTGATGATCATAGGAGGTAACAGATTCAAGACCTATTAAGCAAGTAGAAATGACATTTTTTTGTGAACTGTGGGATAGGAGGAAATAGGAAACAACTGGGGAACAGTGGACGGAAGATGAAATACAAAATTATACCCAAATTTTGGGTGTCGGTGAATGTACGAATAATAGGAGGAAAGGGTAGGTGTGATGAAAGTAAACTGTCTCAGAACATAAAGGATAAGCCTTAGGTGGTGAGAGATTCTAATCTGAGGCTCATAGGAAATGTGAAAGCTGAAGTAAGAGTCCTTAGGAAATGTTGAAGACCAAGGAGTGGGTAAGATTGCCTAAAAGTGATGTTTGATGTCAGAAAGTCACTAAGGATGAAACCCTGAGAAATATTAGTATTTAGAACATTGACAACAGGAGGAAAACCATCAAGGAATTGAGAATGAGAGTCCAGGGAGCTAGGTGATGATCCAAAGGTAAATTATGACCTGGAAATCAAGGAAGAGGGAGTCCAAAGAGGAAGAATCAAGAATTGGAGAAAATATGAACAAGATGAGGTTTATAAAAAGCTGATTACTTCTGTCAGTAAGCATCCTATTAAGCAGCTGAAAGTTCCATTTTGGAAGTCATAGTGCAAGCTGAATTTCAGTTGTCTAAGAAGTAAAAGAAAAGCTGGAAAGGATGAAAACTAATATAACTCTTTCTAAAAACTTAAAGATGAAGAAAGGAGAGCTCTAACAGAGGCAAGACTCTACTCTTTGGAACACTCAATTGACCTGTCCTATCAAGTAAACATTCTAAGATAGTTTTACAAGTCATCATTTAAATGAAAAGAATTCAACAAATATTTGTGTCAGTAAGGATTGTCTAAACTAGACTGCAGCAATAAAATGTCCACAAATCTCTGTGGCTAAAAAACACAAACAGATCTCTTATTCAAAGTCCATATACATTGCAGAGATGCAGACTGAGACTCTGCCTTGACACATGCTTCCATGATTCTTAACGCAGGGAAGGAGGATGGGTACTTAGCACATGTTCTTAAGCTTCTAATTTACAATGGCATTTCATTGGTCAGATTAAGTAGCATGGCTTTGCATTACTTTTTTAAAAAATACATAGGTAGAGGGGAACCAGATATATTTGCTTCATGATGTCTAAAATTTATAAACATGTTTTTTGTTTACTAAAGCAGTCTTACCAAAGGCCACTATATCTTCCTCTGCTGACCCTCAACCTTCCTCTCCTACCGCCCCACCCCATCAATCCATAGGATATTAATCACAAGGTTGGGATAGTCCCGGATGAGTTTAGAACTGCTGCCTAAACATGGAAGGACCATTAGGTTACACACTTTAGAATGTGCCCATCTAGGAGAAAGGTTATTTTCTCCCGTTATAGACACCAGAGCCTACTCTACAGCAGCTTTGTTGTATGTGATCTCCAACAATGAAGATCAAAACTGTGCTGTGAGCTAAATTAGGTTTACCATCTTCCCTCAAATGATACATCTCAAGCTTTAGGTGAGTTCAGATATAACTTTTGCCTATTAGAAATACCCTAAATGCTTATCACTCAGGTTTTAATTAATCTTTCTAAGGCTGTTTATAAAAGTTGAAGAAACATCCCTCATATAAAGTCCATAGACATCCCTAAGGTTAGCTTCATATTATCTTCGAGTAATACACTAAAAGTAGAGTTTTCAATGAAATTGAACATTTCAAAAGCCTTTAAGCTTGGAAGTGGATGTGAATCAAAATTTAATGGCTTAAGGTTGGGCTAGAAATAGGTTGATTTAGGGTCAAGGGGAAGGCAGCCTTTGTAAATCAACTGAGTAGCATAGTAACATAGAAATGAAGTATGGGTTCATTTATAGCTACTCAAAAACATGCACTCTATCACCATGATTCAAGAGAAAATTTCTTCAGAAGGATTTACATTATATAATGCAATTTATCTAAAGAACGGAAATCCATATTGTAGTGAAAATGGTGACAAAACACCTAGTATTTGTATAATGATCTACACATTTCCATAGCTTTCAATTCAAAATCTCATGTGCACACGTGGAAATAAATCACAAAAGCTTTAAATAATGTGTGATTACAAGTATGACTTTTTAAAATAAATAAAATTGCATTTCGTGATAAAGAATTTTAATATAATCATTTGGGAGTATCCAAAATAAGCTGTCGTAAGTAAACTACTCTATTATAAATTACAGTTAACTCACGAACTGTATTCAAGGGAAGATTTATTATCCTGACATACTCCTTATAAGAAACCACAGAGGAGCAAAATTACAGAACAAAGCAAAGGTCAACTCCAGCACATCAGTTGAAAATAGATGGAGAAAAGCAGTACTGTTTGGCACCAGATCAATAGCCTTAGGGGCTGGACAGTTCTAGGAGAAATGTTCCCAGTAATCACAAGTTCTGAACATGAGTACAAGCTGGTCTGCGTTAGGATCATAGTTCAATGTATAGGAATGGACTTGGAGTGCTCCTAAACGCAATATAAGTTTCATGTACATTGAAATGAGTCTGAACTTAATGGAAACTTTTTTTTTGTTTTTAACTAATTTATTTATTTATTTATTTATTTATTTTTGGCTGCATTGGGTCTTCGTTGCTGCATGCGGGCTTTCTTTAGTTGCGGTGAGTGGGGGCTACTCTTCGTTGCGGTGCACGGGCTTCTCATTGCAGTGGATTCTCTTGTTGCAGAGCACGGGCTCTAGGCATGCAGGCTTCAGTAGTTGTGGCTCGTGGGCTCTAGAGCACAGGCTCACTAGTTGTGGTGCACGGGCTTAGCTGCTCCACGGCATGTGCGATCTTCCTGACCCAGGGCTTGAACCTGTGTCCCCTGCTTTGGCAGGTGGATTCTTAACCACTGCACCACCAGGGGAGCCCCAATGGGAACTCTTGACTAGTGAATTATATTAAATCTTTCAGCAAGCAATAAGAAGGAGCATTTTCCCATTACATAATCTGATTATTTTCATGTCAATATTTTATCTTTAAAACTGGATTACTGGGTTGACTGACCCTAACATTGTTGCTAAGACATGGAAAACAGGCTGATTTCACCAGGGACTTTCAGGTAGGCAATTCTTGCTTGCAGTTATTAGAAATTAGGATCTAGCCCTCAATTCTAATAGACCCAAGTCTCGGTATTATCACACTGTAAATTCATAAAGCTTACTGCTGATCTGGTTATATAATGTATTCATTAATTTATACTAAAATATAAAGTATGAAGCAAGTCCAGAATACTATGTAAAATCTATTGTTTTAACTGAAAGAAAAATAATTGAGTAATGAAATGTTATTAACATAAAAGTTTAGTAGCTTAAACCTATTCATTGGCCTCTACACATCTCATTCAGATAATATTTTTTAATGCAGATCTGAATATAACAAACTTGTTTATAATCCTTCAAAATTCTTCATTGCTCTAAAAAATATTGGCCCAAACTCTTGACCAGTGGATCAAGCAAAGCTGAATTTATTGGACTTACTATCTTCATGGAGAACACAAAAAAATAATAGTTTTATCTCATTATCAGAATTTAAGACCCAGTGCTTACAGGGTTTTATGACGTAGGCTCAGTGATCTAAAACAGATTATCCAAGATAGAGGACTGGTTGGAATTGAGGAGAGTTTATAACAAAATGTCTTTGTATTGGTGGAAAAGCCTTAATAAGCAAAATGTTAATATGGGCAGATAAGCCAATTTCGCGTTTTCATAGTCCAGTCTTCCAGGAACAAATATTTCCTGGAGCATGGAGCTAAGATATTTTATTGCTTTACAAGTATTATTTAGCACAGAAATAGGTACATTCATTTGATCCCCAAATTATTTAGCACAGACAAAAAATACGGTTGGCTCCAAAATTGTTTAGTATGTTCGTTGAAATTCTCCATGTATTTTTGGTCGTTCTTTAGACTAAGCTGCATGGTAAATGGTTTCCATCACAGAATATGGTCAATGTAGTTCAGTGTCATTGTCTGGTATCTCAGGGTCATATGTGGAGTTATTGACAGTACTGTTCCAACCTTCATAAGTGTCAGATTTTCTTGTCCTTCTTTGGAAGTGAATTTGTTGCCTCATTGTGAGGACAGTGATTGCAGAGCAGCAATAAAGATTCTAGAGAATGCACATTTGAATAATACAATACAGATATTAAAAGAAACATGATTATAGTTTGCTGTTGATTTCCAAAAAAAGAACCAAGAGTGCTAAATTTAAACCAATAGAACTGATTCCACTCCCAATCTAATAACCTGTAGACTAGATACAAGGACTTCAGTTATTTTGACTGTCTGGCTTATGGCAATGATTGTCATATAAAAAATCTCTTTGTGGTTGCTTTCAGCTACTCAGATAAGATAGTGGTTTTAATATCAAAAAGCTGAGTTGCTCCTCAAGAAGTAAAATCTCAACAGTTTGGTTAAATTCAGGGTGCAGCCAAATCAAAAGCAAACAATAGCCAAGTGTTGCACTCAACAGAAGGAGGCAACGTGAATGAGAAAGCATATTAAAACTAAAGACATCATCAGCTTCACGATTAAGCAATAAAATACATCAGATATTTTAGAAACCTTAACCAAAGAGTCAGAAAAGTAAGGAAGAAAAGCATGAAGATTAAAACATTACAATTTGTGTCTCTTGCAAATCTCATTCTTTGTTTCTTCGGTGACAGCCATGTAATTCTTAATAGGCTTCTAGATTAAAACTTTGGAGGCATATATTAATCTTTTAGGGCTGCCATTACAGAGTACCACAGACTGGATGTCTTAAACAGTGGATGTTAATTTTCTCACAGTTCTAGAAGCCAGAAGTCTGAGATCTAGGTGCCAGCATAATTGGTTCCTACTTATGTGGGATTATGTGGGAAGGATCCTTCCAGACCTCTCTCTTTAGCTTGTAGATGGTTGTCTTCTCCTTGTGTCTTCGTGTTGTTTCCCCTTTGTTTGTGCCTGTATTCAAATTTTCTTATAAAGACAACAGTCATATTAAATTATGGCCCACCTAATTGACTCGTTTTAACTTAATCACTCAAGTAAAGACTCTATCTCCAAAAGCAGTCACATTCTGAGGTACTGTGGGTTAGGACTTAAACATATGAATTATTGGGGAGGGGGGCACAGTTCAAACCATAACATTTTACCCTCTAACTCCCCAAATTCACATCCTTCTCATATCCAAAGTAAGTTTACCCTATCCCCAAAGTCACCAAATTCTGATCTCATTCTATCAAGTCTTAATCCAAAATCTCGTCTGAAATATCACCTAAATCAGGTCTGGGTAAGACTTGAGTTATGATTCATCCTGAGCTGTGAACCTGTGAAGCCAGACAATAAATTATGTGCTTCCAAAATATAATAGTTGGACAGGCATAGGGTAGACAATCCCATTCCAGAAGAGATAAATCATAAAGAAAAAAGGGATCACAGTTTCCAAACAAGTCTGAAACATAGCAGGGCAAATACACTATTAGATTTTTTATTCTTTATGGACAATTTTTAGAGTAGTTTAAGGTTCAGCAAAATCGAGAAGGAGGTAGACAGATTTCCCCTATACTTTCTGTCCCCACACATACATAATCTCCCCAATTATCAATACCCCTCACCAGAGTGGTACATTTGTTACAATTTATAAGCCTATACAGATACATCATATTCACTCAGATTTATAGTGTATATTATGGTCCACTCTTGGTGATGTTTATTCTGTGGGTTTGGACAGATTTATAATGACATGTATTCACCATTACAGTATCATACAAAATAGTTTTAGTGCCCTAAAAATGCTCTGTGCTCACCTATTCATCCCTCTTCCCCAACCAATCCCCAACAACCACTGATTTTTTTTTTTACTGTCTCCATATTTTTCCCTCTTCCAAAATACATTAGAGTTGAAATCATACAGTATATAGCCTTTTCAGATTGACTTTCTTCATTTAGTAATATACATTTATGTTTCTTCCGTGTCTTTTCATGTCTTGATAGCTCATTTCTGTTTAGCACTAAATAATATTCCATTGTCAATGTACCACAGTTTATTTATCCATTCACATTCTTTAGGACATCTTGGTTTCCTCCAAGTTTTGGCAATTATAAATAAGGCTGCGATAAACATTTGTGTGCAGGTTTTTGTGTGGCCATAAATTTTCCACTCCATTAGGTAAATATAAAGGAGCATACTCACTGAATCATATGGCAAGAGTATGTTCAGTATTAAAAAACACCATCAAACTGCCTTCCAAAGTGACATTACCATTCTGCATTCCCACCAGCAATGAATAAGAGTTCCTGTTGCTCCACATCCTTGCCAGTATTTGGTGTTGTCAGTGTTCCTGATTTTGGCCATTCTAATAGGTGTGTAGTAGTATCTCATTGTTGTTTTAATTTGCATTTCATTGATGACATTTCATATGATTTTTGTCAACTGTATATCTTCTTTGGTTAAGTCACTGGCCCATTTTTTTAATGGTGTTGTTTATTTTCTTATTACTGAATTTTAGAGTTCTTTGCATATTTTTATAACAGTCCTTTATCAGCTGTGTCTTTCACAAATACATTCTCCCGGTCTGTGGTTTGCCTCTTCATTTTCTTGACATTTTCTTTCACAGAGCAGATGTTTTCAATTTTAATGAAGTCCAGCTTATCAATTATTTCTTTGCTTTTTGGCCTAGAAACTCTTCCAGAAAGAAAGATAATATCATCTTGAGGTTCGTCTCATTTGTTCTCCTTCTGTCAAGGATCACAGTTCTGTACTACTTTTGTCCAATTTCTGAATACACTTATGTCACATATTTTATGAAGCTTTCTTTTCATGCTCAATGAAAGCTTCACTCCATAAATTTTAGTCCATCTATCCTAGTTGTCTAGAAAGAGAAGGATTTGGAAATCACTGCCTTTGGCAAGTCAAAACCCCTCCCCAATTTTATCGGTTCTTCATCTTTTAAGACCTTTTGCACTGACTTGATTTTATTCATTAGGTCATCATTGGTTTGAACACTTGCAAATAAAGAGCATGATATTGATTGTCCCATGTAAAGATGGGAGAGAAGCAAGAGCAGAAAAGGAGCATCTCTTTTCATATGTTTTTCTCCCACAACTGGACCAGAAACCTCTTGCGCAAGATTAATACTACTGGTCTACTTATATACTAGTTTGACAGAACTCTCCACTCACTATTTTCTTCTTATTTTGATCCCACCACCTTACTTCCTGTAGTTCTCTGGGACCTAGTGGAATGAGTCAACCATGCATTCTGTCACAGCAGGAACCTGAAACAAAACTGAATTAATGAATGAGAACTCTTACCCACAAGTGTCTGTCTGCACGCTATGCTTGCTCTTTTCAAAATTAACACCTCCCACACCTCAGAAGCATTCTCAGTTCTTCCATTCCTGTTCTGTGCCACAGAGGCTTACCCCAAGACATTGCATTTCTTAGGCTCCTAAGAGTCTGTGTATGCTGTGTATGTTCCTGTGTATGCTACTGTGTTCAGCCAATGGGAGACACTGATGGGAGATAGGAAGGAGAGAGACAATGAGAGGTTGGGATAGTTCTCCTCTTTCTCTCTGCTCTGGGCCATGTTTACACAGTGGCTGAATCTCTTTTGGACTAATTTTATTTTCTATTGACCACTAGTCAATGGTTCCATCTCTCCCTGGATTCCAAAAGCATAATTTCCCACATTTATTTCTTTAGTCTTAGGGGTAATAACAACTTTTAGCTATTGCTAGTCTGGTTTTGCTTCAACATCCCTTATTGGGTGACTTAACTTTTCCCACATGTCTGAAAGTTGTTCTTTTACTGTAACTATACTCTCTTGAATTATCTGCATGGGTTTCTATTTTCTAATGGGACCATGACAGATACTTATACGTCATGTAAGATTCTATTTTTAAAAGGGGTTAAGAAAGCAGAAGCCTGTTTTTGGTAGACTTAGAGAAAGAACACTGTGGCAGGGAACCATGGTTATGTCCTTAAGTGATTCTGAGGTTCTGGTTGCAGTTCACTAATCTCCTTTATGCTTTTTATTTGTTTTAACTCAACCCACTTATTCACTCTTCAAGAGATTTGCATTAGCTGTGCCTTCTACCTTCATCATTTCTTTTCTAGGTTTTTTTTTGGTTGTTTTTTTTTTTTTTTTGGTACGCGGGCCTCTCACTGTTGTGGCCTCTCCCGTTGCAGAGCACAGGCTCCGGACGCACAGGCCCAGCGGCCATGGCTCACGGGTCCAGCCGCTCCGTGGCATGTGGGATCTTCCCGGATCGGGGCACAAACCCGTGTCCCCTGCATCGGCAGGCGGACTCTCAACCACTGCGCCACCAGAAAAGCCCTTTTTGGTTGTTTTGTTTTTGTTTTTGTGGCTAGCTCCCCTTCATCCTTAGGTTTCAGGTCAGATCATTTTCTCAGGAAAGCCTTCCCTGATCCTTCTATATACAGAAGCATCTACCCCTGTCATTCTTTACTACATATACCTGTTCATTTTCTTATCTCATTTATAATTTCCTTCCTTTTCCATTTGTGTTTCCTTATTTATTAGTCATCTCTCATTATCTTTTGAAGATGCATAGTTCATGAGAGCAGAGTCCTTCCTTTATGTTCTTATTGAACATTAAATTCCTAGCATCTAAAATGTAGAGCCAGCCACATACTCGTTGTTCAGTGAGAACAGTAATGCTTCAGGGAACAAGGAAATAAAATGTTTGAGAAAGACAGTTATTCCCAACCCATGCTTATATTTTGGGAAGAAACTCTTTAAGTATTATCTGCTTTAAAAGCATCAGAAAATTGTTTATGTCCTTTATTAGTGACAGTGAGGCTCCTTTAAGTGGCAAAGAAGACAAGAATCTGCAGGCTGAACCACAGGTGTGAAGACAAGAAAATCTGCTATTGATGTTAATGTAATGTTAGCATCATTTATACCCACAATTTGGTGAAATATGAAGGCATGAATTGCACACTCTTAAATGTTAATTTTGGCATCCAGTTTAAATAAAAATAGGATAACTTTAAGGCCCATTAATTTTATTCATGTATAATTTCTGCCCATTCTAATTATGATATCCAAAATTTACATACAGATTTTAGATTGCATTATTTAAGTGAATTTTCCTTATTAGAACTCGGATAAAATACTTATATTCCTTTTCTCAGAATAAGTAACAAGTAGAATTAGAAATACCTCTTTATGCTGGGTACAGACCTTCGAAACAGAGATGAATAGTCTCTCTGTTATCTAGTCCCTGAGCTCTATTTAAAATGATCAGATGTACGTATGATCACAGAAAATCTCCAGTGAGGTTTTGTAGTCCATCAGTGCACAAAATCAGCATTTTTTCAATTAGCATAAAAGACTGAGTGGCTGCACAAATTTATCTAGTAAGAGGAAGATGACTGAATTAGTAAGAAAGCTTGTCTCTTATGGGGGAAGCCAGCTCAGTAGATGATATTAACTTCTTTTTTTTTTTCTATTTTCATATCACTGCATAGTGAATTGGATAAGTGAGTTGAGATATTGAAACAAACCCATACTAAAGGTATTTGTCTAATGAAATTTAAAACTGGAATGTACCTGAATAGTACTTTTATTCTTTCTCTCACCTTGAATATGCTATAAAATGGGCTGTGCCTCCGTATTCTATATTAAGAAGTAGGATTTAGTGGGAAAAGTGCTAAGGGATTTGGATAAGAAGTTCCGTAGTTTGACATACTCTATTTTCATTGCCAGGTCAACACAGTTATGCTGTGCATGCAATCCTGGTAGACTTACAAGGACAATTTAATGATTACATCTTAAATGTTATATCCAGAAGGATTTATAAGTGGTGCTAAAACTGGGCCTCTGTAATACATCCATAACTTACATTCATATAGGCGATTAGAAAACCACCGCTGTCCTGAATAGCTGTCTTTTAGAAAATAGCAACTAGAAGACTTTCTTTGTCAGGCTTTCTCTTTGCCCAAGTAATAAAATTCACAAGCAGCTTTTTTATGCGCTGCCATTAATAGCCCTTTAAGTTTCATATAGAATCTCCATTTTTCCCCTGTTTTCCTCTCACAGTACCCAGGTAAATTTCCCCTGCAGTTGTTTCTCACTATTTCTCTATCTATGCTCCTTGTATTTTAGTACCACTGAAAAATGAAAAATTGTTGTTAGCTTTACCCACTCCTCTTTTTACTCTAGATTAGAACAGGGATACTCACACACAAAGATTATGGTGATCCAATACACACAATTCTCAGCAGTGAACAATAGGAACAGTTTTAGTAGGAAGACCATCAAGGAAGTTTGGCAGCACAAAGCCATGAAGGCCATACAAGAGAAGCCATCAATGAGAAGATGAAAGGAGGAAACTGGAAAATTTGGCGGATATATGGACGATGAAATCATTATAATACAATGGGAACTCACTTGAATGGTGGGAATTAGCATTTGAGAGATGCTGTAGGAGGTACAGTGAACCAATCATAACCCCTGGATATGGAATAAATGGCATATTTGGTAGGAGAGGTAGATAATGAGATTAAGTTGAGGAAGAGACGAAGTATTTGAGGGCGATACAATGCTAATTCCTATCCATTCAAATGAGTCTCCAAATTTCACCTTGTATTTTCCTAAGGCAATCAATAAGGAAATGAAGACTGAAGGAGGATGGGTATGATGCATTAGTGAGAGTTCAGTTAGAAAAACAGAAGCTACCCTAGCTACTTCAACAGAGAGAATTCAATGTAAGAAATTCATTAAACAGATATTGGAGAACTTAAACAAAACAGGACATAATGAAGCAAGTAGGAGTAATAAATGAGAAAATGGGTATTGCCTTCAGAGATGGGGGAAAACGTTGGAGTTTTCAGAACCTGGAGGCCAAGAGTAGAATCCACATATATCTGAGAATCAGACACGTGAAAGGGAGCGCCAGCCACTACGGCAGTAAACCAGGAGTCGTCTTGTAGACGACAGTTCAGACCTCAGAACAACTCATGACTTCAGGAGCTGAAAATAAGGGTGCCACAGAGCCACGGCTGAGACCTTCTAAGGAGATGGCATCATCTGTTGGTACTGGCATCTTATTTGTTCAGAGGAGAGCTCTTGCAGAGCTGGTAGTGATCCTATTGTTATTAACTCCCTGGGGGCGGTTGTGGTATGGGGCTGGGAAGGGGGGGGGTGAGGAGGATGGTCTGGAAAGAGCAAAATTGTGCTGGAAATTGGAAACCATTGCTGCAGCCAGGGTGAAGCAGCACTGATGAAGTGACTGTGATAGGGACAACTGGCAAACTGAAATCAGCAAGTCTCCTCTTTCTCCCTCCAGGGCCTGTACTGAAAAAGCCTAAGAGGACTCTATCCACATGACAAAGAATTATAGACTATAGAGTCCCCACCCCAGCGTCAAAAAGTGGAGTGTAGGGCTTCCGTGGTGGCGCAGTGGTTGAGAGTCCGCCTGCCGATGCAGGGGACGCGGGTTCGTGCCCCGGTCCGGGAGGATCCCACATGCCGCGGAGCGGCTGGGCCCGTGAGCCATGGCCGCTGAGCCTGCGCGTCCGGAGCCTGTGCTCCGCAACGGGAGAGGCCACAGCAGTGAGAGGCCCACGTACAGCAAAAAAAAAAAAAAAAAAAAAAGTGGAGTGTAAAAGTATGGATTTAAAGCTGAGTCAAATAGCTTCATAACCAGCATGACTAGGACACATAATTTCAAACTCTGATTAGGACTCCTAACCCTGAGAAATGTCCTTTATGGCTCAGTGTGTGAAAGAGATAAAGCAACATTGGGCTTTATAGCCGCAGAGAGAGTCAGCTAAAGTAGTGGTAATTAAGCACAAAATAAACTAATACAATAATGGACTTTACCGTGAGCTACTTTATAAGCCCATCTTTAAAACCTGCTCTCCCTAAAAGGGATGGGGGCAGAGGCAAACAGTAAAACCTGAGGAGTGATAGTGATAGACTAAGGATGGCCACACATTGCTGACTACTCCATCCATAGCTAGACTGTTCCCCTCCCTTGAATCTGGGCTGGCCTTAACGATTTGACCAACCAAATGCATCAGCAGTGACATTCTCGGACATTTGAAGCAAGGACATAAGACTCTTTCTAGTTTCCACCCAGGCCTCACTGTCTCAGGGATCTCTGAGCCATCATGTAAGAAGTCTGACTACAACACTGGAGAGGCTTCTTGTAGGTCCTCTGCCGAGGCACGAAACATCTCGCATCCTCCTGACCAGCCCCTTGGCCCGCTGAAAGACACCTGGTGACATCTATTGACAGCACGTGGAATGCCTGAATTCATGACCCACAACCTGATGAGACAGAATAAAATGATCATTGTTTTAAGCTAGTAGAATAAAATGATCATTGTTTTAAATTTTAAGCTAGTAAATTTGGGGATAGTTTGTTATGCAGCAATAGATGGTGGGACAGATATACATAAGATCGGAGATATGCAGAATTTCTGTGAGAGTTTTTTGAGGCAACATATGCAGTATAGAGTGCTAGGTTTCCAGTTTACTGCAAACAGCCTTTTCCACATTATTCTTAAAAGGAGAGCAGACACTAAAATGGGAAGAAATGATAGAAAGCAAGTGGCATACAGTAAATAAAAGAAACCCAAAGAAAAAATAACATAAAAGTACTGTCAGGGGAAAATGCGCTCAGAATCAAGAGAGAAATGTGAGGCACTAAAATGGCAGAAAGAATAGGAAAAACAATGTAAAAACTGAAAGTAATTGTCTAATTTTTTAAGATACAGAATGAAAGGCTTCTGATTTATTGTAGGATTAAAACATTTGTGCAAGACCAATATTTCTGGAAGAAACAACTTCAAAATTGGGATAATGATTTTTTTTTTTAAATCTATGTTGTGGCATCAGAAATTGGAGCCAACAAGGACTAGAGAGGTAGAGATCACAAGGTGGGGATGACTTACGAGAAGCAGCTGATGATCTACAGCTTCTTACCTGGAAACAACTGGTGATACAGAAACTGCAGGGTGAGAGATTTAATATAAGCCTAAAAGGTCTAAGTGGAGGAGGGATTTTTTTTTTTTTCCCAGTCTTACAGTTCAAGGAAGATAGATTAAAACATAGGATCTTTTCATAGTGACTCCTCTTGCTGGTTTGAAGAAGTAAGCCACCATGTGGCAAGGAACTGTAATGGAATAGTACTCAACCATAAAAAGAATGAGATTTTGCAACAACATGGATGAACTTGGAGGGTATTTTGCTTAGTGAAAAAAAAGTCAGACAGATAAAGACAAATACTGCCTGTTTTCACTTGTATACGGAATCTAAAAATAAAGCAAATGAATTAATATTACAAAATCAAAATAGACTGATATATACAGAGAACAAACTAGTGGTTACCAGTGAGGAGAGGGGGAGAGAGAGGGGGAGGATAGGAGAAGGGGATTAAGAGATACGTAATACTAGGTATAAAATAAATAAGATACAAGAATATAATAAACAGCACAGGACATATAGCCAATATTTTATAATAACCGTATATGGAGTATAATCTATAAAAATATTCAATCACTATGTTGTACACCTAAACTAATATAACTTTATAAATCAACTATACTTCAGTAGAAAAAGTAAAACTAAATTAAAGTAAGTAAATCAATCAGTAGATAAAAAGGAGGAGGTCAGAGCCTAGAATTAGGAATAAGCCTCCCAATAGCCACATAAACTTGGAGGAGTACCCCAGGCTATAGAAGGGAGCTGAGCCAACACCTTGACTGAAGCCTTGTCAGACCCTAAGCAGTAGGAAGACAACTGCTCAAAATAAACAAACAAATAATACCAAAAAGTAAAAGAAAAAATGCAACTCCCTTGTTATTGACCAGGACTTTCAAGGAATTTTTATTCTAAACTGCAACCCCGGGAATGTAGCTTAAAGATTAGAATAAAAAGAGTGATATACAGTGAATCATAAATGCACTCATTTGATCCTCATCTCACCTTAAATTTACAATTTCTTAAACTTTCAGGATAGAAAAGAAAATATTCACAATTGGCTTGGGATCTACTGATTAATATATTTACCTAACGATACTAGAATACGAAGGAGAATATGTATTACCACGTCTTCATATGTAATTCTTCAAATATAATCACTCTGCATTCACATAAAACATTCTATTTATATTAATGCCATCTTTTAAAAATGACTGTGTTTATTCTTCGTGCTTATACTATTTCTGATGGTTGCTAATTTCCTCAAATACTGTTTTCATTACAACATGAAAAAATATGTAGTTACTAGCAGAAGTGATTTTACTAGGATTTTAAATATGTTCTGAAGTGACAAGATTATTTAAATGAATGAAGAAAGCAGATGAATTAAAAGCTTTGGTAGTTTATACCATCAACTGATTTCAGTATCAAAATTAAACACAGAAGAATGGATAATATAAGATTATACCTGTTGGTGTTTTCTATCTAATGTCAATCCTGAAATATATTTTTCATCATGAAATATTTCAAGCTTTTCAACCAACATATTCAGATGATTACCCCTTAGATAACTGTTACCACTTTACTACAGTAAGGTTATCACCTTCCATGTTGATCAAATCCAGAAAGAAAAATGAGAAAATGCTGGAAGAATAATTAGAAAGAGAAATATTCTCTTGCTTTTCTCTTTGATAGTTGCCTGAGATATGCTGAGGAGCATGTTGTCAGCTGCCAGTGATTGGAATTTGGGGAGTACTTTAGAGCGATGATCATCTCAGCAATAATTTTCATCATTTACACGTTTATTTCTATATTCAGAAACAGCAATTTTTGAAGGAAAAAATATTTCTATGGAGGTAATATCATGGAAAATGTCAAAGTTAGCCAAACTAATAAATTTCTGTATATGGACTAAATCTAATTTTCCCTAATTTCTTTTTACACGACTGTAGTATATAAGTTAATTACATTATGAGAATGGTCAGGGAAAAGAATATGGGGTTGAGGAAAAAACAAAAACAAGAGAGGGCATTCCCTAGGAACACCTAGGTAATATCATTTGAGGGATAACCAACTTTTCTAGAAGATTAAACTACTTAGCTGGGATAACAGTGACACACTGTAAGCCAGAAATTAAAAGCAAGGGAAATGGCTAGTCATCAGAGTGGTCACAACGTAAGTGGGAATTCTGAGCAGACTAGTACAGAGCAAAGTTTGGGTCATGGTCATGAGTCAAGAATTTAGTTTGTCAACTGTCAAAATGGTTGGAGTTGAAGTAGTTACTTACTAGCACCAAAGCAAACTTAAAAACTTTTGGATGTCTTTTTTTTTTCTAACTTCAATAACATATATTTTTCTGGTATTCCATTAGAGAAGTCTGTAGGAAATCAATCTGATTATTGTATTGAGGCTCATTTAACTTAGCAAGAAAGTCATTATTTAAGAAGTTAAGTGAAGCCCAAAGTACACTTCTCTGGGACTCCTTAATCAAACTATGACACAGAACAAAATGCGACCCAAACAAAATCTGGCACCTCATGCACTCCACACATTTTTAACATGGTAATGAAATACTTAACAGCACTCATTTTATGCCACTTCAACAATTACTACCTGGATGATATTGTTCAGTATAGGTCAGATTGAGTCTAAGCTGTTGCATGGTCGCTTTTGTTGTGAATGCCTGTTTGAATTAATTGGCAAGATATTAACATTTTGAAGACCAAAATTTTTTTTCATAATCAGTCTTTGCAGTATTATTGAAAAACATTCAATTCTGTAGAGGAAAAAACAAAACAAATAAAACAAAAAATGGTATTATACTCCTAAAAATGCTAATTATACATGTTAGATGATCTAATAGCTTGTGATATGTAGGCAGAATTCATAAGATATATGAAATACAGAGAATAAATCAGAAACTTATGATTTACTCATTAAAGATAGAAAAAGTGGAATATATGGTTAAAAGGATAGAGCAAACAAGAATGCTACCTACAGATAGGGTTGGAAAGACCTCATCTTAAGGTATACATTTTATTAATTCCAGATTAGTAGCTATATCATCCCTAAATTGCACCTCCCTCTACTGGTGACAACTGGTATGATCTCATTCTGGTCCCATGTGTTATTCCCCAGAAACAGATAAAAAGCGTGACTATCATCAAGTTATCTGGGGAGATACAACTGTGGCAAGGGATAGTTGGCCCTGAGTCACTCTGATGGAGTGAGTATGTGTCTGCTCTGTGTGTCTTCTGTCTGCTTCATCCATAACTCTGGTCTTGTACACATATGATCAGAAGGGAAATCTGATGTGGCAGAGAGAGAGAGAGAGAGAGAGAGAGAATATATAAGAAGATTGGTTAACACAGGATTAAGTTAGAGTGTTCTTTCTATCCCCTTTCACCCTGTCCTACATTTTAGCCAACCACTTATCTTCCCTTTTGTTCCTTGCTGTATTTTATGTAATGTAATAAGCCATATGATCTCTGCATCTTAATTTGGTCTTGACCCCATCTCTGGAATAATGTGCTTGGTAATGTACTTGGAGGCTACCGCAACATTAAGTAACTTTTTGAATGACATTTCAGTTGTCCACCAGAGTAAAAGGAGCTCTAAAAGGAATGTCATTTTCATCTTCTAGACTTTTGAAACAACCTCCTTCAAATATTCAATATCTATTTACCAAGGAAAATTGAAAATGAAATTGCCATTTGGATAGTAAACCTTTATAGGTAGACTTATATATTTATGGCTGATTGGACAGCTTTTCTTAAAATGCCACAGGACATAAGAATTGTCACTTGTAGAAATATTTCGGAAGAGAAAACTATTATTAGTATATTCTGCAAGGTCATGGTGGGTAGCACTGTATAATTTTTTATTGGAATAATACTGCCTTTCTGAATATTGAACATAATGCATGTCAGTCACCATGGCATATTATAATTAGGCACATTTATTTTTTTAAAAAGTTGATATAGAGCATGTTTCTACTGTGACAATATTTTATAAAACATAGACATTTGATGGGAAAAAGTTATTTTTATATTTTGCATGAATCCAGCCTTATCTTTCATCATAATCAAGATTTAAGCAAAGAAAACCAAAATACTGCATACTATTTTTTGATATGAATATAGGTTTATACAATTTGTTCTAACTTTACTTAACAATACTAAAATTCATGTTAACCTTCAAAACTGGATATAAAAATGACCCTTGACTTCATTATAAAATTATGATTGATTGAGCTCATGAGCTACAAAAAGAAAAATGTAATATATTACATAGTGTTTGGAGAAATCTGGGTTGATTTTTAAGTTGTAATTAAAGAAAGGAGCTGCATTACTTGAGTCAACCGAGAACTTCAGAATGGCATGCGAGAAAATCTAAAGACATTTAATATATTTCCATTATAATAAAATGGAATAAAAATTAGTCATATCATATGTGAACTCTGCTTAATGATTTCCCATAGGTGAAATCCATTTCTTTTAACACAGTAAATGTCAAACTAAATGTACATTTGTATGTATGTGTGTATTCATATGTGCACACATGTGGTGTGCTACTCTGCTTAATGTAGAGACAAATGACTTACCCAAATGTCCCCTTTAATTCTGGTATTTTTACAAATACTCCCTACATTACTTCTGCTTAATATGTCAAAGAGATGCTCGATACTGTCCATAATGTGTCCTTGAAAATTATAAAATCCTGTGCAAAATTGCTAGATTTATTAAGAGATGCTTTTGGTAAGACATGTAGAGCCCTCAGACAGCGTATTTTCAGAGTTGGGCTGAGCTGCTTACTCCTAAAGTTACACTCACATGAGGAATTCTCAAAATATCCGGAGCAATTTTTGTTAAATTGTAATTCCCTGTAACCTCACGATGTGAAGAGATAAATTTGAGCCGTTATAGATACAGAGCTGACCACCAAAGCCCCGGTCTTGGGGAAAGGACAGGCTGAGGGATGTGGGACCAGCTTTATTTCCTCAGTGGATGTTGTAGTGTGCTTGGGGATGAATCACCGCTTCCTTCCACTTCTCCTCTCCCTCACGAAAGTCAGGTCTGAAGCACAACAGGTGAGACTAGATCTTTTCATCTCTCCACTGCTATGGGGAGTGGGGGGGAGCACAGTCTATGAGGAGGAGCTATCTTAAAGCTATCTTACATTCAGTGTACGAACTTTGTACCTGAACAGGCCTGAGTCCAAAATGACAGCTTTAAATAACCAGTTGTTCTAGTTCATAAGACAGTTAATTCTCAGTAAGAGACCCTCTCAAAGGTGCTGAGCGATAAACCAGTCACAATATCTGCTACCCCGGAATTAACTCTCATTCTTAATCCCAGATGATTCGATCACCTCCAGAGATGACGGATTTAAACACTTAAAAACAAAACAACAAGAACCAGAAGGAAAAAATAAACAAACAATAAAAGGTGTGGTTATGTTCTTTATCCAGAATAATGTGTGCTTATTCTAATTTAGTATTATTTAATAAATAAGATGAAATACTTGGAAAGGTTTACAATCAACCACCCGTTTCCCCAACTCCCCCCCAAAAATAAAAAGAAAAATCCAAACTGGGGAGACCTGATAGAAAGAGCTATACCAGACTGAGGGAGAGCATAATCAGGGGAAAATTTACCCTTCTTCTAAAATACTTTGGATTATTGTCCTTATATGTGTATTAAAAGGGAAATGAAGAAGGTAATTCTACCCAGAAAAGAAAGATATGCTTCAGGTATATAAACTAGAAATCACTGTTAATTTATCTCACTAACCAGAAGAAAGTATGCACAAACACACAAATTCACTTTTTTTAAACTTCTAATGGATTGCTATGTTATTAAATTTATAGGTAAGTCATTGGTTATTTTTAAGTTATTATGCATATTCCTATAGAGTTTATCAGGAGAACCGTACTTTATGTTAGCTCATATATAGCATTCTTTAAAAACATTATTATAGTCTTAGGAGATAAGTTAATATATAATTTTTGATAAAAATGTTCTCAACAAAGACAGCAATGGAAATTCAGATGCATTATGGCAGGGGTGCATCCTCATTTAGTGAGGAAAACTTTGAGGTTATTTACCTTATTTCTGAAGTTGCATACTTTTTAACACAACTTTTAGGTATTCATTATTAAAAAGTTTATAAATTATGAATACAAATTCTGTAAAAAGGTGAACTTTCATTTAAAATTAGAAAATGTTATGACAAATTATTTTTTTAGAAATATACAACCATAGCAACACACATAGAAAGGACTTATGTAAGAGTGTCACCCTAAAGCTTAAGTATTTGACGGTCAATCTGTAGGTGACAGCCAGCAAGGTTAATAACAATCTCAGTCCTACAACCGCAAGAAACTGCATTCCACCAGTGCCCTGAATGAATGAGGAAACTGATTTCCCGAGTCTCCAGAAAGAAATGCAGCAGTGATTAAACCCTAATTTTAGCTCAGTGAAATTGGTATAGGACTTCTGACTTACAGCATTGTTATATAATAATTTGTGTCATCTTAAGCTGTTGAATATATGGTAATTTGTTATGACAGCAAGAAAACAAAATTAAATGCCCAGGAAATTATATATGACAAATTAAAATTTGATTTGTGATCAATATTTTTAATAATGTTGTTAAATTAAAACACTAAAGAATAAAACTACAACTTAACAAAATTAAAATATCTATTAACACACTCATAAAATATGCATCAGAATTTCAATTTTTTTCAATAGAATATTTACACTATACATTGTATATATGGTGTCTAAACCATTTTGTTCTCTTTGACATAAAACACATTTTTGTCATAGTTTTTGGAAAGAAAGCTTCCTTTTACATTTTTAAATGTGTTTTACTCTTGTGTTAAACAGCCTTAACCCATAATACAGGACCTTGAAATGGAGAGTTTATTTAAGAAGACTTTTGGGTGGATTACGCCACGTTGTTGCTCAAGGTACTGTATCAGTGTAGAGTACTAGGAGTCCTAAAAATAGTTTCATCCTTAAATTTTTTTTAAAAAGGTAATAAAGGCAAGTAAAATGTTAAATTTCATTTTTTTCCTTAGACAAAGGAGGAAGGAGAGAGGTAGGTAGTTTCTAACATGTTTTGAGCCCTAATATATTTCAGCCCTTTTAGTGAGCTGTTAAAATGCCACCTAATTCGTCACAGTATGTTCAGGTATGCATTTTATAGAGAAAACAGATTCAGAATGCTCACATAACTTGCCAAGGTCGCAAACCTCATACTTGATGGGAATGAAGCAGTGGAAGCAATCCAGGTTGCTTTAACTTGCTAACCTATGCTCAGTCTCCCTGCTAAGATGATTGATTTCTGAGAAAATATGTAGAAAATTGAATAAAATATCAATGCAAGAAATTCTCAGTTGCTCAAAGAAATAGAGAAAGAACAAGTCAGGATAACTGAACTTCATATTTATTCCCTAAATTTAATTTTCTAATAACTTCTGGTCTTCCAGACTTCTGGTCTTATTCAAGGCACAGAAGGAATTTGGTTTAATCTTCTTCCCTAGCCCCTTACCACAGAGATGGAGGTGTTAATGAGCAGTGAAATGGCCTAAAGGCAGACATCAGGAAGCAGGAGGGAAAGAAGCAGGGGGCCTGGATAATCTAACCAAAAAATCAGTCCTTTAAATATTCAAAATACCATAGTTTTTGACACTCCCTGTGTCTTATTGCCTGAGCTAAAAAAAGAAACTGAAGTACGATTTACAGTTTTAAGCCTCATCAACTAGGAAGTCAAGTTAGACTTTCATTAATCACTCAGGCAGGAATAAAGATGTATCCACAGTTCTCTGCAGGCTTTTAGAGTCAAAAGCAGTCACTGCAAGCATCTGCAGCATTCCACTTCCTTCCTTTCTCCCTTCCATCTTCCTTCCCTCTCTCCCTCTCCCTTTCGCAGAGTGCACATGTGATGGAAGAGCCCTGAAACTTGAATCCTCCTCCTTCCCCCTATCCCTCCATCCTCCCCTCACTTCATTCCATTTTTCTCTGCTTTCTTGTTCTCTTTATTCATTTTTTTCTTTTTAATCCTGGCCCTCAGTTAAGAAACATTCATCTGTTTTTATGTGTCTTAAATCATCTGAATATCATAATCTAAAGTGTTCTTCTTTCCTTGTTATTATGAAATTGACATTTCTACCCTTCATAACTATTACCATTCATCCTCCCAATCTCCCCTCAACCTTGTTTAGCTAAATAGTAACAAGTAGTTTGGGGTAATGTTAGTCTAAATCTTTGCTATAATTTATTGATATGATTGTAACACACACTCATGCACACTTATAATTTTTTGTCATCCCTAGTCCTTTTTGCAAAGAGCAATACAGAACAAAAGCTTTTCCGCTCTGTGTATTTTAAAAAGCTGTTCTTGGTCGCTAGCTTCAGTTACTGTAGTCAGGGCCTTGGGCCATGTGTGATTGCCTTTCTCTCACAGTATGCTCTAATCTATCCTTCTGCTACATTTATTAGTTTTTCTAGATCTTGAATCAAACTATTAAATAACGATATGCTATATTATGAATGTTCTTTAACTGGAAAGAAAATAGATACATGTCAAATAAAGACATTTCATTTTTACATTGAAAAATACTTCCTTGGGTCAATTTACTAGGTGATTTAAATGATCAATTTCACTCTATTAACATTAGTTTTCTTATATTTTTGCTCTGTGGAAGGTATCATCGAAATTGCAGTAACAAATCTATTATACTATGATGACAAATGATAGGAGGCATTGCAGTTGATCATCATATGAGGGGGTCTGTCATGTGAAAAATTACACTGATGCAATGGTAGCCTCCACATCTGCTCCCAACCAGGCTATCCCAGAGGTCATGGAACAGAAAAGGCTCACTGAGCAAATTAAGATGCATTAATCATAAGGTTTACTGAATGAACTTAAAAGTTGTAGCAAAAATCTAAAGGAGAGAGGAGAAAGGATAAGGTAACACACTGAGAACAGGTTGCCCATGTGGTAGAAGTGGCTTCCTACCCAGGTCCTTGTTTCACCAGCCATATTCACGTGTCCTGTCTCTCTCTCATACTTCAGCAGTATCCTCTGATGGTGAGGTTGAAAAAAAAAGGGTTTAGCAGATAGAAAGTGCCTGGAACCAATACACACTTTCTATATGAGTCAGACACAGTGGCAAAAAATATCTGCTGATCAGTCATGGATTTTGTCATGTTAGGGCAATTGGGGCAGAAATGATACGGCCAGAATGGGGGTTCGCAAATGGACAACATAAGTATTGAGTGTCTTATGTGACTAATGTGTTTTCCTGTGTCATTATCAACCTGTTCTCCATGCGTCCCATTAAGTGTATCATGAACGTTTCCTACTTCTTGGTCCTTTATCCTTTTCTACCTATGTTCAGTAAACATTTACTCTACTTACATAATTATATACATATATACTCTACTTACATTATTTATGTTCAGCACATCTCTCAAGCTTCTTGCTTCTATACTTAGCTTTATCTATCATCCTAGTGTATTTACTTTTCTTATTTTTTATAGCAGAATAGAATGTTCTTAAATAATACTATAGGTGCATATACAGAGCATACATTTTGAGGAATAGTATAAAGCTGGATAAAGACTAACATATATTTGTAGAAATCTCAGGAATATCTGATGAGTGAGGAAATCTTACCAAAAACACACAGAGAATTAAAGAAAAAATTTAAATATATATATATATATTTATATGCAAGTATGCCAGTTTACTAACTTAAGACCCAATGTTATTTAAGGCAAGTTTTTTCAGATAAACTAATATTGAGATTTAATGGAGTTACTCACAAATGTGTGTTTTTAAGCTCATCCTCTATCTAACTCTTTCTAAAATACTTTAGAAAGCAAAGAGCCATGTATGTCCTCTATTTGTGGTCCTCTTGTCTGTCAGGTGGGTTTACCATATAAAGTTTACCACCGGTCAGTCTGCTATGTTGTGAAAACTTCCTCCACACCTTTAATTCCAGGTATTTTTCTGCCCTTTCTGTACTACATATTTAGACAGGTTTGGCCTCAGGTACTGTCCACTCTGCACCCACTCCTAACAGCACTATTGCCATCCAATTGAAGAAGAGAAAATCCTCTACTCTTGTTTATTAGCAATATTACGGTGGTCACAAAGCAGACTATGATCGTTTTTTCAGTATCTTCCATATATCTCATTACTTTTGTTGTTATTCTGTTGTTGTTTTACCATTGCATCATTACCATATAACGATATTATCAACCCAACCCTATCTGATGTTTGTGCTTATCTGAATAGCTCATACACCAAACATTCTCAACTGGAATATCTAATAATTATATGAGTTTATATAAGATGCAAAGAAGTGTTGGTCAAACGTAGATGGGAGCACAGGTTTGGAATACATGTATCCAGGGTTCTCTCTTCAGTTGTTGATAAGCTGTATCAATACAGATAGTGGTGGCAACCTTTTGGGACTGAGCTTAGGGTGGAGCATTTTCCTTTATAACAGAAAGCAAAAGAGTAGAAATGTTATGGGATTGAAATCATTGTGAATAAACCAGAAAATCTCCTGATATTCTGTGTATATGTGTTATAATATTTTGAACCTCTAAAACTTTACAGCTAGTTCTATAATCTGTTCTTTATCAATTGGCCCTTTTTCAGTTTTTATGCATTATCATTTCCCTTTACTTTCTTAATGGGCTTACATGATTGGAGATTCTGTTGATTTATGTATTCAAGAAGTATTTAATTATGCATCTACTATGTGCCAGTCACAATTTTAGAGCTTGGGTATATAGAAAGGAATAAACACAAAGTACTTACCTGCACAGATCTTATATTCTAGTGGGAGGTACTGATTGATTGATTGATTAATAGATAAATGGAGAGAGAGAGAGAGAGAGAAAGAGAGAGATGTCTTTGGAGGTCACATCTGAGAAGACCTTGAGTGAAGTGAAAGAATAAAATTCAGGGTGGAGGAGTATTCTCCTTTGCAAAGACCCTGAGATAGTGCCTGCATTGCCAATCAAGAAACATAAAGGTGGCCAGTGTGGCTGGAAAGCAGTGAAAAAATGTCAAGACCATATGAGAGTAGTCGGAGAGTAAGCCTTGGGCAAGATGGCAAAGCTTGCCAGGGCAACTTACAGATCATGGCAAGGTCTTTGGTGACATTCTGAGTATAAAGGCAATCCAGTGGAAGCCAAGAGGAGGGCAGTGGCACGATTTGAATTATAGTTCTGAAGGCTTAGTCTAGCCTGTTGTGTGGAGAATAGCCTCTGATGGAGCAAGAGTAGACCACTAATGATGCAATCGCAGAAGTTCAGTAATTGAGGGATAGCTATTCCTTGGAAGTAAGACATATATAGGGGTAGAGGTGATGAGAATGAGTCAAAGTTTGAGTGCATTTTGGAAGAGGAGTCAGCAAACCTTTCTACTTTTTGGATGTAGGCTTAATATAAAGAGAGAAAACACAAGGTTTACTGACAGTGAGTAAGGTTAAGTGTTAGAATGAAACATGGACTTTGTACTGTAGAATGCATTAGTGACTTTGACAAGAGCAGAGTTAATGGGTTGATGAGGATGATAGCCCTAGTGGAATAAGATCAAGAGAGAACAGGATAAAAGGAAAAAAAAATAACTAAATAGATACTGAAGTATCTTAGGGCCCCTCAAATAGCATTTTCTTTCCCACTTGGATTCTGAACAAGTTGAGAAATAAAACAAGGGTTATAGCAGATATAGAACCAAAACAGCATCTTTATTCATTCTAAAAGCTAAAGTGAACCATGTTATATCTGTTGGCCAGATAAGTTTCCTAGCTGAATCTCAGAATCATGCACAGACTCAGTCCTAGGTTGTCCCAGAAGGCCTTCTCCTGAAGGACCAGTGGAATGCAAGCATCTTGCAGACTGCTCATCTCCAAGAAGAAGAAAAAGGTAATTATGCTGAGTGTATTTACCAAATAAAATCATTTAGAATAGAGTAAAAATAGCAATAGAGTAAAAAAGGAAGAGAGAATCCAGAAATTACAGTAAGTAAAATATAGCAGAGGGAGGAACACTCCCAAACTCATTCTACAAGGCCACCATCACCATGATACCAAAACAAGACAAAGATGTCACAAAAAAAGAAAACTGCAGGGCAATATCACTGATGAACATAGATGCAAAAATCCTCAACAAAATACTAGCAAACAGAAGCCAACAGAACATTAAAAGGATCATACACCATGATCAAGTGGGGTTTATCTCAGGAATGCAAGGATTCTTCCATATACACAAATCAATCAATGTGATACACCATATTAACAAATTGAAGGATAAAAACCATATAATCATCTCAATAGATGCAGAAAAAGCATTTGACAAAATCCAACACCCATTTATGATAAAAATTGTCCAGAAAGAGGGTATAGAGGGAACCTACCTCAACATAATAAAGGTCATATATGACAAACCCACAGCTACCATCGTTCTCGATGGTGAAAACCTGAAACCATTTCCACTAAGATCAGGAAAAAGACAATATTGCCCACTCTCTCTGCTATTACTCAAAATAGTTTTGGAAGTTTTAACCACAGCAATCAGAGAAGAAAAGAAAAGAAAAGGAATCCAAATTGGAAAAGAAGTAAAACTGTTACTGTTTGCAGATGACATGATACTATACATAGAGAATCCTAAAGATACTATCAGAAAACTACTAGAGCTAATCAATGAATTTGGTAAAGTAGCAGGATACAAAATTAATGCACAGAAATCATTTGCATTCCTATACACTAACGACGAAAAATCTGAAAGAGAAATTAAGGAAACACTCCCATTTACCATTGCAACAAAAAGAATAAAATACCTAGGAATAAACCTACCTAAGGAGACAAAAGACCTTATGCAGAAAACTATAAGACACTGATGAAAGAAATTAAAGACGATACAAACAGATGGAGAGATATACCATGTTCTTGGATTGGGAGAATCAACATTGTGAAAATGACTCTACTACCCAAAGCAATCTACAGATTCAATGGAATCCCTATCAAACTACCAATGGCATTTTGCACAGAACTAGAACGAAAAATTTTACAATTTGTATGGACATACAAAAGACCCCAAATACCCAAAGCAATCTTGAGAAAACAAAATGGAGCTGGGGGAATCAGGCTCCCTGACTTCAGACTATACTACAAAGCTACAGTAATCAAGACAGTATGGCACTGGCACAAAAACAGAAATATAGTTCAGTGGAACAGGATAGAAAGCCCAGAGGTAAACCACACACATATGGTCACCTTATCTTTGATAAAGGAAGCAAGAATATACAATGGAGAAAACACAGCCTCTTTAATAAGTGTTGCTGGGAAAACTGAACAGCTACATGTAAAAGAATGAAATTAGAACACTCCCTAACACCATACACAAAAATAAACTTAAAATGGATTAATGACCTAAGTGTAAGGCCAGAAACTATCAATCTCTTAGAGGAAAGCACAGGCAGAACACTCTATGACCTAAATCACAGCAAGATTCTTTTTGACCCACATCCTTGAGTAATGGAAATAAAAACAAAAGGGACCTAATGAAACTTAAAAACTTTTGCACATAAAGGAAACCATAAACGAGATGAAAAGTTAACCATCAGAATGGGAGAAAATATTTGCAAACAAAACAACTGACAAAGGATTAATCTCCAAAATATCCAAGCAGCTCATGTAGCTCAATATCAAAAAAACAAACAACCCAATCCAAAAATGGGCAGAAGACCTAGGTAGACATTTCTCCAAAGAAGGTATACAGATTGCCAACAAACACATGAAGGGATGCTCAACATCACTAATCATTAGAAAAATGCAAATCAAAACCACAGTGAGGTATCACCTCACACCGGTCAGAATGGCCATCATCAAAAAATCTGCAAACAATAAATGCTGAAGAGGGTGTGGATAAAAGGGAACCCTCTTGCACTGTTGGTGGGAATGTAAATTGATACAGCCACTATGGAGAACAGTATGGAGGGTCCTTAAAAAAGTAAAAATAGTACTACCATATGACCCCCCAATCCCACTACTGGGTATATACTGTGAGAAAACCATAATTCAAAAAGAATCATGTACCACAATGTTCATTGCAGCACTATTTACTATAGGTAGGACATGGAAGCAACCTAATTGTCCATCGACAGATGAATGGATAAAGGAGATGTGGCACACATATACAGGAATATTAGCCAGCAATAAAAAGAAATGAAATTGAGTTATTTGTAGTGAGGTGGATGGAACTAGAGTCTGTCATACAGAGTGAAGTAAGTCAGAAAGAGAAAAACAAATACCGTATGCTAACACATATATATGGAATCTAAAAAAAATAATAATAATGGTTCTGAAGAACCTGGGGCAAGACAGGATTAAAGGTGCAGATGTAGAGAATGGACTTGATGACACAGGGAGGGGTAAGGGTAAGCTGGGACGAAGTGAGAGAGTGTCATGGATATATATACACTACCAAATGTAAAATAGATAGCTAGTGGGAAGCAGCCGCATAGCACAGGGAGATCAGCTCGGTGCTTTGTGACCACCTAGAGGGGTGAGATAGGGAGGGTGGGAGGGAGGCTCAAGAGACAGGGGATTTGGGGATTATTTTTACATATAGCTGATTCACTTTGTTATACAGCAGAGACTAACACAACATTGTAAAGGAATTATACTCCAATAAAGATGTTTAAAAAAATGAATTGGTTTACTGTAAATCAGTAGTGAATATTTGGAAATTAAAAACACAGTACCATTTACATTAGCACCAAAAATTAAAATATTTAGGTATAAATATAGCAAATGAAATATATGTACAAGACCTATATAAGGAGAAATATAAAACTGATGAAAGGAACTGAAGACCTAAATAAATGAAGAGATACTCTTCATTCATGGAGAGCATTCCATGCATGTATTGAGGAAGACTCAATTTTTCCAAGATGTCAGTTCTTCCCAACTTGACCTATAATTCAACATAATCTCAAGGAAAATCCCAGCAAGGCATTTGGTGATATCACCAATCTGATTCCAGAATTTATACAGAAAGGCAAAAGATCCAGTACAACACTGAAGAAAAAAACAAAGTCAGAAGACTGACACAACCTGTCTTCAAGAGTTACTATAAATCTACAATCATAAATACTGTGATACTGGCAGAAAAATAGATGGAATAATGAAAGAAAAACAGAATAGAGAGCCCAGACATAGACCCATGCAAATATAGTCAGCTGATATTTGACAAAGTAACAAAGACAGCTGAATGGAGAAAGAATATTCCTTTCAACTATCCAGTTGAGCATTTGAATTCACTCATGCAAAAATAATTTAAAAAAAAAGAATTCTAGACATAGGTAGAAATTAAAATCTATAAAATGTTTTTGAGAACTTTGGGTCCATGAAATCTACTAACTGCCTCTCCACTATGTTAAAGTCACTAAATGATAAAAATGCTACTATTTAAATAGTTTTGTTTAATTTTAATTAAAAAAAAAAGCAGAAGATGGGTAACTCTTGAACCTACAAATCACCCATTTATGGTAAAAAGTTTTCAAGATTGTCAAATGATTATCTTCCTCCCATTCTCTGGATAAGAATTTCATAGTAAAAAGTAGGTTATTTCTTCTCTTTTCTAACTTTACTCTTTTGGTGAAAAATGATTTCACATAAGAATGTAGAATATTGTTTGAGGTCACATATAAAATTTGAGTCCATTTTGTTAAATCAGGATCCATTTACTCAAGATTACCCTGTCTTTAGATTAGGGAATATTACCATCTTGTCCTACTTTACCTTATAAAACCAAGACACAGAGTAAAATGAGTATAGTTTCTTTTCTCTACAGATATCATGTAATGAAATAAGAAAATATATGGCATTGGCAAAAGCAGCTCAATTACAGAGCATTTTTCAATTGGAAAACTGCAGGACATTTACCTTATTACTTAATAGTAGAGTACTCTACAGCCGCCCTAAAAATAAATGATTGGCATATTATAGAGATTAATGCTGCCCAACTATAAAGATAAAAGTCAGATTTTTGGTGACTTTGCATCTCACCTATTAATTGATTCAACATTTGGACTGTTTTATGTACCAGGAAATCTTCTGGGCCTGGGTTAAGAAGATAAATAAGATTTCTTTGCCACAGGCACTTGATAGTGTTACAGTTAAAAGAAAAGAATCAAACATAATTAAAATAATTCATATCATATACAACATGTTACCAATTTCCAATAATGCCTGAGCAACAATGGGACCATCATCTCTCCTATACACATGACATGAACAAAAGAGAATATTATTCCACAAAATTTGAAAACCTTTCAAATATCTGGGAGCATAAAAGAAAATGTATTCAGTGTGGCTGGAACACTAAGTTTAGAAGGGATGACAACAATTGGTAACTTGAGGCCAGATTATAAAAGTATTTAATTTATATCTGGCTACCACTGAGTCATTTCTGTAAGACTCAGGGATCCCAATAAATGAACCATAAAAGAATAATGGCTGTTTACATATAGCCTCTGAAAATTCAATAAGCTGTAAATTTGGCCCTGTATCCAGATTTTGTTATCCATAAGGGCTCCTGGATCCAATCTCCTGAAGATACTGAGGGACAACTCTATTTACAAAGAGTTTGAAGAAGATTCTAAAATATTACCTATATGGCTAATGACATGAGTGATATTTTTATATCAAAATAACACTAAAGTTCAAAAGAATCATACTTAAATGCTATGTGTGCATTAAAATTATTTTAATATTTTGAAACTTTTTGTTTGCTCATTTGTTTTTAGTAGGTATCTCCATAATTTCTTAAGCCTGATTAGCCACCATTCTTTTTTTTTTTTTTTTTTTTTTTTTTTTTTGTGGTACGCGGGCCTCTCACTGCTGTGGCCTCTCCCGTTGCGGAGCACAGGCTCCGGACGCGCAGGCTCAGTGGCCATGGCTCACGGGCCCAGCCGCTCCGCGGCATGTGGGATCTTCCCAGACCAGGGCACGAACCCGTGTCCCCTGCATCAGCAGGCAGACTCTCAACCACTGTGCCACCAGGGAAGCCCTATCCACCATTCTTGAATGTCATGGTCTGCTGCCTCCTCATAAAAATGAAGTACATACTCTAATACTTAAGATATTCAAAAAAGGATGCTGCAGTTTTTACAGCTAATTTTATCCAAAAGGGGGTGGTAGTGGTAAAAGGATTATCATTGTAAAAAAGTTTAAGATCCCTCCTATTCCTATTTCAAAAGTTAGAGAACCTGTTACATGTTTATTGACTAATATATGTGTTTAGTAATAAAATAAGGCAACAGTGGTCTTAAATGACACAATAGACCAGTTGGGCTTAGTAGATATCTACAGGACATTACATCCCAAAACAGCAGATTACACATTCTTTTCAAGTGCACATAGAATGTTCTCCAGGATAGACACTAGGCTACAAAACAAACCTCAACAAATTTAAGAGGATACAAAAATTATATCAAGCATTTATTCCAACCACAGTGGTATGAAACTAGAAATCAAAATAAGAAGAAAAATGGGAAGAGCTCAAACATGTGAAGTCTAAACAACCTGCTACTAAAAAACACAATGGGTCAATGAGAAGTCAAAGAGGAGATCAGAAAATAGGACGGAAGAAAATGGAAACACAACTTTCCAAAATCCATGGGATGCAGCAAAAGCTGTTCTAAAGGGGAAGTTTATAGTGATACAGGCCTTCCCAAGAAACAAGAAAAATATCCAATAAACAACCTAACCTACCATCTAAAAGAATTAGAAAAGGAACAACCAAAGCGTAAAGTCAGCAGAAGGAAGGAAATAATAAAGATCAGAGGGGAAATAAATAAAATAGAGACTGAAAAATTTATATGTATAAAATTTTTCTTGTGTCCTTGTTTTTATATCATAGTTGTCTTTGGGTTTCCCTCATAACTCCTCTGTAGATTGAGTCTGCATCTTGCTGCTCTTTCAGGTGTGGTCATAGGTGTGAGAGTAAGGAAGTGTTCTATAATCTAATGATTCAATCTCAACAAATGTTTCTTAGTTTTTCCCCTTTAGAGAAGATTAGAAGACTAGAAAGGGCTAGAGTAGGATAGATGCCTTTCCCCCATGTGACATAAAGCTGTGATAAAATCTTTTTCCCTGGAGAATAGTCCTTTTATAGAAAATGCTCTGGGTATATTTCACAATGACTACTTCTCCCCTTCCTCCATCCTTGGCTTTTTATTATAAGAATCTGGTGGAGTGCCTGAAGGTAAAACTCATGAAAGTGTGCCCCTCCCCCACACCTTCACCCAAGAATATAACTTCAGGAGTTTCCCACCTTCAAGCTAACCCACACTTAGTCTCCAGCAATTTATCACACTTACCACATCTGTGCTCAAACCAGTGTATGGCTCCAGTGGCTCTGCTCCAATTAAGCAGATCTTGGCTGTGACTCTTGGATTATCCTGTCTCTCCAGATTTGGGGGCAGCAGTAGTCCTGCAACCTCAATTCTCTGATGGTTCTAAGAAAAAATGTTGATTTTCAGTTTGCTCAGCTTTTTTCTTATAAGTATGACAGTGATAATTTCCAGGCTCTTTAGATGTCAGAGCTGAAATCAGAAGTTGTATGTAATCTTTTTTTTTTTTTTAACATCTTTATTGGAGTATAATTGCTTTACAATGGTATGTTAGTTTCAGCTTCACAACAAAATGAATCAGTTATATATATACATATATTCCCATATCTCTTCCCGCTTGCGTCTCCCTCCCTCCCACCCTCCCTATCCCACCCCTCCAGGCGGTCACAAAGCACCCAGCTGATCTCCCTGTGCTATGCGGCTACTTCCCACTAGCTATCTACCTTACGTTTGGTAGTGTATATATGTCCATGCCTCTTTATCGCTTTGTCACCGTTTACCCTTCCCCCTCCCCATAGCCTCAAGTCCATTCTCTAGTAAGTCTGTGTCTTTATTCCTGTTTCACCCCTAGGTTTTTCATGACATTTTTTTTTTTTTAAATTCCATATATATGTGTTAGCATACGGTATTTGTCTCTCTCCTTCTGACTTACTTCACTCTGTATGACAGACTCTAGGTCTATCCACCTCATTACAAATAGCTCAATTTCGTCTCTTTTTATGGCTGAGTAATATTCCATTGTATATATGTGCCACATCTTCTTTATCCATTCATCCGATGATGGACACTTAGGTTGTTTCCATCTCTGGGCTATTGTAAATAGAGCTGCAATGAACATTTTGGTACATGACTCTTTTTGAATTATGGTTTTCTCAGGGTATATGCCCAGTAGTGGGATTGCTGGGTCATATGGTAGTTCTATTTGTAGCTTTTTAAGGAACCTCCACACTGTTCTCCACAGTGGCTGTATCAATTTACATTCCCACCAACAGTGTAAGAGGGTTCCCTTTTCTCCACACCCTCTCCAGCATTTATTGTTTCTAGATTTTTTGATGATGGCCATTCTGACTGGTGTGAGATGATATCTCATTGTAGTTTTGATTTGCATTTCTCTCATGATTAGTGATGTTGAGCATTCTTTCATGTGTTTGTTGGCACTCTGTATATCTTCTTTGGAGAAATGTCTATTTAGGTCTTCTGCCCATTTTTGGATTGGGTTGTTTGTTTTTTTGTTATTAAGCTGCATGAGCTGCTTATAAATTTCGGAGATCAATCCTTTGTCAGTTGCTTCATTTGCAAATATTTTCTCCCATTCTGAGGGTTGTCTTTTGGTCTTCTTTATGGTTTCCTTTGCTGCGCAAAAGCTTTTAAGTTTCATTAGGTCCCATTTGTTTACTCTTGTTTTTATTTCCATTTCTCTAGGAGGTGGGTCAAAAAGGACCTTGCTGTGATTTATGTCATAGAGTGTTCTGCCTATGTTTTCCTCTAAGAGTTTGATAGTTTCTGGCCTTACATTTAGGTCTTTAATCCATTTTGAGCTTATTTTTGTGTACGGTGTTAGGGAGTGATCTAATTTCATACTTTTACATGTAGCTGTCCAGTTTTCCCAGCACCACTTATTGAATAGGCTGTCCTTTCTCCACTGTACATTTCTGCCTCCTTTGTCAAAGATAAGGTGACCATATGTGCGTGGGTTTATCTCTGGGCTTTCTATCCTGTTCCATTGATCTATATTTCTGTTTTTGTGCCAGTACCATACCGTCTTGATAACTGTAGCTTTGTAGTATAGTCTGAAGTCTGGGAGCCTGATTCCTCCAGTTCCTTCTTTCGTTCTCAAGATTGCTTTGGCTATTCGGGGTCTTTTGTGTTTCCATACAAATTGCAAAATTTTTTGTTCTAGTTCTGTGAAAAATGCCAGTGGTAGTTTGATAGGGATTGCATTGAATCTATAGATTGCTTTCGGTAGTAGAGTCATTTTCACAATGTTGATTCTTCCAATCCAAGAACATGGTATATCTCTCCATCTATTTGTATCATCTTTAATTTCTTTCATCAGTGTCTTATAATTTTCTGCATACAGATCTTTTGTCTCCTTAGGTAGGTTTATTCCTAGATATTTTATTCTTTTTGTTGCAATGGTAAATGGGAGTGTTTTCTTGATTTCACTTTCAGATTTTTCATCATTAGTATATAGGAATGCCAGAGATTTCTGTGCATTAATTTTGTATCCTGCCACTTTACCAAATTCATTGATTAGCTCTAGTAGTTTTCTGGTAGCATCTTTAGGGTTCTCTATGTATAGGATCATGTCATCTGCAAAGAGTGACAGCTTTACTTCTTCTTTTCCGATTTGGATTCCTTTTATTTCCTTTTCTTCTCTGATTGCTGTGGCTAAAACTTCCAAAACTATGTTGAATAAGAGTGGTGAGAGTGGGCAACCTTGTCTTGTTCCTGATCTTAGTGGAAATGCTTTCAGTTTTTCACCATTGAGGATGATGTTTGCTGTGGGCTTGTCATATATGGCCTTTATTATGTTGAGGAAAGTTCCCTCTATGCCTACTTTCTGCAGGGTTTTTATCATAAATGGGTGTTGAATTTTGTCAAAAGCTTTCTCTGCATCTATTGAGATGATCATATGGTTTTTCTCCTTCAGTTTGTTAATATGGTTTATCACATTGATAGATTTGCGTATATTGAAGAATCCTTGCATTCCTGGAATAAACCCCACTTGATCATGGTGTATGATCTTTTTAATGTGCTGTTGGATTCTGTTTGCTAGTATTTTGTTGAGGATTTTTGCATCTATGTTCATCAGTGATATTGGCCTGTAGTTTTCTTTCTTTGTGACATCCTTGTCTGGTTTTGGTATCAAGGTGATGGTGGCCTCGTAGAAGGAGTTTGGGAGTGTTCCTCCTTCTGCTATATTTTGGAAGAGTTTGAGAAGGATAGGTGTTAGCTCTTCTCTAAATGTTTGATAGAATTCGCCTGTGAAGCCATCTGGTCCTGGGCTTTTCTTTGTTGGAAGATTTTTAATCACAGTTTCAATTTCAGTGCTTGTGATTGGTCTGTTCATATTTTCTATTTCTTCCTGATTCAGTCTTGGCAGGTTGTGCCTTTCTAAGAATTTGTCCATTTCTTCCAGATTGTCCATTTTATTGGCATAGAGTTGCTTGTAGTAATCTCTCATGATCTCTTTTATTTCTGCAGTGTCAGTTGTTACCTCTCCTTTTTCATTTCTAATTCTATTGATTTGAGTCTTCTCCCTTTTTTTCTTGATGAGTCTGGCTAGTGGTTTATCTATTTTGTTTATCTTCTCAAAGAACCAGCTTTTAGTTTTATTGATCTTTGCTATTGTTTCCTTCATTTCTTTTTCATTTATTTCTGATCTGATTTTTATGATTTCTTTCCTTCTGCTAGCTTTGGGGTTTTTTTGTTCTTCTTTCTCTAATTGCTTGAGGTGCAAGGTTAGGTTGTTTATTCGAGATGCTTCCTGCTTCTTAAGGTGGGCTTGTATTGCTATAAACTTCCCCCTTAGAACTGCTTTTGCTGCATCCCACAGGTTTTGGGTCGTTGTGTCTCCATTGTCATTTGTTTCTAGGTATTTTTTGATTTCCTCTTTGATTTCTTCAGTGATATCTTCATTATTAAGTAGTGTATTGTTTAGCCTCCATGTGTTTGTATTTTTTACAGATCTTTTCCTGTAATTGATATCTAGTCTCATGGCGTTGTGGTCAGAAAAGATACTTGATACAATTTCAATTTTCTTAAATTTACCAAGGCTTGATTTGTGACCCAAGATATGATCTATCCTGGAGAATGTTCCATGAGCACTTGAGAAAAATGTGTATTCTGTTGTTTTTGGATGGAATGTCCTATAAATATCAATTAACTCCATCTCGTTTAATGTATCATTTAAAGCTTGTGTTTCCTTATTTATTTTCATTTTGGATGATCTGTCCATTGGTGAAAGTGGGGTGTTAAAGTCCCCTACTATGAATGTGTTACTGTCGATTTCCCCTTTTATGGTTGTCAGTATTTGCCTTATGTATTGAGGTGCACCTATGTTGGGTGCATAAATATTTACAATTGTTATATCTTCCTCTTGGATTGATCCCTTGATCATTATGTAGTGTCCTTCTTTGTCTCTTCTAATAGTCTTTGTTTTAAAGTCTATTTTGTCTGATATGAGAATTGCTACTCCAGCTTTCTTTTGGTTTCCACTTGCATGAAATACCTTTTTCCATCCCCTTACTTTCAGTCTGTATGTGTCTCTAGGTCTGAAGTGGGTCTCTTGTAGACAGCAAATATATGGGTCTTGTTTTTGTATCCATTCAGCCAATCTGTGTCTTTTGGTGGGAGCATTTAGTCCATTGACATTTAAGGTAATTATCGATATGTGTGTTCCTATTCCCATTTTCTTCATTGTTTTGGGTTTGTTATTGTAGGTCCTTTCCTTCTTTTGTGTTTCTTGCCTAGAGAAGTTCCTTTAGCAGTTGTTGTAGAGCTGGTTTGGTGGTGCTGAACTCTCTCAGCTTTTGCTTGTCTGTAAAGGTTTTAATTTCTCCATCAAATCTGAATGAGATCCTTGCTGGGTAGAGTAATCTTGGTTGCAGGTTTTTCTCCTTCAACACTTTCAATATGTCCTGCCACTCCCTTCTGGCTTGCAGAGTTTCTGCTGAAAGATCAGCTGTTAACCTTATGGGGATTCCCTTGTGTGTTATTTGTTGTTTTTCCCTTGCTGCTTTTAATATGTTTTCTTTGTATTTAATTTTTGACAGTTTGATTAATATGTGTCTTGGCGTATTTCTCCTTGGATTTATCCTGTATGGGACTCTCTGTGCTTCCTGGACTTGATTAACTATTTCCTTTCCCATATTAGGGAAGTTTTCAACTATAATCTCTTCAAATATTTTCTCAGTCCCTTTCTTTTTCTCTTCTTCTTCTGGAACCCCTATAATTCGAATGTTGGTGTGTTTAATGTTGTCCCAGAGGTCTCTGAGACTGTCCTCAGTTCTTTTCATTCTTTTTTCTTTATTCTGCTCTGCAGTAGTTATTTCCACTATTTTATCTTCCAGGTCACTTATCCGTTCTTCTGCCTCAGTTATTCTGCTATTGATCCCATCTAGAGTACTTTTAATTTCATTTATTGTGTTGTTCATCGTTGCTTGTTTCATCTTTAGTTCTTCTAGGTCCTTGTTAACTGATTCTTGCAATTTGTCCATTCTATTGTCCATTCTATCTCCAAGATTTCGGATCAACCTTACTATCATTATTCTGAATTCTTTTTCAGGTAGACTGCCTATTTCCTCTTCATTTGTTAGGTCTGGTGGGTTTTTATCTTGCTCCTTCATCTGCTGTGTGTTTTTCTGTCTTTTCATTTTACTTATCTTACTGTGTTTGGGGTCTCCTTTTTTTTTTTTTTGCAGGCTGAAGGTTCGTAGTTCCTGTTGTTTTTTGAGTCTGTCCCCAGTGGCTAAGGTTGGTTCAGTGGGTTGTGTAGGCTTCCTGGTGGAGGGGACTAGTGCCTGTGTTCTCATGGATGAGGCTGGATCTTGTCTTTCTGGTGGGCAGGTCCACGTCTGGTGGTGTGTTTTGGGGTGTCTGTAGACTTATTATGATTTTGGGCAGCCTCTCTGCTAATGGGTGGGGTTGTGTTCCTGTCTTGCTAGTTGTTTGGCATAGGATGTCCAGCACTGTAGCTTGCTGGTCGTTGAGTGAAGCTGGGTGCTGGCGTTGAGATGGAGATCTCTCGGAGATTTTTGCTGTTTGATATTATGTGCAGCTGGGAGGCCTCTTGTGGACCAGTGTCCTGAAGTTGGCTCTCCCACCTCAGAGGCACAGCACTGACTCCTGGCTGCAGCACCAAGAGCCTTTCATCCACAGGGCTCCTTAATTTGGGATGATTCGTTGTCTATTCAGGTATTCCACAGATGCAGGGTATATCAAGTTGATTGTGGAGCTTTAATCCGCTGCTTCTGAGGCTGCTGGAAGAGATTTCCCTTTCTCTTCTTTGTTCTCACAGTTCCCAGGGGCTCAGCTTTGGATTTGGCCCCGCCTGTGCGTGTAGGTCGCCGGAGGGCGTCTGTTCTTTGCTCAGACAGGACGGGGTTAAAGGAGCCGCTGATTCGGAGGCTCTGGCTCACCCAGGCCGGGGGCTAGGGAGGGTCACGGAGTGCGGGGCGGGCCTGCAGCGGCAGAGGCCGGCGTGAAGCTGCAGCCTGAGGCGCGCCGTGCGCTCTCCCGGGGGAGCCGTCCCCGGATCCCGGGACCCCGGCGGCGGCGGGCTGCACAGGCTCCCCGGAAGGGCGTGTGGCTAGTGACCTGCGCTCGCACACAGTCCTCCTGGCGGCGGCAGCAGCGGCCTTAGCGTCCCATGTCCGTCTCTGGGCTCCGCACTCTTAGCCGCGGCTCGCGCCCGTCTCCGGAGCTCTCCCAAGCAGCGTTCCCAATCCCCCCTCCTCGTGCACCAGGAAACAAAGAGGGACGTAAAAGTCTCTTGCCTCTTCGGCAGGTCCAGACCCCTCCCCAGACTCTCTCCCGGCCAGCCGCGGCGCACCAACGCCCTGCAGGCTGTGTTCACGCCGCCAACCTCAGTCCTCTCCCGGCGCTCCGACAAAAGCCGGAGCCTCAGCTCCCAGTCCCGCCCGCCCCGGCGGGCGAGCAGACAAGCCTCTCGGCTGGTGAGTGCCGGTCGGCCCGATCCTCTGTGCTGGAATCTGTCCGCTTTGCCCTCCGCACCCCTGTTGCTGTGCTCTCCTCCGCGGCTCCCAAGCTCCCCCACTCCGCCTCCCGAAGTCTCCACCCGCGAAGGGGCTCCTAGTGTGTGGACACTTTTCCTCCTTCACAGCTCTCTCCCGCTGGTGCAGGACCCGTCCCTATTCTTTTGTCTCTGTTTAGTTTTTTCTTTTGCCCTAACCAGGTACGTGGGGGGTTCCTTGCCTTTTGGGAGGTCTGAGGTCTTCTGCCAGCGTTCAGTAGGTGCTCCGTAGCAGTTGTTCCACGCGTAGATGTATTTCTGGTGTATCTGTGGAGAGGAAGGTGATCTCCGCGTCTTACTCTTCCGCCATCTTCCCGGAACTCTATCCTCATTCCTGTATGTAATCTTTGAGACTGAGTTTTTTTCATTTAATGTAATGTCTTTGAGATTCATCTATGTTGTTGTGTGTATTAATAATTGTACCGTTTTCTTGCTACAGAGTATTCCATAGTATGAATGAAGCACACATTGTTTAACCATTTACCTGTTGAAGGGTATTTGGGTTGTCTTCTATCTGGGACATTATAAATAAGGCTGCTATGGACATCTGTGCATAAGTTTTTGTGTGAACATAAGTTTTCATTTCTCTGGGCTGAATGTCCAAGGCTACAATAGCTAGGTTGCATGGTATTTGTTTACTTTTTTAACTTTTAACACACTGGGAACTGGGTGTGTTAAGACTGAGAAACAATGTGCTCTTGACTCATAAATAAATTTATTAGAAAATAAAAGTTGTGCACCAATTTTTTTTTTTTATATTGGATGGTCAAAGAAAGCAACTCTATGTGATGATATTTGAGAAGAAAACTGGGAGTTAAGCACCTTCTTAAAATTTATTTGATTTAGAGAAATAATTCTGCCTGATATTTGGAGGGTACATTGTGGTACAGCACATTATAAGAGGAAAGATCAATTAGAAGGGTTTTGTACACATCTCTGTTGATGATGGCAGCTTGGACTGGTGTGGTAACAGATGAGATGGAGAAAAGTTGGCAGTATAATGGATGTTGCAAGGGCAGTTATATAGGTGGTTTAGATATAGTGGTTGAGGCAAAATGAGATAGTTATTTGGAACGACAAAGAGATTTTGACAGAGCAAATGAGAGGAAGAGAGGTACAATTTACCAAAATGTGATATTCGTGGCATGAATGTGGTTCTTATTAAATAAATCAGTGTCACTGAATAGATTTTTTTTATAGTCAGCCAGATATTTATTTTAATTTCATATGCAGGATTTATGATTTTACCTGTTGGTCAAGTAAATCATCCAGGTCATAGCACTGTGTTTGTTAAATGGTTTTTATGTAATGGAAGCTCCTAAAATATTTGTGGTACCAACTGCATAAAGTAACATCATTACTGTATGACATATATCAAGAACCTAGTAAATATATCCCCAGGTAAAACATTTCTCTGGCAAAGCTTCAATGTTAAAATTCAAATTTAGAAGTAAATCAATACTAAGATGGGTTATAATAGGAAATAACAAGGCCAGTGAGAGTAGTAAAAGTGTTGAGGAAATTTTTTAGAGAGTCGGGAAATAATGCTTACATTCTAGGTGGATGATGTTAAGAGAAAGAAAACACAGAATACATAAGAAATGAGAAGTGAAAAGAGAATGAAAGAACATCAGGGAATTAGAAAATGGCCATCAAAAAGAGAAAGAAATTCATAACTTCAGATAAATTGTAAAGGGAGCCGTTAAAAGTGAAACTTCAAACATAGCCTTTCTGGGCCTTCTTCCCCACTGCAGCCCACACTGTTCCTGCCAGACACCCTGGCATCACCATCAATAGGAGAATGAAAGTAATTGGAAGTTTAAAAGTATTTTCTGTAGCCTATCAACTTCTCTTCTGTTAAATGATAACATCAAACATGGGGTTTTATTAGATGCCCAATGTGAGGAGTGCCTAAATTAAAGCAAATCCTCTCCATCTGTTGTACAGAATTTGAAAAAAAATTATGCAAGTTTTCCATATGTTTAAATTACCAGAAGTCAGTGTTCACAATTTGGTAAATTAGAGATGAATGTAGTTTGCAGACAAGATGTAAATGTTGACTGTTTAGTGTTTTACAGCTATTGTTTTTTTGTTGTTGTTGTTAAATATGAGAAAATATTTGAAGGTTTAAGGCCTTTAAAATATTATTACGAAACACATATCATTTTCATCAAATGAATACCATTGGAAATTACTCAGTCTACTTATACAAAAATTACTAAACTATCAATTTTTAAACTTTATTTTAAAAAGAATTTCAAATGTTATATCATATGAAGACATTTATTTAAACATTAATAATGACCCCTTTTGACTATAATATATGAAATGAAATGTCAAATGAACATCGTGCTTAAAAAATAAAAGAAAAATACACACTTTTGTTTTTACTGTTATGATGATAAACAGGAGGAAGAAGAACTTTTATTTTGATTTGATTTACAGCCTCAGATATACATAGAAATGGAGTCCATATGCCTCATACTTAGAACCACAGGGCAAGTAACAGGGTTGCTGTTTTGGACATGAACAGATTGCTCCTACAGTCATTTCTGCATAAAGCTTTTTCTAACAGTTCTCGAATAGACACCCACACTTTATAGTTCAGTGAACTCAATTTGAACAACATATCTACACCATGACCTGAAGCTAAAAATACTGTAAACCAAACCAAAAATTATTGACCATACTTCTTTAAATTCATGTTAATGAATATTCATGTTTCAAATAGGTCTGAATAAAATAGAAGTGCTAGCACACCAGAGTACTTATTAATGATAAACTCAATCTAAGAAATGTCTAAGATGCTTAAAAGAAAGTCTTGCACTTTAGAGATTTTTTTCCCCCCTTACACAATAAAATATTTTTAGAGTTGATTCCCAGCATGGGATTTATTGACTTTGGTGGTTTTCATTAAATTAAATCCTAAAAGACTGAAATTAAATACTTTCAAAATTACTCACAACCTAGCAGTATACCAGGTGTTTAGAGGAACAAAAGGTCCTCAGTTCACAATTTGCTGTTTGGTGGAGGAGGCAAAGGGGCATAAAGCAGAATGTAAAGGATAAAGGTAGTTACATTTTCTTCTCCAGCATAGCTACCATATTTTCCAGTTAAAGAAGAAATACACACACACACACACATATGTATATATACATGGAAGTAAAAGAATACTTTTTTTTCCTTTAACAATATAGGAAGGACTTAATATTGTTTTACCAACTCTTCTCAAAAAATGCAACCTACAATAATGCTCTTATCACTCACATCATTCTTAACACAAACTTCAAATCAATACCAGGTACATTCCTGCAGTGCTATTATTTAATATAAAGCTAAAATGTAATAAAATTTCTTGGTTCATATATAAGGGAAGCCTTACTTGCAATGGGAGAAATCATATAATTCTAAGATATTAATTTAAAAATATTAATTTAAAAAGTCATAAAAGTTTCCCATTAGGACAGTAGTTTGTGAAAGAAAAAAATAATTACAAAAAAAAGTTTATGTGTTCACATACTTACTTTGAAATTTCTTACCTGTCATTACTTTCTTTGTCAAAGAGAAGAGCCTAAGAGAAAAAGAAATATTGTAAATTATCAAGAAAATATTAACCCATTTCACATTAACAGAAAAAAAAAGACATTTAGGTGATATAATTTTATGGGTGTACAGGCTTTGAAAAGCTGAAGATGCTCTCAGTCTTTATTTTATACTAAGCCGTGAATGTTAAAATGCTCTTATTCTACTGCCTTTGTTTCTGAATGATCTTATTATTTGAGATATTTTCTTAATAATTATAGCAGTGTATTTGACCTAAATTTGAGAAAAGAACAATGGATCTCAAGTTTATGGGATATATTAATAGATAAATTTCTTGCATTTGACAGACAATGGACAATTTCATATTATACTTCAAATATTTTTATACAAAGGTACTATTTTTACTGTCAATTAATTATAAACACTACTGAAATGGGCACTATAAAGGAAGTATATATCATCTACATCAGAAGAGTGTGTGTCTACTTTAGGACATTTTGTTAACTTGTATTTTGGAAATAGAATTTGTTTTGGATAGTTTATGAAATTACTAAATTTTATAAAAATATTTTATGTTCCTAAAATATATGAATCAGTTTTCTTTTTTAATTCTCTCTGTCACATTTTCACTTGTATCTATAGCAGTAAAGTGTTTCTAATTTGTTTAATATGTATGTCTATTGAGTCTTTAAAGATTTAATGATGATTAACAATTAAAATGTCTTTAATATAAAAATCACTTAAATTAATAAAGCTCGAAATACCTTAGTTCCTCCACCACAACTACCATCATCTCTCACCTAGGCCATTGCATTGGCTTCTAAACACTGGATTTTGCAAGGCAAAGAGGTTTGTGAAAAACAGGAAGAGGGAATTAAACAACTTGGTATGGACTATGGAGGAGTAGAAATGGGTCCAGAAATGGATCTAATACACTCCCTCAGTTTGCAGGGAACAAAATTACATATTTTGCAGGAAATAGAATATAAAGAGGTAAACATTTAGGTTTTAAATCTACAATTATTATTATTACTATTATTTGCGGTACACGGGCCTCTCACTGTTGTGGCCTCTCCTGTTGTGGAGCACAGGCTCCTGACGCGCAGGCTCAGCGGCCATGGCCCACGCGCCCAGCCGCTCCGCGGCATGTGGGATCCTCCTGGACCGGGGCACGAACCTGTGTCCCCTGCATCGGCAGGCGGACTCTCAACCACTGCACCACCAGGGAAGCCCCATTATTATTATTTTAATAGACTTTCTGTTTTAGATTTAAAGAAAAATTATAAAAACTAGTAAGAAAATTACCATTTACCTCACACCTACTTTCACCAGTTATTACATCTTACCTCTACTATGGAACATAATAAAAAAAGATACATGAAGTCAAAACAACTTATCACTGTTGATGATACTGTTGATCATCTGGCTGAGGTAGTGTTTCTCATGTTTTTCTACTGTTACGTTACTTTTTTTCCCTCCCTTTCCATAATCTTCTCTTTGAAGGAATTCACTGTGTGCAGTCCACACTTGAATGGGGCATTACAATCAACTTCCTTGAGTGTGGAGAATAAATTACAGTTGACCCTTGAACAACACAGGTTTGAACGGCACGAGTCCATTTATATGTGGATTTTTTCAATAAATACATACTACAGTACTACACAATCCATGGTTGGTTGAATCAGTTGATGCTGAACCCAGTATAAGGAGGGCCAGCTGTAAAGCTTTATGCAGATTTTCGACTGCATGGGGTAGGGGGAGGTTGCGAACTCCCTCATTGTTCAAGGGTCAACTGAGCTGGGCTATAATCCAATACAAACTACTTATTTTTTGCTTAGATTATTCAGACTTCGACCACTGAGAGCTCTTTCAGTTGGTTCCTAAGTCCTATTAATGTATTCATATCATTGTAGTGTGTTTCTTTTTGGTCGCTGTTGTCTCTTTTGGCCCTTTCTTACTTTCCAGAACTGTAAGATGTATAGGCCCATCTTGTATATTTCCACAATCCTAGAATCACTGATTTTTCCAAGAATCCCTTGTTCTCATATTGGAGAGTGTTACTGGAAACCAACATATGGGCACTAGGTATGTTTCTTGCTAATGGAGTATCATTGTTTTCAGACCATTTTATCTGAGAGGGCAAGGAAACATATGTGTTTTCTAACCAGTGTATATACAAGTATTTATAAATATTTCTATATTTAACCACCTGTATCTATATTTAGTTAAATATGAGCTCATACTGATGTCTCCAGCTCTAGTCTATCACCTCCTGGATGGTTCTATTCTCTCCTTGCTTGTCTGTAACCTACTACTCCAAACAGTTAGAAAGCTTTCTCCCACAATCCAACATCCATTTACTTAGTTGCTCATTTCTAATATACATGTATAGTGGTTTCAGAATTGTTAACCCATATCCCCATGGGAAACTACTTCATCACATAAAATACAGTGCTTCTCCTGCATGCCTTTTGTCTTTAGTCTTACAGTCTACGGTAATATCCAGAGTGACTTAGGGCAGCACCATTCTCCCACTCCAAGCAAGGAGTCTTTTTCACACTTTTTAAAACATTAATATTTTTATAGTTTCCTGTGCATACTGGCATTCCCTGATCCCCTAATTGATTTTTTAAAATTCCCATACCACACATTAGGGTTCACTGTGTTCTGTATGGTTCTAAGGGTTTGGAAAAATGTATAATGTCATGTATCCACCATTTAACATGTAAAAAAAATGCATCCAACATGAAAAAACGCACTTTGCCATTTACACTGCCATTTATATGTCATACAGAATAGTTTCACTGCCATAAAAAATTCCCTGTGCTTTACCTATGTAACTTTCCCCTTTCTTCAAACCTGCAATGACCATTGATCAGTCTCAGTAGTTTTACCTTTTGCAGAATGTGTAAATGTTATTAAGAATGTAGCCTTTACAGACTGACTTATTTCACTTAGCAAGATGCATTTAACAGTCATCCAAGTATGTGTAAGTTGATAGTTCATTTACGTTTATCACTGAATAGCATTCCACTGCATGGATGCACCAAAGTTGTTTTATCCATTCACTGGAAGTAAATAGAGAGTCCAGAAATGAACCAATACTTAGGTGATCAATTAATCTATGACAAAGGAGGCAGGAATATACAATGCAGAAAATACAACCTCTTCTTAAATGATTTTGGGGAAACTAGACAGCTACACTCGAAAGAATCATACTGTTTGGGAGAGGGGCTATAGTTGAATGAATCACCAATGGCCAGTGAGTTCATCAATCATGCCTATGTAATGAAGCCTCCATAAAAACCCAAACGGAAGGGTTCAGAGAGCTTCCAGGTTGGGGAAACCAAAACACTTCCAAGTGCTACCATGCTGGGCTGGGCCCCAAGCACCATGAGAGCAGAAGCTTCCCTGTTTGGGAACTCACCCTATGTTTTTTACATGTGCCTGTTGATTCCTACCCTTTAATATGTTGTGGGGTTTTTTGCTTTTTTGGGTTTTTTTTTTGCGGTACGCGGGCCTCTCACTGTTGTGGCCTCTCCCGTTGCGGAGCACAGGCTCCCGACTCGCAGGCTCAGCGGCCATGGCTCACGGGCCCAGCCGCTCCGCGGCACGTGGGATTCTCCCGGACCGGGGCACGAACCCGTGTCCCCTGCATCGGCAGGCGGACTCTCAACCACTGCGCCACCAGGGAAGCCCCTTTTAATATGTTTTGTAATAAACTGGTAATCTAGGGAGTAAATGAGTTTCTTGAGTTCTGTGAGCCTCTCTAGCAAATTAATCAAACCCAAGGAGGGGACTGTGGGAACGTCTGATTTATAGGCAGTTGGTGGAAGTACAGGTAGCAGCCTGGACTTAAACTGATATCCTGAGTTGGAGAGTTTTTTAGAAACTTGAACTTGTAGCCAGTGCATCAGAAGCACAGGTAACAACCTGGGCTTGTGACTGGCATATGAAGTGGCGGGCAGTGTTTGGGGACTGAGCCTGTGGAATGGGATGCTATCTCTGGGTGGGGTGGGACTGAATGTTCCAACCATCTAATTTATGGTAACAGGCTCCACCCTTAGATGCTTTCTAAAAGTCACCTTTTTTTTTTTTTTAACATAAACCCAGTTCTGGTAGAAAGGGGCTTGTCATGAATCACAAGACACCTATTTCACCTTTATGACTCTGAAGCATTTTCAGGAACTGAGGACAAGATACCAAATATTACGACAAAAGATGCTCCCATTACTCTTATTGCTCAGGAAATTCCAATGATTTGGGATCTAAGAGCCAGGAAGTGAGGAGGAAGACCAAAAACAGTGTATGAGAAATATATTTTACAAATTACAGTATTACAGTAAGGAAGAAGATTTTATGAATTAACATATATAAGGCACTCTTTACAGTCTTAGGATATAGTATAAGCTCAATAAAGTTTAGCTATTAAAATAGAAATCTGAATCTCAAACATGTCAATTCTACAACAGTCCTGCCAAGACATCTTCCAGCCATGCTTGCATATCTCAGTGAGACAATTAATGAAATGCAGGTTAATCTACCAACTTGTGCTTGAGTCTTTTGGTAATAAATTGTTAAATGAAAGTAAAGAAAAATGACAATGTAGCACACAACACACACACAACCACACACATATACACTGCATGTACACATTCATATTTAATTCAGTGTGCATATCTACCATGCAAAACCCTGTGCTAGGTTCTGTGGATGTTATATAAATAAATAGCTTGAGGTATCCATCCTCAAGAATATACCATTATTCACCTCTAAACAGAAGCTTAAAAAGCACAAGGAAGACATCTAGTCCTTGTCTTAGGCACTGATTACACCAGAAACACTGAACCAATTTAGAACAGTATAAGTAGGTTTTGTTGAACTTGATACAAAAATCTTTATAATATTCATGCTTCTGAACACAGGAAAAATTTTAAACCAAAATATGTCTGGTGATACCTCTCAGATTTTGTTGGAAATCACTCTCCCCAAAAGGGATATGAATTTATATTTGGGGGGAAAAAAACTTGGTTATGATGATAGCAGTAATATGTTAAAAATAAATTATTTAATATTAAAATACTTTATTGTACTTACCAACAACTCTTTATCAAGAACATATAAATAAAGTACATAAAAGCAAAAGTTAAAACATAAGATGTAAAGCTGACAATTTTGGGGGGGGGCCATACTGCAAAGCATGCGGGATCTCAGTTCCCCGGCCAGGGATCGAACCCGTGCCCCTTGCAGCGGAAGTGCGGAATCCTAACCACTGGACCGCCAGGGAATTCCTGACAATTACTTTTTAAAAGATGAAGGCCTCATATTTGTTTGCTAGGGCAGCCGTAAGAAAATATTACAGACTGGGTGGCTTAAACTGCAGAAATTCATTTTCTCCCAGTTCTGGAGGCTAGAAGTCTGACATCAAGGTGTTAGTAGGTTTGATTTCTCCTGAAGCTTCTCTCCTTGACTTGCAGAGAAGGCCACCTTCTCACTGTGTCCTCACATGGCCATCTCTCTATGTGTGCAGGTATCTGGTATCTCTCTATATCCTAATCTCGTCTTATAAGTGCACCAGTCATATAGGATTACGACCCACAATAACAAAACCATTTTAATTCAGTTACCTCTTTAAAGGACCTACCTCCAAATACAATCACATTCTGAGGAGCCAGGGGTTAGAGGAGCTTCAACATATGAATACAGAGGGAACATAAATCAGCCCGTGAGAGACTCTCTCTCAGGAAAAGGTAATTTCTTTTATAATTTTTTCAATGGGCCATCATAAATTATATCTGTATAATTGTTCAGTCTTCAATAAATTCGTAGTCTTATCAATATAAATTGATTCTCCCCTAGCCTATTTTCCCAGAACATTTTATTTCTCCCTGTTCCAAATAGCAATGTTCACAATTTGCATTATGATTCTATGCCTGTCTTCCCCTTCAGATTACCCACACCCTAGGAAGAAAATCACTCTGCTTTATTCATCTTTAGATATCAAAATACAGCATAGACTTTTACTTGTAGGAAGTTTTCAGCCAAGGTTTGAATAAGCTTTAAATGTGAAGGCAATACCAAAAACAAACAAACAAAATGAAGTAAAAATCAGGTATTATACTACTGTATGTTAATAATATCTAGTACAGTGGTTAATAAAAAAAGTAACTGATATATGTATAATTATACATAAACCTCTATACACACATTAAAGGTATATATATATAATTTAAGAAAAAATATGCCTACTTGTTTGATATTCTAGTTTTTAGTCCTGAGTTTCAAAGCACTTAATGCCAAGAACGGTAACCTGCAGTTACACTTTTTCACAATGTTTATTTTAACATTTTGTGGCTTATTTAGCTCTCTCTGCTTCTAGCAATGTTTGAGGTTTATATATCTCAAATGATTTTTGATTTAATATTACATTCAATTACTGTAATTTAGCAATATTGTTCCATACATTTATGAATCATTTTTGAAAATATTGCCATTAAAGCTATTGACAGTGTTAAATATATATGTACAAGACTATAAAAGAAATAAAAAGTAAGTTTCATGTGAACAGGGAAAATAGTTCCTTCCCTTTTTTTCACACTACAGACAACTATTAACTGGATTGCTCTCCACCTGTTTTGTGCTTTTGGGGAATCCTTATTTCTTCTATGGAAGGCAGTACGTGGATGAAGTAGGCTTGTTATTCATGTGAAATAAATTCAGTCAACACAAGAGAACACCTCATAATTAAATTGAATCTGACATTAAACTAATGAATTAGCATGTCACTAAAATGTTTTATACCACTGACAACTTTCTTCCAGTTATTATAAAATAATTTTCATCTAAGATTCTTAATCATAAAACAAAGCAGGATGGTGAGTCATTTTTGATAAAGTGGGAAAGTTAGCCAAATGATCAAGAGCCGTACAAAAAGGAACACCAAAAGAAGATTAAAAAAGACAGTGTTGGTAGAATAGGTTTAAAAGATTAAAAGCTGAATGGAATAGAATATTTCGATAAAAAGAAAACCACAAAGAGACATCAGAAATATGACAACAAAGATGTAGTATAAGGCATAGTCAAAAATTAAATGAAAATGAAAGTCAATGCATTTTTTACAAAAATCAAAAAAAAAGAGAACAAAGAAATAAATGCCAGTAAAGAGAAGAGAAAGATCAAAGATAGTCATATTAGATATACAAGAGACATTAAGGAGAAAATTCAACTTAATTCTGTCAAAACAATGTCCTTGAATGCAGGTGAATATGTCAGATCACTTAGGACGTTTTCCAGAATGAATATAAGTATTCTTTAAAAATAGAGTGCATATACGTGTGTGTGTGTAATATGTAATACATATAAAAACAACTTTTGTGTGTGTGGGGTTTTTTGTTTGTTTTTGGCTGTGCTGCATGGCTTGCAGGATCTCAGTTCCCCGACCAGGGATTGAACCCAGGTCACAGCAGTGAAAGCCCAGAATTCTAACCACTAGGCCACCAAGGAACTCCCTTTTTGCTTGTCAAGTTTTTTTTTTATATTTCTTTTTTTTATCATGGCAAGAACACTTGACATGAGATCTACCCTCTCAGCAAATTTTTAAGTGTACAGTGTTGTTAACTGTAGGCTTCATGCTGCACAGCAGATCTCTAGAACTTATTTATCTAGCATAAATGAAACATTATACCTATTAAACAGCTGTTCATTTCTTTCTCCTCCAGTGCCTGGAAACTACCATTCTACCTCCTACTTTTCTGAGTGAGCATTTTAGATACCTCATAGAAGTTGCATTTAATGAAATTCTGAACCCAGCAGTGTTTTGTTTTTGTTTTTTTTTTTCTTTTGGGGACTGCACAAGTTGATCACAAAATTTGTATGGAAGAAAAAAGTGTCAAGAACAGCCAAAACGACAATGAAAATGAAAAACAAGAAGGGACTAGCCCTACAGATACCAATAGGGCCAATCTGGTAATATGAAAATTAAAATAGCACAGCAAGATGCAAGAATTGGCACAGCAACGGAGGAACAGAATTGAGTTAGAAACAGACTGAAGAGAACAGGAGATTCATGGAATACTGGAGTGGGAGTTAATTGGGCATTTTGTAGGGCAATTTGGAGATATCAGTAAAGCTGGACATTTCTCTGGAACACAGAAGTTTTACTTTCCTCCCTGGGGAGGGAAAGAGTTTGTCTGTGTTTCTTTTGTGGTGGGGGGAGAAGGAAACTTCCCCCTTTACCCCTCTTGAGTTCATGTGGCTGAACTAATAGTAAAATTGACACAAAACAGATTAACAGGAGAAAAAGAAACAGATTTTGATCCATGTGTATGGAAGGCTCATAGAAATGGGACCTAAGAAGTGGCCAAAGCAGGCAGCTTTTACACTTTTTAGACAAAGAAACAATAAATTTATGAGGAATTGAGAAGACAAAGCAACTTAGACTTTGGATGCTTAATTAGTGAAGAATCGAAACAGAATTTGGGCTTGGGGTAGTAAATTAAAGAAGTAACAAGGGTTGTTTGAACAGGCTTCTTGGCTCTGAATTCCCTATCTCTGGTGTTAAGGGTGTCCTTCTACTTCCAGATGAAGGGGGCGCACCTTTCATGTAAGAGATGTATTTCCTGCTTTCAGGGGAACAGAGGAGAGTCAGAGTTTCTTTCTTGCATTGGCTGCTTCTCAAGCAACTTCAACTCAAAACATTCAGTATGCTGTTGTGGCACGGCATATTTTAAGGTGGTCCATCCTAAGCCTCAACACTTCCAACACTCCAACTTTTCCAGGGGCTACTCAAAGGACTGATTTCTACCTTGTTAATCTCAAAGTGCTGATAGGACTCAGCATAATCTAGACATCTGGGAGCTAGTAAGAACAGAGCTTTGGGGTGGAACTCACCATACCCACTCCCCCCACTCAACACAAGCAAGTAGATGAATAAACCCAAGCTCCCATCTTCTCCCTGGGGAGGGAAAGAGTTGCATCATACATTCAGTGCCACATCTTTTCTGGACCTGGATTTTGTCTTGACTGTCTTAGAATGCTAAGGGAACTTGGCATACTTAACCTCATTAATCATCTGAGAAATGCAATCAAAATCATAATGTGATATCACTTCATACCTGTTATGATCGTTATTATCTAAAAAACAGAGAGAGAAGCGTTGACAAGGATGTGGAGAAATTGGAACCATTGTTGGTATGAATATTTCCACTATGGAAAATATAATATAGAAGTTCTTCAAAAAAAATAATATTACTGTATGATCCAGCAATCCTACTTCTATTTATCCAAAAAAATTGAAATCAGGATCTTGAAAAGATATTAGCACTCTCATGTTCATTGAAGCACTATTCACAATAGCCAAGATGTCAAAACAACCTTAACTTTGAGTGACTATGAATAGATAAAGTATGAAATACACATACAATGGAATATTATTCACTCTTTAAAAAAAAGAAGGAAATTCTGCAATATGTGACAATTTGGGCAAACCTTGAGGTTTGATGCTAAGTGAAATAAGCCAGTCACAGAAGGATAAGAACTGCATGATTCCATGTACATGAAGTACCTAAAATAATCAAATTCATAGAATCAGGGAGTGGAATGGTGGTTGCCAGGGGTTCAAGAGATGCGGAAATGGAGAATTGCTAGTCAATGGGCATAAAGTTTCTGTTACGCAAGATGAATAATTTCTAGAGATCTTCTGTGCTATATTGTGCCTGTAGTTAACAATACTGTATTATTATGTCCTTAAATTTTGTTTATAGGGTAGATCTCATGTTAAGTGTTTTTACCACAATAAAAGAAATTTAAAAAAAAAACAAAAACCCTCTAAGATCAAATTTTCCAACAAAGAGAGAAACTATGTTGACTCTTCAGGAGATTTTATTAGTACAATATAACAAAACCTTAATTGCAGTTTTAGGTATTACACTTAAATTTCCTCCCCCACTAAAAATAAATAAATATATGTATTTATTGAATTTATACTATGTTTCCGATAGTCTCCTAAGCACTAAGTATACAATGGTTAAGTAAAAAAAATATGCACCATCTCTTCTATCATGTGAGTTAGTGTCTACCCTGAAAGACTGTATTTTCCAGAACTATCATAAGTATTTCTGTTCACCTAACATTTTCCCCCAGGCTTCCTTCACCTCAGGTGGAAAATTCCATTTGGGCTCAAGAAATGTTGCTGAAAAATAACTACTCATACAATTCTCAAGGGAACTACAAGTGCCCATACCCAACTTTTCCTTTTGTTTTCCCCTCTTGTCAACAGATGTCCTGTTTACTTATAATCCTGTATGCCTGAGAACTTGAAATTTTGTGTGTATTTTTTGTTGTTATGTTTATTGTGAATTTTTGCTACATATCTTCAGAGTACCTCTGTTTTCTCAAAACACTATAAAAATCTTTCTCTGCTTAATCACTTTGAAGCAGTTTCTGTGGAGGTTGTCTTCTTTGCTTCACTTCAGCTAATAAAGAGTGACTTTTCATTTCTTCAGATATCCTTGGTTATTTCAACAATCATGATGGGTCTTCCACATTATTCATCTAGTACTTTAAACACTTTTTTCCATCAAATCTAAGATATCATGGATTGTAACACCTGCCCTATTTCATGAACCAGTATAAAAGAAAAAATACTGTCAACCTATTATTTCTTATACTTTAGAAATTTAAAGTCACTGAAGGAATTCTTAGAATTATACTATTTTGTTAATTTTACACATATAAAAAGGATAATATAAACAAAATATATTTTCTAAGATATTCTTAATACTTTTGCACATTAAACTTGACTCTTAGGGATCATTTTTTGATTTAGAGACATTGATATATATGTCTATGCACAGGCCATAATTTGCTGTGCAGCACTGATGATGCATCATTTCCTATAACAGTGCTTTTCTCTTGAGATATTTTCTAAGGCACTGTCATCCTCCCTGTATATTTTGATGCTGTTGCTTACTTGATCTTACTGGAAGGTTTAATAAAAGGTTTTCAGACAACAAGTAGAATTCATATTCTTTCCCCGAAGTGTTTCTTTAATAATCTCGACTTTTATAACAAGAAGTTGCAATTATACTCTTATGCCAGCAGGACAAACAATCAAGCGCTTGCAGGAACAGGCAGTGGAAATTCCACGACTGCTATCTGACCTAAAACAACTTTAAGGCAGGTGTCAAGAACAATGCGCTCTAATTTTACAGATGTTAAATGTGTGCGTGGGGGGCTTTTTAGGACTTTGTACTCACTGTTCCTAGCATTCAGAACCTCTTACCCCTCAGTAGTCTACATTGCTGTCATTCAGTAACTACACTGACTTCCTCTAGGAACAAAATTGAAGGCTAAGGCAATTTGACATCTATCTGCTGCTATTTATTACCAAGGTTCAAGTCTGTTCTCTGTTACTGATATTGTTTTGGCTCTTTTTAATTACAGTGTGATTCCTGTTACTTAGCATGTGTTTTGTGTAAATAATGGCCCTCACACGTGATTTACTGTGCCTCTCATATGTGGTGACTACTAGGACCATACACAGAAGATGGTTCTGTTAGCACCGTTGACCTCTGTAATGATCTCTCAGTTTTAAGTTTCACCAGAGGCCACATGGAATTTACTAATAGTCACTCAGAAGTGAACGTGATCAGTGATTACCACCCTCATCTAAGGGTTTGGATTTTCTTCTTCCTCAGAGTCAAGTTCCTGCTCAGAAATTACTGGCAGACATTTTCTCCTTTCTTTTTAAAACTCATAATCTCCATGCCCAAGGAGACTGAAAACGTCCCAAAGTTTACTGTGCTGTTTGCTTCTCTCAGGAAACCTAAGATGTTCTCTTGCAAAGAAGAGTGACCTGATATAGCTAAGAATTCCATAAAGCCTAAATGTTTAAATATTTCATTCTCCTTTCCCTGGAGCCTCAGAGTCCACATACCTAGGCGTATGCCTTCCTGTGATATTTATATGTTTTTCTTCTCTTTTCATCTCCTTCTATTTATTAGGATTCTCCTACAAAAGGACTGTTACTGCATATGATTGTATCTATGTTCAGGAAAAGGAAATAGTTTCTACTACTGTACTTACTTTCCTATTCTGAAGATATTAATTAATCTATCTTCTAACCTCCCTTTTTCTCTCTCCTCTTTCCCCTCTTTTTTCCCTTCCTATTTTACATGTTTTTCTTCTTCCTTTGGCGCCAACATAACTGAAATTTTTCCCTTCTTTATTTTCTGCCATTCACTCCATTTTTTTCCTACTCCATGTTGCCGCTCTGTATACTCTGTTCTTTGGGGAGTTTGCATCAACCTACATGTTTCTATAATTCAGACTACAACACTTTTGGAGCACCAACATTGACATTTGTCTAGAGTCCAAGATCAAGCTGAATTTACTTTTAAAAAAGAGACATTTACTGAATAAAAAGTTTATTGCCCCATTTTGGCCAACTAAGACAGAAAATTATTTCAGGAGGAAGGGAAGGAATGGCAAATGACCTGCATGTACAACACAGCTTTAGAAAAATGGATAAAACAAACTCAGCAGGTAGTTAGACTACATGTCAGGAAACAAAGATAGGAAAAAGCATGCATTGACCTAAGATGGGCTATTTAGTATCTGACTCCAGATGGAAACAAAATGAAAAGCTAAAAGAAATACTGGCTTTCAAAATGTTTTGGTTATTTTTTCCCCCTGAAGAAGGTAATAGTTTCCTACTTATTGATATTGAAGAAGATATTTTCAGATTTATTGATGTATTTGCATTGATCTATCCAGACTGACTTGCCTCTGATGAGACATTAATAAATGTACATTGTGAAATAACCTATAGATAGCATTGTACTCTGTGGTCCTTGAAAACAAATCCAAATTCAAGGTGCTCCTGTGGACGATGAGCCACTGTTTTGGTGTAACTACCATAATGTTCTATGCCCTTAGGTAAGAGGTGCATGGACACAAACACAATATTTTAATTTTGCAAAAATTTACACACTCAATTTCGCATTTTTTTCCATCCAGAGGCATGAGTACACGCACAACAGACTTTTTCTAATTCTCCAACCTGTAACAATTAATTGATCGTTAACTAAGTCTAGTTACTCCCCTGGCCAATTAGCTTCCATAGGAAGATATCCTGTGGAGGTTTATGCTCACTCACCCAATATGTTTGATCATTGATATTATTATTATTATAGATTTTCTTACAAGTAATCCAGTTACACCAATATTACACCATATAGAAGCTGCTTTATGAATTAGACTAAGATAATTACAAAATAAATTCATTAGAAATACAGTACGATTGTCTTAGGCTTCCCTACAAAGCAAATCTTGATCATAAACCAAATGTCATAATAAATTGGGGATATAAATGAAGATCTAAGTCTCACTTAGTGTTGGTTTCCAAGTCTCTCATTTTATAATACAAGGTCGAACTGACATAGGTTCCTACTGACCATTATGCTTTAATATGAAAGATAAGGGTATATTATTTGTTAAGCAATCTTAATATATAGTTGGGTATGAATATTGCATTTTGTAATTGAAATGCCACACATGTGTAAGAATTTATATATAAAAGAAAATCTTAAGACAGGAGAGAATGTTAGATTATAGATATTTAGATCAATTGTATATTTAACACAAAATTATTGAGTTATATATAGAATAGATAAGCAGCAAGGATATATTATACAACACAGGGAAATATAGCCATTGTTTTGTAATAACTTTAAATGGAGTATAATCTATAAAAATATTGAATCAATATATTGTACACCTGAAAGTAGTATAATATTCAATAAAGAAAAAAGTATATATACTTCAATAAAGAAAAAAGAGTCTTCTACGGGACTTCCCTGATGGCACGGTGGTTAGGAATCGCCTGCCAATGCAGGGGACATAGGCTTGAGCCCTGGTCTGGGAAGATCCCACATGCCCCAGAGCAACTAAGCCCGCAATCCACAACTGATGAAGCCCACGCACCTAGAGCCGGTGCTCTGCAAAAAGAGAGGCCACTGCAATGAGAAGCCCACGCACTGCAACGAGGAGTAGCCCCCGCTTGCTGCAACTAGAGAAAGCCTGCGTTCAGCAACGAAGACCCAATGCAGCCAAAAATAAATAAATAAATGAATTTATTTTTTAAAAAAAAGAAAAAAAGAGTCTTCTAGAAACCATGGATTAAATAAATAACAAATCAAGAAAAAAAAGTGGATAGGCTTGAAAATGATGTCTCTGTATACAAAGGATTTTTTCCATTGAATTATTTAAAATCAACCTAAAATCAAATTTAATCAAAAAATGATACTTAAATTTCTGAAACATATCTTTACCATGTTTGCTATTATTCACATGTAAACTAAACAAGAAATTGGTACTGTATGCAAATAGTTTTTATGCTTTATTTATGTGTAGAAGAAAAGGCTTGAAAATAAAACTGAAGGTTCAAACTTTAAAATTCAGCAACTGACCAAAACTTTTCTGTTAGGGAAGAACAAACTTTTCAGTATCATAATTCTAACAGTACACTATCATCACTTTTGATCTCAGTATTTTGAATATATTTTACACTTTCTCATTTAATGTTTACAGAGTCACCAGGAAGTTGCAACAAAAGATTAGTGCATTTTATTAATGTTCACTGAAAATAAATACTTTGTATATTAGGCATCAATTTTAAAATATATAACTCATTTATTTTTTAAATTAATTAATTAATTTAATTTATTTTTGGCTGCTTTGGATCTTCATTGCTGCATGCGGGCTTCCTCTAGTTGCGGTGAGCGGGGGCTACTCTTCGTTGCAGTGTGCAGGCTTCTCACTGCAGTGGCTTCTCTTGTTGCGGAGCATGGGCTTTAGGCGCACGGGCTTCAGTAGTTGTGGCTCACAGGCTCAGTAGTTGTGGCTTGCAGGCTCTAGAACACAGGCTCAGTAGTTGTGGCTCACGGGCTTAGTTGCTCTGCAGCGTAGGATCTTCCCATACCAGGGCTCAAACCCGTGTCCCCTGTATTGCCAGGTGGATTCTTAACCACTGCACCACCAGGGAAGCCCCCAAAATATATAACTCACTTATGAAAAATATATCATTTACAGTCTTAATTTGATTACTGTAATTTACTCAAAAGACAAGATTCTTGTCTGGAAAGAATAAAGCATGTCTTTATCTTTAGGTCTATACCTTTTTCTACTTTTATCACAAGTTTGATATCATGGTGGTAGCCATCAAGGAAAGAAAAGTAGTTGTGGCTTGCAGCCTCTTCTCTAGGAGGCAGAGAATTACAGTGGTCTTCAAGACCTAGCAATTTATCTTTCTAAAGAGTAATCTGGTTTTCAGGACAGTCAAAGAAGGGCAATGACAACTTTTTTTTAAAGTTACCAAAGAGTCAGTGGGATGCAAACAGATCAAAATCTATGTGAAAGAAATTCTACTGGGAAAGGATTTGCGAGAGAAAGTTATTCTTTATTAAGTGACGCCAATAATATATCAGAGCTTACTGGAAACCCCTATTTAATGCTATTAAACGGGTCAGGAAACCAAAGCTAGAAGATTACCACCATTGTTCTTAATAGTCTAAGAAATGTGACAGTATCATCATCAAAAGCAAGTTCTTTAAATAGTCACTTTCTTCAAATAATTTTTGACAATCTTACATCTTTTTCATATAAATGTGTTTATTTTTTACTTGGCTTTTCTTTTGCTTTTTAACATTCAATATGGCCATGTAACTTTTCACTTAAGGTATTTCATGACTGGCTTTCTTAAGAATAAATGTAGAATCAAATGTCTTTTCCTAGAGGAAGTAAAACTGAACAATTAATATTTTATATTTTTATTTGTTACAATAATATGCTGAAAGAAATAGATCCAGTGACAAAGAAAAACAGAATTGAAATACAATCAACTCATAATATATCCACTGGGATTTGTTCCTGAGAACCACAATAATATAGTTCACTCCTAAACCAGTATATAATCAAAAATTTACCTCTAATCTTGAAATTGTAAGACTAGAGTTCCTAAAACTTGACTTACTAGAATTACTCCATTATCGAGTAATTCAGCTGATTGCAATTTTATTTTAGTTACATTGAGATCTATCTTGATCACAGGATATACAAATATAAACAGCTTCTCTCAAATATACATCCACTTATTTTGTGAGACTCAGAGAAGATGAGTAAGTTGGCACTCTAGGCGACAAAGTTAGTATTTTGCTTAATAAAGTACATGTTAGTGGGACTTCCCTGGCATTCCATTGGTTAAGACTGTGCACTTCCAATGCAGGGGGTGCAAGTTCCATCCCTGGTCGGAGAACTAAGATTCCCACATGCTGCTTGGTGTGTCCAAAAAATAAATAAATAATCTTTTTATGTTAGTAATCTATTACTTTAGTGATCTTTTCATGTCATATTTGATTTTAAAAAAACATGTGTACAATGACAGATTATAAAATAAATCTCTTATTTCCTTAAATGATACTCATTTTGCTTTTATTTATTTATTTTCCTTCCAGTTTTATTGAGATATAATTGACATACAATAATGTATGTTTAAGGTGTACAGCATAATCATTTGACTTATATAATTCATGAGATGCTGTTCACAATACTGTGAAATAATGTTCACAATAAGTTAGTGAACATCCATTACCTCATATAGATGTAAAATAAAATGAAAAGAAAAGAAATATTCTCCTTGTGATGAGAACCCTTAGGGTTTACTCTGTTAACAACTTTCATATAGAACATTAATTATATTTATCATGCTGCACATAACATTCCTAGTGCTTACTTATTTTATAACTGGGAGTTTGTACCTTTTGACCACCTTCATTCAGTTTCCCATCCCCCCACCACCCGCCTCTGTTAACCACAAATCTGATCTCTTTTCTATGAGTTTGTTTGTTTTTGAAGTATAACTGAGCTACAACACTGTGTTAGTTCCTGGTGCACAACACAGTGATTCAGATATTTCTATACATTTCAAAATGATCAACATGATAAATCTAGTTACCTTCTGTCACCATACAAAGATATTACACTATTATCAGCTACATTTACTTTCTTGTACGTTCCATACCTGTGATTCATTTATTTTGTAATGGAGTTTTTGTACATCGTAATCTACCTCACCTATTTATCTCATTTCCCCACCCCATTCCCCTCCAGCAGCCACATGTTTATTCTCTGTATTTATAACTCTGTTGCTATTTTATGTTTGTTCATTGGTTTTGTTTTTTGAATTCCATGTATTAGTGAAATAATACAGTGTTTGTCTTTCTCTCTCTGACTTACTTCACCTAGCAAAAGAAGAATAAATTAGTAAACCTCAACAAGTTTGGTTGTCATGAACAAATTATCAACCAAACTTATTCTCTAATGATGATTTTTCATCCTTAGTCAGTTCTTTAACACCCACTAAGTCTGTCCATGTTTTTGCAAATAGCAAGATTTCATTCTTTTTTAGATATGGCTGAGTAATATTTGTGTGTGTGTGTGTGTGTGTGTGTGTGTGTGTGTGTGTGTGTGTGTGTGTGTGTGTGTACATGGGGGTTGTTCTTCATTTTAGTGCTTGCTCAGGCTTGGGAGCAACTCAGAGTTCAGGGATATATGGGGAGGAGAAAAGCTAACTAAAGAAAAAGAAAGGAAAAAGCAGAATGTAAGAAATTGGCACTTGTGAACACTTGATTAAACTGCAAATTAATTTGTGAATTCTAATGTTTTTAACAAAGTTTCTTCAACAGCATTTTTAAGCTGGACATTTTAAGTGCCAAATGTGATTGGTTTTAAGGAAAATAAATTAGTAAATCTTAAGATATATGCACAATGTTTATGGGAAGAAAATAGTTAGGAGCAGTCTTGTTCTCTGTCTTTACAAAGGTGATAAACCCAGGGAACGAAGAAAGATGGTGACCTGGTTGAATCTCCTTATAAACATACCAAAGACAGACCTCTTGCAAATATAATGATGGTATTTGCTAGCAAGAGTTATTATAATTCTTAGTATCTCTGAAATTACTTATGGTCAAGAGACCTAAAATCCATGGGTTATTAATTGTCCTTGGAAAACATCATGAAAATTATGTAACTATTGGAATAAATAGTGGAGACAGTTCATAAGTGAAATAGTTTCTTTCCATATAAAACTTGTGCTGTCATACATCACTCAGAGACCTCAGATCTTGTCCAATTTATATTCTAATGTGGCAAGTGCTAGCAAACTTCAGCTTCTCCCAGGTTTGCTTGTCTTGCAATTATTTATATCCTTAAAATTATTTGTAAAGCTTAAAAGTGAATACAGTCTCTAGTTCCTATGGGTTTCATTGGAAAATACAATTCTGTATGTTACTGAAGCTTAATTCCCATTTTCATTGCAAAGAATTTTTGACTAAAAATTTAAATTAATAGTTGAAGCAAATTTTACTCACTGCAATGTCTTTGTTTCTCTGAAAAAATATGATACAAATTGAAGGCTACCTTTAAAATATGTTTGGCATCCCCAATGAAATATGTGGAAGAGAAATAGTTGCTCTAGTTAAATAATATATGCCAATGAAACAAAAACATATTGACATGGAAATGCATGTGGATAGCATAAGGAAAAGGTAAAGGAAAAGGGAAAAAATGGAATAATGCATTAATCTTCATGTTAAGTAACGTAACGCAGAAATCACACTGTGGAATACTGAAAAGGGAGCAAAAAGTCCCAACTTGAGTTATTTGCTTAGAATGTAGAGGAAAGGAGATGGGTCATTCTCAACTCCTAAAAGCTGTATTTCATGGCTCATGCTCCCCATTCTTCCGTCTTCAAAGCCAGCAATGGTCCTTCTCATGCTTTAAATCTCTTTAATCTCCCTTCTTCTATTTACGACAGAAGAAAAGGCTCCTGTGAGTAGACTGAAACCACCAGGATCATCCAGAATCATCTCTAATCTCAAGGTCCCTAGACCTTATTCACACTTGGAAAGTTCCTTTTGCCATTTAACGTAATATATGCACAGATTCCAAGAATTAGGATGTGAGCATTTTGGGGGAACCATTATTCTATCTACCACAATTTACTAGAAGGTTAATCATTTGGCCTCTATGTCACAATTTTTGCAGATGTGAAATGGGGACGATATTAATGCCTCATTCATTGTTGTTTGTTAGGAACAAAATAACTTAAGCAAAATAATTAAAACGAAGTATTGCATATAGTAAGAATTATATAAGGGTTTGTTGTTACTTTTAATACATAACAAAAATATGAAACTGTCCCATTTTGTAATATTGTGAGAAAAATCTATGTGATGGCTACCATCCAATCAATGCAATAGTTATTGATGATTTATAATTCTGTGTAAAAATGATTTGTCAGGCTAATCAGTTAAATATAACTGAGGTAGGGTGGATATATGAAGATGATAGATGATTAATAGCTAGCTAGCTAGATATAGATAGATGATAGGTAGATACATACATACATACATATATACATACATAGGCAGACGGACGGACAGACTCAAGAAACCCAATCACCCAAACATAACTGAAAGATATATTCCAACATTGTCTGCCACCTGGAAAATGAGTTTTCTATTATTTTTGTTTTTTATGTATAGTAATTCTAGAATATGTTGCTTTCATAATTAAAAAGAAAATTTAAATGAATTGCCTATGCTAGGCCTGAGACTTTTCCCCCTTTCTTCTACTGATACAAGGTAAAAGAAATTATCGAATTTACTTCCTTTACAGGTAATGATTACTGATCACCTCTTTCATAACATGACTTCAGTGGATTGTCACAGTTTGATCTTAGCCAGTGAAGCATCAGCAGACATCATTCTTTATTGCACTTACACAGGTTATTCCTCAACTCTTCTCTTTCAGCAGAGTCATAGAGCAGAGACCCTTCAGTAGAATTATGTCTATAAAATAGACAAACTCCCTTTTTCCTACTGGTCCATCTTTCTTTGAGCCAATGGATTTTATTCAATTTCTCAATTTACAAAAGAAGAATAAATTAGTAAACCTCAACAAGTTTGGTTGTCCTGAACAAATTATCAATCAAACTGATTCTCTAATGATTTTTTCATCCTTAGTCAGTTCTTTAAACATATCACATATTTTACATATGTGATAAATATTTAGATGATATCTAGTAATACCTTGCCAGTAATAGGCATTCATAATCATTTCTCTGACATTTATGTCCATCGAAAACCAGTTAATCCAACTACAAGAGCAATTTCTTAATCTCGATTTGATAACTTACCCAGCACTAATCCTCGTCCATAACTGTTAACAAAACCAAATTTGATACTTCATTAATTGATGAATACAATTTGCATTACACATAAAACTATTGTTTATAACAGTTTTCCACTGTTTATAACAATTTACCAAATATGTATAACATTTTCCACAGCTATAAATTATTATTTATAAAATTTTTCTCATTTTTGTTTTTTGGGAAAACAAATAAGAACCCTGTTACTGTACTCTTTGTGAGAACCTGCCGTTCTGATTAAGAGGCCATATACTTTATTTAACCTAACAATGGATCATAAAGGTAGAAGGAAGTGTGTTTATGCTAGTCTTGGATATTGATAGTAAAGGTAAAATTGTTACTCTTAAGTAATGGCCAGTTTTTAATCAAACACCAGTTTTGCTGAGTGATGTTTAGGTTTTCTACTTTTATGTTATCGACATGAAATTTTTATTATTGAAATATCTTCAGGAAAATAGCTTTGCTTTTACAACTTTAAAACACACTATATTCTAAAGCATTTTTAATCACTAAATCAATTATTTTAATAATGCCATATTTTATACCAATATGTTTCTTTGGAATATAACTGGCATGGTACCTTAGAAAAAAGTCTGCCTAGTTTCTTCTACAGAAAAACGTCTGCCTAGTTTCTTCTACATCTGGATATGTTACTAATTCTTATGTATCCTTTAAGAAGCTTCCTTTTAGAAGATGAAACAGTCTGCAATGTTTGGGTTAGCATTATGTTTTTATAAGCAGGTAGCATTATATGTTTTGAGCAATCCTAACACCCAAATACTTGCCAGAACCCTAGCATATGACAAGGACACAGATTTTGCCACTATGGTCTGCACATTTTATATCCTGGGGTCTTTGTATTTCCATTATACCTATAGTACATCATTCAGCCCTTTTCCCTGAAATCCTGAGAGAATTCTCATATCTGTAATACGAACCATCTAATTTCATTCACTCTACCACTGTCTCACCTCCCATTTTACAATAATAAACCCACCATAATTATGTATAAAATGGTATATAAAGAAAGCAACATCGGGCTTCCCTGGTGGCGCAGTGGTTTAGAGTCCGCCCGTGCCCCGGTCCGGGAAAATCCCACATGCCGCGGAGCGGCTGGGCCTGTGAGCCATGGCCGCTGAGCCTGCGCGTCCGGAGCCTGTGCTCCGCAACGGGAGAGGCCACAACAGTGAGAGGCCCGCGTACCGCAAAAAAAAAAAGAAAAAGTGAAAATAGCAGCAAACATTTAATGAGGCCTGTTTTTTTGAATTCAGGTCCAGAGTTTCTAAATGTATAGATTTTCCAACAATATTTTTTTTTCAATTTAGAAGTGAATAAACAAGTGATTTTGCTACTTTCCATATATAACTTAAAGTTTGTTTGTTTGTAAGTAATGTAAGAGCAACTCTTTCTATATTCCCTTTACTTTTTCAGAGGTTTAATATCTACTTTTATCTCATGTATGTTGGAAAACTTCTGCAGTACCTGAATCTCTGTCTACGCTTTCCTCATACAATCATAAAACAGCTACTTGTCTTTACCTACCCTGTCTGTCCTCAGCCTTTATTTCAGGGATCCAACCTGTTCAGTTTCAAAAAATCAAAGAGCTGTAGATTATTAATGTCATTTTCCCAGGATCTTTGCCTCTTTCCTATTTTTGTCATTCTCTTACAAATTCATGGAGCTCTTGACTTTGTAATACATTCCCAGCATACTCCCATTTTAGTAGTTTTTTCCTTACCTCATTGACTAATCCCTAAATTTATCATATTGGTAAATATTCCACTCTTTGTTGAGTGGGTGTAATAACAATGAATTTCGTTCCTTTAAGTTCATCTTGAAAAGCTGACTAGGTTCTTGCACTGTATACCGGCAGAATTTTATGTGCATCCCTATTACTCATTGTTAAGACTCACTTTACTGCTGCTTTCACTGTCTGTCTGTTAATGTCCTTACCACCTGTGGTTCCTAATATTTTCTGCTTTCAAGTACACCAAGCAAGTGGGAGTCCAATAACAAGAACAATGCCATACTCAATCTGTCAGCAATCTGGATAACATACTTAGAAAATCTATACAGAATGCTACTCTCTCTCCAACTTCAATCTGTTCCCACCTACACCTAACCCACCATTTATGTTTGTGCCTGAATTACTATAATAACCTCTTTAATGGAGAAACTCAGTTTTACTTCTTCTGTATAGGAGAAAAACCCAGTTCCTCCCTACTGTGTTTCTGTATCCTGTAATCTTTATTCTCACACAGAACGCTTCACTTCTGATGCTTCTGGTCACCAAATGTGGGTGGATTTTCCCTCACAATAGCAAGCAAGTCTCTGACATCAGCTGGGTGTCTACAATTTAACTCAATTCTGATACTATCTACCCAAAGATAGTATCAGGTCTCACAGCTAAGGACTCAGTCTCACAGACTGCCCCCCAACCCCTACTTTATACCCCGGTCACAAGCCCAGGTTATCACCTGTGCTTCTGATCAGCTGGCTATAGTTGTGAGGTTCTTAAGACCCCTCCCTCCTCAGGTTAGATTAATTTGTTAGGGCAGCTCAGAACTCAGTGAAACACTGAAGTTTACCAGTTTATTAGAGGATTTGACAAAGGATACAGATGAGCAACCAGATGAAGAGATACATATGGCAATGTCTGGGAGTGTCCCAGTGCAAGAGCTTCTATCCCTGTGGAGTTGAAGTGCATCAGCCTCCTGTTATGGATATGTTCGCCAACCTGGAAGTTCTCAGAAACCATAGTTCTGGGATTTTATAGAAGCTTCTCATGTAGGCATGATCAATTATTAATTCTATTTCCAGCCCCTCTTCCCCTCTGATTATAGCCTGCTCTTTCTGGTGACCAACCCTCATCCAGGAGCCATCCAGAGGCAGCTCATTAGAACAAAAGATTCTCCTAGTGCTCCTATAACTTAGAAAATTACAAGGGTTTTAGAAGCTTTGTGCTGGAAACTGAGTGCTATATATATATATATATATATATATATATATATATGGATATATACATATATAATATATATACATATATATACATAATTATATATATATATTTTTTTCCTATGATCTCACACTTCTTAAATGGTCTTCCTGCTTCTACTCTTGCTCCAAAGTTTTTCACAGAAAAATCTCCAGAGAGATCCCATTATAAGCCAGATTGTGTCACTCTTCTGTGTAAAACTTTCCAATGTCTTCCCATCTTACTCAAAGGAAAAGTCTGAGATCCTTAAAGTGATTTATGATCTGGATCCCCTGTTAACCTCTCCGAATGCATCTCTCCCATTTCCTACACTCAGCCACCTGGTACAGCCACACTGGCCTTCTCATTCCTCCCTAAATCTGCCAGTCATTCTCTCCAGTAAGTTACGTGACCGGGAAAAAGCATATTTGCATATTGTTTTAAGAAGGTTCATCTTATAAGATAATTACATGGTGAAGTTGAATCTATTTTCCTCCACATGATTCATACACTTTCAGTATTATGTGAGAAAACTAAAAATGATTCCAGCTTAAGGCCACACCATATGAACTTTTGACCTTCAATTTTCTCCTGTCAGTTGACAAGTATTTGGAGTATTAAAATTAGTTTTTAAATTAATTTAATTTGCACTAGAAAATTAATTTATTAAAATTAATTTAATTTGTGTTAGCAAAGTGTAATTAAAGTAGTGAGTCTGTTGCTGAAGAAAAAAATCACAAAATCTGTTTCACTGACAGAAATTATTTTTGTATTACCTGCTGTAAGACTAATTCCAATCACTCATTTGAACTGAAGTAAGATGAGAATGAATTACACATATAATTACTTTAAAGCTCCATTTTATTATTTCCATATGGATAAAATCAATATTAGGTGATTGCAGTAACTATTTAGTAACCGATTTTGTTAACATTCATAGATAAGACATTAATTTCCCATTTTCTATGTTATTCAACTAAGAAGTAAATGAAACTAGACAGTTCACAAGCTTTGTGGGAAATCTTTCTAATTCTTTTGAGAAAAATGGTGATTCTCTTCCATTATAAATGAAGAGAATTACTTTTGTCAAAATGAAAAATCCTTTGTTTTCTACAAGGGTTTTCAATGTCACTGCCTTTAAAATAACAGGAAATTTATCTCATCAGAAGGTTATTTAAAAAGTGTTCCTATGTTATGTGAGTTGCTTTCAATAAGGTATTTAAAATATATTTAGAAATACATATTAAGACATAAGAATATTGTTTTACGAAATACTGTTCATCCTAAAATTTCTTTCATATTGCTCCAGGGAGATAATGAAGAGTTTCACAAGGCAGAGGAAAATTTTTATAGATGCAATGTTATCTAAATGACCAAGAAAAAAATGTATTCCAATCAACAATGAAGGCTTTTACTCTGTAGCAGTTTTGTACCTCTTATGACCCATCATCACATACTACCTTGAATTACAGATGTGGAACTGACTGTTTTCACATAATAACCTATACACATTATAACTCACTATTTCATAGTGACACAATATTCCACTATATAAATATGCCCTTACTCATTTAAAACCATTTCTCAATTGATGGACAATTAAGCTGCTGCCTATATTTTTCTTATGTAAGTAATTCTGCACTGAGCATACATTTATATATATATATATATATATACTTTCTCAATATTTTGTAGTTTATAGTTTTAGAATAAGCATTACAAATCACAGACGATACAGATTTTACATTCAGATACCTACATCTAAATTGCCTTCCTAAAGGATGTAACTATTTATAGTCTCCTGAGCAATGAATGGTGTGAGCTTCCAGTTCTCTAGCACTTTAAGTTTTATCTTTTTATGGATTATTCTTAGTGTGAATATCTTCTTATATTTTTCTTTGTCAATATCTTCATCTTTTGTTAATTATCCCTTAAGAATTAATCATCAGTATTCAAAAATTAGTTATTATACATGCTAACACTTTTTTTGTTACATGTATTGCAAACATTTAATTCTGGTGATCAACTGTTTTTAAAAAATGTGTCTATGGTGTCTTTCATCTTACATTTTTTACGATGTCTCATAACTTATAGATGTATTAATTTATCCAATTTTGTGTATTAAATTGCCTCATCTATAAGACAAAAAAAGCTATCAGTTTCCATGGGTCAGGGATTTGGACACAGCTTAGTTGGGGCCACTGACTCAGGGTATTATACAAGGTTGAAATCAAGTTGATAGCTAGGGCTGCAGTCTTATTTTCAAGAATAACTCAGAGAGAACCCACTTTCAAGCTCTTTTGTGAGGTTGTTAGCAAGATTCAGTTCTCCCCAGGTTGTTGGATTGAGGGCCTCTATTTCTCCCCGGCTGTTGACCGGAAGCCAGGACTGGTTCCATGCCATGTGGCTCTCTCCAGAGGGCGTCTCACTACATGGCAGTTGGCTTCCATTTGAGTGGGCAAGTGAGAAAGCAAGAGATCATGAGCAAGTAGAAGTCAGAGTCTTTTTGTAACCTAACCTCAAAGGTGATATTTCATCCCTTTTGTCATATTCTGTTCCTTTGAAGCACGTCACTAGGACCAACTCACACTGACAGGGAGAGGATTATACAAGGGGATGAATAAGAGGAGGCAGGGATCTCTGAGAAAGCATCAGAAGCTGCGTACCGTGAATATTCAAAATTTTCTTTAGACAGACTTGTCTGAATTTTTCTTTATTGTTTATAGCTTTGCAGATAAATGTTGGTGGCTTGTTTACAATTGCTTTATGGCAAGAATAGTGTTTAGAATGTCATACTCATTAAATATATTTTGAATAAATGAATGGATTTGTAGAAATAATACTAAAAATATTGAATATGTTCTAACAATATTTGATTTAGTGCACTATATGATAGAATGAAAAGGTAGCCATAAATTCTTCTTCTTCCTATGTTCATGCCATTTTCAATGTGACTTCATAGATCCTTCCATCAAGAGGTGGATGCTACACCTCCACACCCAGAAGTTGGGTTGGTCTTATGATTTGCTTTTGCAGACGTGATGTGGCATCACTGACAATGTGCCAGCTCTGAGTTAGGGATCAAAGAGACTTTGTATGATTTTATACCCTCTCTTTAAACTCTACTGCTACCATGTGATCAAGCCTAACATGCTGGAAAATTAGAAACCATGTGGAAAAGACACAAACTGTCCAGTTTCAGGAATTCACTACCAACCAGGGCAGCAGCTACCTGTTTATCAGAAAGTGACTACAAACACAAAACTGTGCCCAGCCAAACTATATATAAGAACCTCCAGGTGAACCTGATTTAAATTGTTGAACCATAGAACTGTGAGGCAAACAAGTGTTGCTTTGAGGTGGTTTCTTAAAGAGCAAAATCTAAATAACATACTCCGATGAGTATTTTTTTGACTAAAAAAAAAAAAGGTTTTGTTTGGTAGAATTCAGCTGTGAAGCCATCCAGTACTGAGCTTTTCTGTGTTGGGAGTTTTTTTTTCATTATTTATTCATTCTCCTTACTTATTATTGGTCTGTTCAGATTTTCTTCATGCTTTCAGTCTTGGTAGGTTGTATGTTTCTAAAAACTTATCAGTTTCTTCTAGTTTGTCCAATTTGTTGGCATGGATAAATTTTTAGAAGCATACAACCTACAAAGACTATAGTATCAGTAGCAATGTTCTCTCCTTCACTATTGAGTCCATTTATATATATAAAATTCTCTGTACGTACTTTCTTCTATTGATTGTTTAAAAATGCTGCTACATTGTTGTTTTGCTTTATACGTCATATTGTTGTTTACTTTGTATTTATATGTTATAAAAAGACTGAGGCTTATTATTTTACCTTTATCAGTTATTTGATCTTTTGTCTGGAGACCTTGAGGATTAAATCTTTATATTTGATATTTAATAGGCTTACTAAAATATGTCACATAGTCCATTATTCTGGAATAATTTTTTCAGTCAACCAGTGAGACCTTTCAGCAGCTCCAATAATACAAGTCATGTTCCTTCTTTCACTATCCTCCATGTTCATTAATTTACCTCTAATCATTTTTACTTCTTGATGTTATTTTTTCTCTTGTTTTTTTCTGCCTTTTTATAATATGCTTTATTTAATTTTTATTTAAATTTACTCTCCATTGGTTTACCTGTAATAGAATATTCATTTATGAGATAACTTTGTCTTTTCTTCCATCTCTTTCTTTTTTTGTCACTTCTACTTTTAGTTTTAATTTCTGATTAGGCAGTTTTTCATATCTCAAATGCTTTTTTTGACTATATATATAAATTTTTTGGAGCATTAAGTTTTCTTTTGTTTCATGGATCTTTTATATTTTTATAAAATTTATAGGATCAATTTCTTTTTTTTGCACCAATATTTTTAATTGAAGCATAATTGCTGTACAATATTATATGTTACAGGTGTATAATATAGTGATTCACAATTTTTAAAGGTTATACACCATTTATAATTAGTATAAAATATTGACTATATTCCCTGTGTTGTACAATGTATCCTATAGCTTATTTTATACCTAATAGTTTGTACCTCTTAATCCCCTACCCACATATTTCCCCTCCCCACTTTCTTCTCCACACTGGCAACCACTAGATTATTCTCTACATCCGTGTCTATTTCTTTTTCGTTATAGTCACTAGTTTGTTCTATTTTTTAGATTCTCATATAAGTGATGCCATACAATATTTGTCTTTTTCCTCCTGACTTATTTCACTTAGTATAATAACCTCCAAGTCCATCCATGTTGTTGCAAGTGGCAAAATTTCCTCTTTTTTATGGCTGACTAGTATCCCATTTTGTGTATGTGCCACGTTGTCTTTATTCATTCATCTGTTGATGGACAATTAGATTGTTTCCGTGTCTTGGCAACTGTAAATAATGCTGCTATGAGCATTGGGATGCATGTATCTGTTCACATTAGTGTTTTTGTTGTTTCTAGATATATATCCAGGAGTGGAATTGCTGGGTCATATGGTAGTTCTATTTTCAGTTTGCTTTTAGAAATCTCCATACTGTTTTCCACAGTTGCTGCATCAATTTACATTCCCACCAACAGTGTATGAGGGTTCCCTTTTTTCCACATCTTCACCAACATTTGTTATATGTGTTCTTTTTGATGACAGCCATTCTAACAGATGTGAGGTGATATCTCATTGTGATTTTGATTTACATTTCCCTGATTTTTAGTGATGTTGTGTATCTTTTCATGCGCCTGTTGGCCATCTGTATGTCCTCTTTGGAGCAATGTCTATTTAGGTCTTCTGCCCATTTTTCTTTTTTTTTTTTTTTGCGGTACGCGGGCCTCTCACTGCTGTGGCCTCTCCCCTTGTGGGTGGAGCACAGGCTCCAGACGCGCAGGCTCAGCGGCCATGGCTCACGGGCCCAGCTGCTCCGCAGCATGTGGGATCCTCCCGGACTGGGGCACGAACCCGTGTCCCCTGAATCGCAGGCGGACTCCCAACCACTGCGCCACCAGGGAAGCCCCTGCCCATTTTTCATCAGGTTGTTTGTTTTTTTGATGTTGAGTTGTATGAACTGTTAGCATATTTTGGATAAAATGATATGTCTGATAGGATCAATTTCTTCAGTTGGTAAGTATACAACTTTGTTTCATGATTTTCTAAAATAGTTTGCTAATGCCTTTAGTTTCTTTTTGTTGATTTTGTGATATTGTAATTTACATGAGTCTTTTTTGTTTAACTTTGCCCAATTATATCCCTTTTAACACACAACTATTTTGGCTTTAGCATTCTCTGTCTTTAAATAGTATTTATGGTGTGATTTTACATAGAATTTCCATTAGTGTGAGGTTATTTTTTTTTAATCACTTGAGGAGGAAATTTTGGAAGGTGTTTATATAATACCAACATTGTCTACAGCTACCCAGAATTCCTAACACAAACATTTCACATTTATTTTTGACTTATTTTTCTTGTTAAATCATAGTTTATTATTATAATCAATTTTCTCAAATTATAAAACTAAATTTGTGTTTATTATACAGGGACATTCTTTATATCCTTGAAAATTTAAGGAACAGTATGACATACCTGAAAACTTTGCTACAGCTTTAGGAAACACTTACCAACTATTTTACCAGATATAAATGTCTAAAATTTTGATAACTGTTTTTGACAGCATTTTGTTAAGTGTTTAAAAGTAAGTGAATATTGCTGTCTTTGCTGCAGTGAAAGCAAATGTTCCTTTTAAAAACACAAAAGTAAGAAGAAAATCAAGTTAATGTATTAAAAAATCACAAAATCATCAGTCTCAGAGTAACCCTGTGAAATATTTCATAATATGATTCCCAAATTAAACTAACACCAAATAAAACACGCCTTTGACATACAATTTAACAACTCATATATCAAAACTTTTAAAATCCAAATGTACTTTCAAATATTTTATCTAAAATTTTACTGTGTAATTTAAAGGCAGTTTAAGGTATACAGTAGAATTGAGGGAAAAGTTATTCTAATTCATGTGTAAATCAAAAAATATTTAGGTATACTGTAATACCTTGTGCAAGATGAGGGTAAAATAAATACAGTAGGCGGTATTTTATGTTCTTTAAAAAGAAAGCACTTTATTTGTTGAAACAAGTCATGGGCCCATGAATAGATAATTTTAAATCATATCAACTTAAAATATGTAGATCAAAATGTGATCTCCTGATATTAAGAGCTGTATCTCTGGCTTATCTATTGTTTTCAGGAATACAGCATATTTGAGCACATTGTAAGTTCTCAACACATTTGTTCATCAGATAATGGAGCCAATACTCACAATCTGAGGTTAAAAAAATACAAGCAAGTCTCACTGGGGAAGATTTAAGATATTGTTCAAATTGGATCATGAAAAATAGGTTGGGGTTAGAGAAAGAGAAGAACAGGAAGAACATGCTTGGTATAAGAAATAGTGTGTCAGTGGTAGAAAGCACTACGTTTCTTTCAAAATCATTGTACTTTTTCTCACCAGTATAGAACTACAGGTGGCCATACAGACACCTATGTTGAAAGTACTCTTTAAGCCTTTCTTTCAGGGTAAGTACAGCCATATTACTAACTTGTCAATGAGTAAACAGAAGTGAAATATGTCATTATCAATTTTAGCCTATTGCTAGGTATGGGCTCCTCCATATTCTTTTCTCTTTCTGTAACTAAGGTGCTGTAAACTCTGGTATGACCATGAAGATGAGGACCAAAACCCTAGAAAATTGTAAAGGTCCAAGGTGGAAGGAACCTGCATCATTGAGTGACTCTGTAGAGTAGAGATGTCCAGCCTGTCCAGACTACTTACCTTGAGACAAGTGCAAGAAAGAAATAGATTTTTAGCATCTTTAAGCCACTGTGCTTTGGGGTTCTCATTTTTATAGCGTTTTAAACTCTTAACTAATGTTAACTAATGTTAACTAATACAGTGAACACAAGTACGTAAAAGAGAAAGCACCATTAAGGCTCAATGTTCCAGTACCAATTATGGATTGGTTAACCATAATTTTGAAAAAAAGAATGTGACCTAGGTGAATATATGTAAATAACCTCTTCCATCACTTCTGAGAAAGATCCTTAGAAAAAAGAAATGTGCAAGTTGACTTTTCTAATTGTAGAAAGGCTGTTTAGGAGTAGGAGATTAAGAAGACCTACAAATTTCAAAATGTTCAGTCCCTTAATACAAGACTGCAGATTCTGGAATTTCCCCTTTCAGACTTTGGTTTATAAACCTGCAGGCATAAGGGAAGGAGGTGGGATGTAGTTTGCAAATTAGATACATAGACTTCACCTTCATTTCCATAAATTAACAAATGTGACACATTTGTTTAAACAATAACATTGGCAATCTGTTTTCCTTCCTTTTCCCTTTTTGGATATAGACATAATTACAGGAAACATTTCACTTTATTCCTAACTTGTCTGAAGGAGAACAACAATGCGCATGTTACTATGAATAGCAATTGACAGGCAATATCCTGTGAAGGAGATAATAGCAGAGCACACACTCCATCCAAAGTGGGTAGTTCTCTATTAATACCAGATGCCTCATTCCAAGTAGGAATCCATGTTTAATTTTCTCAATCTTCTGTCATTGTTTTCTTTCAAGAAAAGCCAAGAATATGGGCTTTCAAACATAATTTTTTTTTTATCTTAAATGTTGGCAGCAATTAGCATCTTATAATGCTGGGCTGATACTTACTGTGAGAACCAAATTGACCATGTCTGTAGGCCATATTTGGCCCATCAACTACCAGCCTATGCTTTCTGAGAACATTTCAGCAAGGGAGAAACAATGAAAATAATATCTTAACAAGAGTAATGCAGAATTGATACGTAGATAATTTACAATAAACAGATATTATTTATGTTGGGGAAAAAAGAAAGAATTTCTTGAACTCAACATATTTATCATATAAAATGCTTCACATAATTTATTTCATTGTGCTCACAAAAATCCTGTAGTTCAATATTTTATCCACTTTTTTTTATGGAAAGTAAACTGAACCTTGAAGAAGTTAAATAACTTGACTATTTTAGGTTGGGTAACCCGAGAAGCAGAAGCTGAATAAATATATTTGAGTGCAAATAGTTTATTTGGGAAGTAATTCCATGAAGCCCGGGGAGGGAAGTGAAGAAGTGAGATAGAAGAGGAAAGGGGAAGAAGTCTATATAGAATGGGTTAATGAACATATCACCTATGTGTCCAACTGGGATAGACTATGTAGACTATAAGGTACCTCAGATTTGTTACCCCTGCCCCTATCTTCCCAAGGGATAAGGAAGCTGGGCTGTGTATCCACCACACCTGCCTGTCATTGATTGAGGGCTGCTTCCAAGAACATTAATTGTCTGGCAACTCGACATGTCTCATGCTGCTGCTGGAAAATATCCCTGTGTCAGGAGATGGTCCTCAGGCAGAGTGTTGCAGGTGTTTGCAGAGTAAAGCTACAGGTATGTGTGGATACCCCAGGTACCAAGGAGATATGGAGTCCCAACCACATTTGCTACCCTTGACCAAATTTGCATAAGTGTTTAAGTCAAGGATGAGAACAGAAACTGGAGGAGGAGAAAGTGAGGGAAATAAAGAGGAAACATTAAGATTGTAGGTAAAAACCAGAACAATATTGAATTATAGAATTCAAGTGCGGGTGAAATGATAGATTTATAAAAATGAATAGGATTAAAATAAATTATCTATTACTATATAAAATGTATTATATTCTCTTTGCGAAATTACCAAATATTTTAGAACCACACTGAAATTTGAAATAGAAACTAAATGATAACTTTTGTACTGATAAAACTTGAAGTTACATGAAAACATGGTCAACACATGACAATTATAGATTGCCCGACTCTTAACAATCTAGCTATGGATTTTAAACATTCCAAGGTAACTTATTTTCCTCAATAAGGTGTCAAGGTCTAATTTGATTTGAAAGTTTTAGATATATTCAGTGTTCAATCCAAATTGACCTAGTCTATCTGTTAATTTGTCATGTCACACACATAAACAAAATTATTTAACATTCCTTTGCAATATTCACATCTGCTTAGGTAAGATTTCTTTGTGAAGTCCACTGACTTGCTGACTCTCCCTTTCTGCAAAAGTTTCTGGAGCTTTGGGGGGTTTAATTTTATTCATTTTTTACTTAAGGACTCCAAATAAGAGAGGGATTAAGGATAGCATAGGTAGATCTGTATTGCTACTATGGTAATAATTATAACAATCAAGTATAAACAAAACATTTTTCCAAGTCAACTTCAGAAACACAGAACCAATCTAGCTTTTGAAATCAAAGTCTGCTTGACATTTTTAACTAACAGAAGGACGTAAATCTTGCCAAGAAACAAAACAACTTGTTATTTGTGTGGTCCCTAGAGGGAACAGGTGTCATTGACTTAGAACACATACAAAGTCACAATATGAAAAATAAGTCTAGTAAGTTCACGCCCAAATCAGAACAATTACAGAGATTTGAATAGTCTCCCTGTTACTTTGCCCACATTTTACTACTTTAAAGATAGACAGTGTAGTACTCTTGGTCAACTTTATAAAACTAGCAAAATTTTTAGTTTCTTAAGTTTCAAATTTTTATGTCCTTCGACACAGCTTTCAATCAAAAAAAGAAACTTTGTCCCACGTCTTGGTTACATGACCCATGAAAAAAATAAAAGAATACTGGGTCTGTCAGAGAGAGAGAAAAAGAAAGAGAGATAAAGAGAGGCGGGGGAGTGGGGGGGGGGGAGAGAGAGCTGTAGCTTAGTAGCACATACTGGAATGTTGCTGGATTTTCCAGAGAAGCAGTTTACACCATGCTCTGCAAAGTAATTATCTGGCAGTCAATAAATGACAGTGATGATGGCAATCTGTTGGACTTACAAGAGCACCTGGAGGAACTATCAAGTCTCACTGATAAGTTGAGAAAAAATAGTGAGGAATAGAACTGGGACCATGAGAGCTCCACTTGATAAATTGCCCAAAGCTCCGAGTCTGTGAAAAAAGATTGAAGTTACTACTGGGGATTGATTAATTGGAGACACCAAATAATCCTAAATTTTTACCACCCCGCTAAATAGATACTGCCTGATGAACACACCTTTTTGTTTCTCAAAATATTACTGTTATTTAAAACATAATAAGGAAAAAAATCTACCTTAACATAAAATGTAACCAACATAAAATGACCAAGACCACTACTTATTAAGACATGGCATAATAAGATGTTTTAAAATGAAGGTAGATGAAAAATAAAAACACAAAACAAAAACCAAGATTCCTGGAAGAACGTAAGGCGATGTTAAGTTAGGATTGATGGTGACAATATTTACATATCAGGATGGAAAGTATGACCTACCATTTTATGCTAAGGTTTGCCATCCCAGCTACCCAGAGATATGCTATGCTCCCTGATGTGAGACCTCATCACTCTGCAACTCAGTGAGTGCTACATTAAATTCGGCAGCTCAGTGGAAAGAGAAAGGAAAACTCTCAAAAAGCCAAATTATACAGAACTTCACCAGGGAAAAGAAAGTGAAACAAGTTCAGGATAAGGCAAAGAGCTCAGAGAACATAGTTGAGAAGAGTTTCATCTATAAATAAAAGCAGCAATGCTACATTGCCCCAATTTATTTTTGAAGACACTATTCTTTGAAGATTGCCCACACAGCAGCACCTAGGTTTGACTCCTAATAGATTTACAGAGCATTCTTTTGCACTTGTTCTATTCTGTGTTTAATGCTGAACTTCAAGCTGCTGGATAACCTAGAGGAGTGTATTGCCATGGATGCAGCGAGGTGTGATTGTTAAAATAGAGTTTGATGTTTATTTTTCTAAGTATTCATTTTGAACACTTGTTTACAGTTCTTTTTTATTTTCAATTTGCTCATATAGTACCATTTTGGTTCTCTGTTTTCCTTTGTTTTTACCACTTACACCGATTACAACTGAAATTGCCACACTCAAAATCGTTGCTCTAAGTACTACCACTGACATTAGCCACCTTCACTGTTATGACTCTCATCTCTGTTTAGACTAACATTGACCTTAAATGTAATAAGGTAATAGAAAATTATTATCAAAACAGCTATATCAAGTCAAGGAAAGGTATGCATCATGAAACACATTAACTATTTTAATACTTTTTATTATTATAATAATGCACTAATTATACAAATGTAGACCTCAGTAGCAAGATGATAGTAGTAGGTATAGTTAAAGTACTTTGGAAAACATAGCCTCAAGGTAGACTCCTCTAAATTCCCCAGAACCTGGCACAAAAAGCACTGAAATATTAGAGGAATGGGCACTTAATAATGAAGGACTATAATCTCTTTACATTTCTTCACCAAAATATTTTCAAAATGATTTGGTTTGTTTTCTTGGTTTTTGTCAAATTAGAGTAATCTCCACAGAGGCTGAACCTCTATCTTCAGCTTCTAGTGTAACGTGTAAAAAGTCAAAGCACATGGTAAAAGGTCAATGTCAATTTCTTGAATGAATGAATGAATGGTTGAATAGCTATCTGAGTGCCTGCTTGGCTGGATGACTGCATTTGTTTTCTTTATGTCTTGGGATCTTGGTATTTGAAATTATTGTTGGATTTTCTAAAATGAACAATGAAAACTAAGGAATTCTTCACTTCATCTACAGCAGTGATACTCAAACTTTAGAATGTTTTAACAGTCATCTAGAGTGACAGTTAAATTACTCATTTCTCAACTCCTCATATAATGATTCAGCATGTCTAGGTTGGCATCTAAGAATCTGAATTTTAACACACTCAAATTTGTACTAATGCAGGTTGTTTGTGGATTACATGGATTATTATAAAATAAATAAATTTATTTAAAAAAACAAACCTGGAATTTATTGCTTCACTAAAAAAAATCAGTGATTGCCAAGGGTTTGGGGGAAGGAGGAAGTGCAGGGAATTTTTTGGACAGTAAAACTATTCTGCATGATATTCAAATGGTAGATCTGTCCTTATACATTTATCCAAACCTTCAGAATGTACAACACTGAGTGAACCCTAATGAAAACTATGACCACTAGTTAGTAATAATGTATATATAATGTAATACTGGCTCCTCTATTGTGATAGCTGTAATATTGGTTCCTCTATTGTAACAAATGTTCCACATTGATGAACCCATGTTAATAATATGGGAAACTGGGGGAGGGGTGGTGTTCCGGGGTGTATATGAACTCTTCGTACTTTCCACTCAATTTTTTGTAAACTTAAAAGTGCTCTTGGACTTCCCTGGTGACGCAGTGGTAAAGAATCCACCTGCCAAGGCAGGGGACACAGGTTCGAGCCCTGGTCTGGGAAGATCCCACATGCCACAGAACAACTAAGCCTGTATGCCACATCTACTGAGCCTGCACTCTAGAGCCCACGAGCCACAACTACTGAAGCCCGTGTGCCTAGAGCCCGTGCTCCGCAACAAGAGAAGCCACCACAATGAGAAGCTCACGCACTGCAATGAAGAGTAGTCCCTGCTCGCCGCAACTAGAGAAAGCCCACTCACAGCAACAAAGACCCAATGCAGCCAAAACAATACAAAATAAAATAAATAAATAAATAAAAGTGCTCTGAAAAACTTAACTAACAAAATAAACAAAAATGTAATATAAGACCCATTTTAAAGAAAAACAAACCAAAACATTTTTAATCAGAAATTATCACTTTTACGAAATTTCTTTAATTATCATTAAAATTTAAACAAAAAAATTATTATGGAAACCATTTTAAACCACAAAATTGTTTCCAGAACCTCTTGAAAACTACAGCAAAGAATTTGAGAAGAATTTGGAAAACCACATACACACAGGCACACAAACTAAGTATAATAACATTGAAGAGTTATGCATTTAGGGAATTTTTAAACTTTATTCAGATAGAGAGCATTAAATATATTCTGAACATCAGTAGAATAGTTTAAAGGATGAGTAAAATTAATCATGCTTAATCAGTGTTAGAAACTTAAAACTCACTATGCCTCTGAAGACCTAACGTGAAATATATTGTTGTGGTTTTTTCCTCAGTTAAAAAATCTATTTTGATAAAAAGCAAATTTTTAGGGAATTACTAGTCTTAGTTAAGTTCACTTAATAAAGATTTCATCTTGATCTGGACAAACCAAATATTCCCTTTTCTAGGATAATATTCTCACTGGATATGATCCACCTAAATAATGTCTTTAAAAGTGACTTCTGAAAATGTTCTTTCCTCCTCTATGTTTTTACCAAAAATTAAATTCTTTAGATTTAAAGTTTATAATTTTCATTCCAGTTCTTTGGAAATCTGAGGTGTTTTCTCTAGTTTCTACCTTTGAATTCTGGGTTCAAGCAGGCTCTGCAACTTAAATATTTTGGTGGTTTGAATGTTTGTTGACCTGAGGGTCATGGCAATGTGGTTTTATTTCTTTACAGACCAATATGTAGTAGAATTATACCTTTAGAGCGGAAAATAAACAATGTATATCTAGTTCATTGCTTTTACTTTTTGAAAATAATAGCTCAACTGACTTCAAACTCATTAATTTTCTGTGCCTCTTCAATGAAATGGTGTCTCATATAACACCTGAACAAGAATGAATTATTTTACTTCAAAAGATGAAGAGAAAGAGTTATGCCCTTGAACTTTTAATATAAACCAAATGCTCCTTCAGATGCTTAATGATTACAGAAAAGACCTAAAGGGAGCTTCCAGACTCGATCTCTCTTAGAAGAATAAATAAAAAAGACAGGTAATTAAAAGCAAATTCAGTCATTGGTTTCACTGCTCAGTATGTGTGCTCACTAAGGGTTAGCAGATCATAAGTAGGAATGCAGAACACTAAGCTGGTGATAGACTTTGCTGCAAGATATTCACACTGTGTTTTTCATTGTGAAAAATCTCAGCAATGGAAAATCTTCAACCTTAACTGACAATCCAGTACAAAAGCTGATCTTCTCAACGACTAAATTTTATAACAGATGTGAATTAAAATGATATGAAATTTGTGTAACAGTGTGTTTGTATGTTGTTAAATTGCTTCTTATTTGCAAGAAGTAAGCTTCATATATATATATATATAAAATGTCAGATATTTCCTAGGGGCAAATTTTGAAGATTAGTTCTCTTCTTTTTAACTTTCCTACTGTAATTCTATCTACTGGGAATTTAAAATTTAAACTTGCAGACTATAAATAGAAAATTCAGTTAGAAGCTTTGTTTGTTATTCTTCATTCCAATCATCGCTTGAAGTTAGAGGAAGCAAATATTTTGTTTCCTGAAAGTATTTATACAGCAAGATGTTTTTTTTATTATCTGTCGAAATTTCACATTCCAGTAGTTTAATAAAACAGCTGATTTGTTTCTAATTACGCAAATTCCTTTTTACATACTGTAGTTCTGATGAATAGGTACAGCAAGTTGTAACACAAGTTGTTTTTTTTTTTTTTTTTTTAACTGAACAGATGCTAAGATCACAAAACCTGCTAATACTAAAGTATTCGGGAAAAACATGGACTATGTAAATAGAGTCTACAACAAAGACTGTTGAAAAGCTGGAAGGCCCATGAATACCAAAATGTTTAAGAATATAAGAAAATGTTTAAGAAGATAAATTTTGATCTATTCTGAGATATCTTTCCCAGATGATACCTCTGAGAATATCTTTATTTACACTTAATTTTAAGTGAGTAATAAGTAAACAAATATAACAACTATACTATAATGATTCGGGAATGGCATGAGCTGTTAAGGGGAGAATTGAGTTATAAAAAAGTAAAAAGGAAACTTTACAACATTTACAGATTTACTTGCTGGTAGAAATAGCTTCTATTTAAATTTTTTTTTTTGCCACGTTCAGATGGTAATGCCATTTGAATATTGTGAATATTTGGCAGATAATAAAAAAGTAACAGTAAAGTTTAATGCAGGACCATATTCCAATGAAATAAGGAAATTATCTCTGCTTTAATTTAGTTCTTACTACTCACTGTTCACATACATGCAGGCTATGGGCTCGGAGCCAGCCTTTTCTCATTATATTTTGAGGACCATAGTATCAAACCAGACTTCACCACCACCTGAAAATCCTTTTAAGCCCCCCAATTGTGGCTGATTTTCTATTCCAAACACTTTTCCAATCCCATTAAATGCTGTCTAATCCTCTCACTCTCAGATGATCTTTCTTCTTGGTTCAGAGAGAAAATAAAATTCATTAGATAGGAACTGGATCAAATTCCTCTTAAAGACAAAAGAAGAAAGAAAAAAAGAAAGATGGAAGGAAGGAAAGAAGGAAGGAAGGAAGGAAGGAAGAGGGAGTGAGAGAGAGGAAGGAAGGGAAGGAGGGAAGAAAAGAAAAGTAAAAGAAAATGTAAATGGATAATGGTTTCTCCTGCAACCAAAATCTAATTTCCTCTGCCCAGCGTCTATGCTCTTCTGTCTTTCTAGGGATTTCTTTAACCACACACTCTCATCTTTACCTACTTCTTCTCTTCTGGATTTTTTCATAGGTATTCAAAAATATTCGGGTTGCTCTAGTGTTAATAAATAAATAGTGTCCCTCCCTAGATAACTAACTACCCACCCCTCCACACCCCAGACACCATATGGTAATCTTCCAACCCTCCCTCCTTCGTTTTACGGCTGCTTTGCAGCATCTTACAGTTTACTACACTGGCCATGTTTAATATTCTTCCTATGCCTTAAGTGACACACACACACACACACACACACACACACACACACACACACCTATACCTACTTTTTCTCTTAGATTTCTAGCCATTCTTGCAGAGACATCCTTTTAAAAACCCTTTTCCCTTTCCCAAACTTCAATTTGTATTCCTTAAATGTCTCTCTTAAGTCTTCATCTCTCCTAATGTTACAAATTTCCTCCAGGGCTATCTCACTGACTTCTATGGCTTCAATTTTTATACATTTTCTAACTCTTCCAAAACTTACCTTTGCATCCTAGCTTCTCCTGGACTTCGGAATGGAATATTCAACAACACATTAGACCCAACTCCTCAGATATAAGGCAGGAACATCAAACTCAGCATGTTCACAACTGAAATCTGCAGCTTCACTCCCCAGGGCCATTCTCCTTTGCCTCCCAGATTATGACAGGGTCTTGCAAAAATCTGCACTGCTATTATCCCTGATAGGATATTTTACAATTATCCACAGTCACTGATTTAGAAAAGATACACTTAATATTTGATCAATGTGATGTTCTCTCTTTTCTGGTATTCAATCAATTTAAATTAATTCAATTATTAGCATTTTTAATTATCTCATTTTGGCTAAAATGAAAGAAACTTTCATTAGTCTTGGGGTGGAATAAATATAATTTTCCCATGTTAGTAGAGCTAATATTTAGTCAGCCTGCTTATCTTCTTTTAAATCTTATACCAAGAATTGTATACTTCAAATAGTTTTCTTTAGAAACTTACATAAGAGTATAAATCATGCTATTTATATGTATAATACCATTAGTTATTGAATAAGTCAGCAAATGTATTTTTTTTTTTTTTCTGGTACGTAGGCCTCTCACTGCCATGGCCTCTCTGGAGCACAGGCTCCAGACGCGCAGGCTCAGCAGCCATGGCTCACGGGCCCAGCCGCTCCGCGGCATGTGGGATCTTCCCGGACCAGGGCACGAACCCGTGTCCCCTGCATCGGCAGGCGGACTCTCAACCACTGCACCACCAGGAAAGCCCCCAAATGTATTTTTAATTTTGATCATGCATTGATATACATGTAACCTACATGTAAATATGAACTAAATAAAATTAATATCCATGAACCCACCCTAAAAGGATTATCAGCAGTACTATTTTATCATCTGTGAAATGCCTGTCCTGTTGCCTGATTTTCTATTGGCTATTTGTATTCTTTTACTTATTGGTTTGTTACAGTGGTTCTGAATACTACAATTTTATGTACTATTTTCACTGCTTATATTTCTCCCAGTTTTTGCCTTGCCTTTTAACTTTTTACAAGATGTTTCTAAACATAACTTTTATACATTAAGCATTAACATTGCTTTAAATTATTTTTTCATGCTACAGTAAAAAAATCTATCATCAATCAATTAATCATCTCTATCTGATTAGTTTTCTGACTCCTGGCTTCTCTTGTATAAAATGTGTATTTATGATGATCACGTGTGGCAAGACCATTTTATGTTCTATAAAAGCCTAATTAGTTGGTTAAACCAAAGTTCTATTTATTATGTTCCTTTATTTTTGTAAGGGGATTGATTGTTCAATAACAATTAAAAAGGGCTTCAAAAAAGGGCATCACGTGGGGTGGAGCATCAGAGAAAAGCAAGGGAACAGATTAGCGACTCTCCTCACCAAAAAAAAAGTGAAAGAATGATTAAGAGAAACAGCTCTGTATTCTTGGTTATAGAAGGACCAGAATACTGATATGTACTAGTAAACTTATTCTTTTTATATTTGGTAGGGATTAAATACTCTGTACCTGGATGACCTTTGTGATGTATTTGCACAGGTACATAGAAGTAAAACTTTATTAAATTTTGATTCAACAGAAGTAGCCTCCGTATATCTTGCAGTTTATTTCATCTAATTTGTAATAAGAAGAGGAATAACACATTATATTTGGCATTAAGCATACTAAGGCGTATTCCCTAAAATAACACATAATCATTGTCACTGTGTTAACAATATAATCACATAAATTGTTCAGTCAAATTTATAGAACAGATTGCATTAAAGGATACTAGTAGTACCTACTGTCCACTAAGTATATAAAATCCTCCAAAACTTTCTGGCTAGTGATCTTGCTATCTAAAATTGAACAATTACAAAAATTAGTAAAGTATTTCCCGAAGTAGCTATCATGTTAATATTGCCTGTCTCCTCTTGAATTGAAATCTACTTCCCTTTAAATATTATTCATTGATTTACCATACCTCAACTCTTCGATGTCTGTTGTAATGAATTTCAGAGGGAAAATCACATAATGTCTCCCATTGTGAAAGAGCTCTACAGTTTTCCATCAATATCCATGCCTAGAGTGATTATCTTGTCTCCATATATATTTTTGTTTCAAATATGAAATATAACTACTATTTTTGGCCTCAATTTCATAAATCTAGATGGAAAGGCTCTGTAAGAAATATTGTTTGGACATTTTTCACTAAAATTATCTTTTGTGTGTTTGAGTGAACTTGGGAAAGATTACCACAAAATTATTTATCTGTATGACAAAATTAATTTCCCAAATTAAAATTAAGATGATGCCCAGTATATTTATGCTACTATACTTATGAGACTGTTTGAACTTTGCATATTCCTCATTTTATGAGGTTAGTGTCATTTGGTTAGTTTTTTTAATTTATTTGAACATACTGTTTTGGGTATTTAAGTATTACTACATTATTTTTATGTAAAAATTATTAAATTGTGCAAATAATAAATCTTGTGACATATTTCATCTTTTTTAATAATTAGATCTAAGTTGCTAAAATGTCTTAGATAAATGTTTGGCTCTCTAAATGTATATTTTTCCTTACTAAAGGAAAACCAAAAATCATTTAGCACTTATTTTATTCCAGGGACTGTTCTGAAAACTTCACCTATGTTAATCCATTTAATCCTGACAAGAAATATATAAGGTAGATAGTATTATTTTCATGTTTTACAGACTAGAAACTGAGACAGGGAGGCTAAATGACTTGCCTTTGGGTGATATAACTAGTATAGGGAGACCTGTAGCAGTCCACTTCAGTGTCTAAGCTGTAATCGCTTCACTATACTAGAAGTTTTTGTATTGATTCTTGTAAAAAAATAAAAACAGACGTGACATACCCATTGTATGGTTTCTTCCCTTTCTTCCTTCTAATTGTTTTGAATTCAAAGGTAAGTTATTTAAATAAGTTAATTTGATATTTTATCATAAATGGGCACTTCTAAATTAATAATTCTTGAAAATAGAAAACCTTCTATCAAACATAGCCTGTATATCATGAACTGTTTATTTACCTATTATTTTCTCCAATAGAGCTTGTCATGTAAATTATAAATAAATAACCTGTATCATTATAGGTCTGCCTGACAGTTTCAAAGAAAGGTTAATGTATTTCTGACAGAAAACACAGGAGAGGTACAAGCACATTCTATTCTGAGTACCAAGTATAAAAGTTAAACATTTATAAACTACAGTGGATCGGTATTATTTAATTTTTTTTTTTTTTTTTTTTTTTTTTTTGCGGTACACGGGCCTCTTACTGTTGTGGCCTCTCCCGTTGCGGAGCACAGGCTCCGGACGCGCAGGCTCAGCGGCCATGGCTCACGGGCCCAACCGCTTCGTGGCATGTGGGATCTTCCCGGACCGGGGCACGAACCCGTGTCCCCTGCATCGGCAGGCGGACTCTCAACGACTGCGCCACCAGGGAAGCCCGGATCGGTATTATTTAGATCAAAATCAAGAAGAATGTTCTAACAATGAATTCCCAAGTCTGATTGAAGATTTTAAGAAATAAAGATAAAAACATTGATGCTATTAAAAAATCTTAATATCTGTTGTCTGGATTCTGACAGGTTCCTAATGGAATATGTCTTGTATGTAGTTTAAATATAACTATTTGAAATGAAGATTTAATACAGTTAAACACTGAGATAAAGATTTTGTATTTTTCTACTTTCGATATGATCAGTCACACTTATTTTCTATCCTCGACTACAGGGAAGAACCAATGTTTATAGCCTTTAATATTAACCAGTTATGTAAATTGGAGGTTAGAACTACTTCAAATGATTTTCATGGTAGACAGTACAAACTCTTTTTAATATTTTTCATATTGTCTTTTAATGAGAAGCTTTTAAGTTTATTAAAGTCTAATTTATCATCTTATTTTCTTTTATGATTATTTCTTTCTGTGTCTTAAGAAATTTTTCCCTATGCACATAGTTGAGATAATCCCCATATATATCCTTCTGGAAGATTTTTGTATTTTTAGTTATTATGTTTTGACCTATGATATTTTAAAATTAATTTTTTGTGTCATGTGAGATAGGGGCTGAGATTCATTTATTTAAATATGGTTATCTAGGTCTAACACCAACTGTTGAAAATTTTTCTTTCTACATTGGATTATTTTGATGATTATGTGGGAAAGCAATCAATTATAAAATGATGGTCCATTTCTGCAGTCTATTTTATTCCATTGATCCATTTAAATAGTTTCATGTCAATACCACACAGTTTAGATAATTGTTGTTTTACATTAAATATTGAAGTCAGGTAAGGTTTGAAGCCTTCAGATATTCTAGGTTTAGTATGAACATATTTTTAAAACTATTTTTCTGCTATTCTACAATATTTTATTCCTCCCTTATTATTTTTAACATCTCCTTTGCTTCCTTTCCCCCTAAAAATCTAAGTATTCTATGTTAAAGAATACTCTTTAAATTATTTCAAAAATTAAATTCCCTGCAAATTATTTTTATGTTTTTGATCTCTCATTGAAATACAATATTATCTTTACTGTTAAATACACTTTTACTTCAACTGTCTCTCTCTGCTCTTCAACCAGCTTCTATTAGAAACATGCTCTCATTTTCTGATTATAAAATATTTCAACCCCTAACTCATACCTATTATGACGTGTCAAAAATATTTTTCTTTAATACTTGAAGTAGAATATTATATTTTATGTACAAAATATTAATATATAGTTATGTTTTAAAACAACAGAACAGTTAACATTTGTAATATGGAAGTCAATTGACACATAAAGCCTTAGGATATATTTCTTTAGGGAAGGTGGATATATGTATACTTAAAATCTGAATTTGCCTTTTTAAAACTATTAGTGGACCAAGTAACTGAATATTTGAATTTTACACATCTACATTTCAGAGTAGTATATGGTTAAAATAAAAACTCTGCAGTTGTAGTAAAACAGTACAATACAGATCCTCCAAACAGAAGTATAAAAATGATTGAAATTAAGAACAACATTTTTTTCTGTAGCTGTCAACTCAATATACATGCACGTATGTGTTTACATGTAGTCATACACAGACAAAACCACACAGGCACATGCAAAATACATATTCAAGGGTTGTATGGCATCAGAGTAATAATACAAATAGGAACATTTACTTTGAAATACTGTTATGTCTCTTTAAGAATTTTAGAAGTTTATTTTAATTCAGAAATATCTAAGAACACAAAATATTAAAAAATAATAAGCACTGAAGAATGAAAAAGATAACATTTACTAATGCTTAAGTTTTACGTATGAATTTGCATATGAACCTACATATTTAGTAAATTACAGTAGATATGTATTTATAAGTAGCATGTGTGACTGGGTTGATTAAAAGCCTTTCTTCCAACTAATATACTGGTGAAACCTGCCTGATAAGCCCTGGCAACTCCATACTCCCCATGGAGGGGCAGCAATATACTCGGGAGGCAGGCATAATGGTTGATTTGTCCTAAATCTGTGGTTGTAGAGCATACAAACACTTTTTAATAAGGTTACAGGGTTATCCATAGTGACCTTAGAATGCGAAGCACAGTACAATTCCATTTGGGATTGTGTAGCATCCACCAGCAGCACCACTCTCTCTCCACCACCTAAAAACCACCCATTTTGCAGCCATTACAGACAAGTAGAGCCACAGATTTTCCTCATTGTGATTAAAATTGTCATTTTCTTAGTTCTCATATTTTACCATTTCCTTCTGGATCCATTTTGTTTTGACTGTTCCTAATTTTCATGGTAATATTTTGCATTATTCTCTATTTACATCTACAACATTTCAGAGGTTAGTCCTTAAAATGAAACTGCTAGGTGGCATTTTGGGGGGCTCTGAAGAGCTGCAGTTCTTTATGTCTCAGCGCAGAAAGAATTCAGTAAGAAGCAGTGATAGATAAGAAGTGATTTATTTGTAAAACCGACAGCTAGTGGGAAGCAGCCGCATAGCACAGGGAGATCAGCTCAGTGCTTTGTGACCACCTAGAGGGGTGGAATAGGGTGGGTGGGAGGGAGGGAGATGCAAGAGGAGGGGATATGGGGATATATGTATATGTATAGCTGATTCACTTTGTTATAAAGCAGAAACTAACACACCATTGTAAAGCAATTATACTCCAATAAAGATGTTTAAAAAAAGTGATTTATTAGAAGAGGATGCTTGTGAGGCTTAACAACTTAGTAGGCTACAGTTTTATAATCAAAGGAAAAGTGGGGAGGGGAAAAAGACCACCTTCTTCCTCATTCTTGAGTAGACATCACGCTTCAATCATCAGTTCTTCCTCTATGTCTGGTGGAGTTTTCTTGTCCCTACATTGTCAATACAGGACTGTCATGGCACAGGTCTCCGTCTCAGTACAATGAGGGTCTTTCAGGTCTCAGTACAATGAGGGTCTTTCACTTTGAAATGTCACCTTTACATAAATTATTGTTTTTTTTTGTGTTCAGAGAGCATGTCCTAGGGGTCATTAATTTACTGAGCTCACTGGGCAGGATGTGGGTCTCAGGCCATCATGGTTTTATTGTTTTGGGGCATGTCTCATGCTTCTGTTGCATGGTTTTGTTGCTAAGCAAGCCTGCTTGGTTTTGTGGTTAAGCAAATTTTTTTTTTTTTTTTTTTTCGGTACGCGGGCCTCTCACTGTTGTGGCCTCTCGCGTTGCGGAGCACAGGCTCCGGACGCGCAGGCTCAGCGGCCACGGCTCACCGGCCCAGCCGCTCCGCGGCATGTGGGATCCTCCCGGACCGGGGCACGAACCCGTGTCCCCTGCATCGGCAGGCGGACTCTCAACCACTGCGCCACCAGGGAAGCCCTCTGCTTTCTTGAGTGATCATTAACTTACAGGGGTCCCCCATATCTTTTTCTTTACTTACAATCCCCTAGTGGGATTAACTCTTTAATTACCTACTTTGCCCCTTTACTTTGTCCCTATCAAAAGTATTGCAAACTTATTTCTAATAAAAGTATTGCAAACTTATTTCTAAACTAATATTTCTAATGCTATAGCTATTTGCATTTTTCAACTTAGATATATTATAAATCTTTGAAAGAACAACTTCAAAAGATTTATTTTAAACTCAACAAGCACTTGTTGATCTGCTTTCTGTGAAGGGCAGTCTTTTTACATTATCTCATTTAGTCTTCATATCACTCTATGACACAGGCATTGATCAATCATATTTCTCATATTAGGCGTGACCCTACTGCCCTGAATTCTAACTCCATCTGAAAATATGTGAGTACTCAGTACTGTGCTGTTGTATTTATGTGGCTTTAATGATTGAAAAGGGGATTTCCTAAGTTAACCACTGCACAAAAATAGCTACTCCATTACTAGAATGCTTCTTTCTAGATAGTTTGCTAAATAGCTCTTGCAACAAACTGTTCTACTGCAAGTGAATTGTCTAGCTTGGGGCTATTTTAATTCCCAATACCAGCACTGTACTGATAACACTAAATATTATGATTTCCTAGAGTCTCCCTCTGGAATTGCTATGCTAGGTTTTCCTGCTTAATTATGATATGCTCATCACGTGTGGAAATGTTTTCCTCTTGAATGTATGCACACACATCCACACACATGAAAGGACATGCACATACACACACACACTTGTTTTTTTGATCAAAAGATTTGGATATAATGAACTGGATTAGGAAAAATTCTGTCTACTTTGGCAGGTACTCAAAAGTACATATAATTAAGTTCAAATTGTTTTAAGAAAGTAAACCCTGATGAAGAGACAGGTGGATAAATACTACAACAAAATTTAAGTCTACACTTAGTTTAAAACGGAACATATTTCATAAAGTTGGAGCTTTATGAAGCAGAGCAAAGCCTACAGCAGAGCCATAATAAACCATATTCCAGATTTCTGGCCAACTAAAATTTAGCTGACATCTTGTAGGGGAAAAAAAGTAAATAATCTCTATAAATCTTACTGACTTCAAACCAGAGAAAAGGCATCATTTATTAAAATGCTGGGAAGTTGATAATAATGATGATGATAAGCAAAATGGATAATAGTGTTTGGAATTTTGGAGGCCTTCCACCTATACTTTCTGCATGAGTAAAGAGAAAAGCAAGCATCTGGCATACCAGATGGCTTATATTGTGACACCAAAGGAAAAAAAAAGTATGGAAGACAGAAAGACAGGTTCCTACCGATACTAATAGTTTACTGTTCAAATTATGCTACAAGCATTTTTTTCTCTATAGGAGATTAATGTTACTATGCATCAAAAAGAAATTTTACAAATGAACTCTTGAGGAAAGAAGCAGACTGAATTCAAATGTATTTTTCTTTGTAGAAAATTGAATCCCTAATCATCTGAGGAGTTTTACCAGTTCTAACAGTGTTCTTTTTCCCAGCTTCTGGCTTAGGCATCACTCTGTAGGTGTTTCTTTCTGATTCAAAACATGACAGGTTGAATGTACCCTGTGTTCTTGACTTATTTTAATGCTTGTCTAAAGAATGATGGTCTCATAAAATATATAGGGTACTATGTTCTCCAGCATGTATTTGGTTCAGGGCATCACTTAATGTAAGTCCTGTCTTTTAGCACCTTTTGCAATGCATAGGGCTTCACTAAGGATTTTGTCAAACAATGGGCTAATTGACTACCAACCACTTATGCCATTCAAGAACACAGGTGATCAGGTGTGACACAATGGATTCTAAAACTCTTTTAAACATTTGATGAGAAGAAATTGAAAAGAAAATTGAATTTGGAGAAGCTCAAACTGGACTTACTGTGGTATTTAAGCCTGAATAACTCAAATTTTGGAATAAACATAAATATTAGATCATTGTGTGATTATTTGGTTGAGGCAATATTGCTAGATCTCATGAATGGTGGTCAGTTTTCCTCCCGAAAACAAAACAAAAAAACCCCCCAAAACACAAAGTCAACAGTCAGTTATCCAAGGATCTAAGTGGTCAAGACTGAGGCAGAAAAAAAGGTACCGAAAGGTGGGGTTAGTGTTAGGGGCAGTTTGGACTAGACTGTCAGGCATTAAGAGTCTAGGGTAATTTCAAATTGAGGGACTAAACTTCCCTTAGTTACATGGAGATAAATCATGATTGAGGTAACGAGCTGGTCTTGAAAGAGTCCCTGAAGAATTCGTAAATCTGTATTACTTACTACATTGTCCTTTCCTTTCATTCTCTCAAGTCTTGAAAATATTTTTAACTCAGTCCCTGCTAAGTGTCTCTTCTCCATTTGGAACTAAGTGAACTCTTACTTCTCTTCGTTCATCTCTATGTTTTTGCTGCGATTTATTTATTAGTCTTTTTTTTTTTTTTTTTAGTATTTCCTTCAGATGAATTACTTGGGTCAGATATTCTTTGTCTTTTTGATGATCACATTTTTCCTTCATTTACTCTGATAGACATATGATATCTTAACTGGATACAGGATTCTGGGGTTGCAGACATTGCTCTTAATAGTGTGTAGATTCTACTATATTTTCATCTAGCTTGCATGGATTGAAGATGAGAAGTGCAATCATATCTTTTTTTTTATTGTACAAAAAGATTTTCTTCTTGCATAAGGCTTATAAGGATTTTTTTCCCTTAGAAATAAAGAATTTTAACCAGAAAATGCCTAAATAAAATATTTGTTCTTAAAAATACAGCTTATGACTGTATAAATTTAATTTCCCAAACACAAATCTGTCCTCTCCTCAGGAATATTTCATCCAGTATTTATTTTTTTCCTCACCTTTAGTCTGTCCATTATTTCCTTTTAAAAACCTTATTTTTCACAAGTGAGATTTCTTAGATTTATTGGCCACATTGCTATCCCCTTTTCTTCTAATTCTCTCTTCCTTTTTTTTTTTTTTTTTTTGCTTTTTGAGATTTATTTAAAATGTCCTATTTCATTGATTTTTCTCTTCTGATTTTAATGAGATATAATTGACATACAACATTGTGTAAGTTTAAGGTGTATAGAATTTAACTCATATACATCATGAAATGATTACCATACTAAGTGTAGTGAACACCCATCATCTCATATAGATACGGCATTAAAGAAATAGAAACAATTTTTTTCCTTATGATGAGAACTCAGGATTTACTCTCTTAGCAACTTTCATATGTAAGGTACTGTAGTTACATTTTATTTATCACGTTTTACATCACAGCCTTAGCACTTATTTATTTTATAACTGAAAGTTTCCACCTTTTGACCACCATCATCCAATACCCCTTCCCCCACCTCCCACCTCTAGTAACTACAAATCTAATCTTTTTTCTTTGACTCTGTTTTTGAAACAAGCTTGACCTACAACACTATGTTAGTTCCTGGTACACAGTACAGTCATTAGATTTTTCTATACTTTTCTGAATGATCACCATGATAAGTCTAGTTACCTTCTGTCACCATCCAAAGACATTAAATAATGGTCAACTATATTCCCAACACTATACAGTTCATACCTGTGACATTTATTTTGTAACTGGAAGCTTATACCTCTTAACCTCCACACCTGTTTCTATCCTCACCCCATGCCCTTCCCCTCTGGCAACCACTTATTTGTCCTATCTATGACTGTCTCTTTTTTGTTATGTGTGTTCATTTGTTTTGTTGTTTAGATTCTACATGTAAGTGAAATCATACAGTATTTGTCTTTCTCTGACTTATTTCACTTAGCTTAATACTCTCTAGGTCCTTCCATGTTGTTGCAAATGACAAGATTTCATTCTTTTTTATGGTTGAGGGATATTCCATTGTGTATGTGTATGTATATATATATATATATACATCAACCAAAACCATATATATATATATATATATACACACACACATACATCAACCAAAACCATTAATTCAAGCTTTATTTAAAATGTTGTAATATGGAAAAGGTCAAGGTGAGTGTTCCTCAAGAAACCAGTTGCTTAAAGCATTAATGGGATAGACTGGGGAAAGCCAGAGTTCAGTTTTGTTCCAAACACTGTTCAGTGTTCAATTTATAGAAGGTCTAGGAAAATTAAAATTGTGTTCATTGTGGTTATGGAAGCATAAACATTAAGCCTGGGGTCACAATTTAGCTAAGGGTTAATTTAGACTTATTAAGAGGGGAGGGGAGGTGTACTTGAGGTTAAGATCTTTTCTGCATTGGAAGAATTTTTTTTTTTTTAACTTTTGGTCATATTTCACACCTGATTCCCTCCGCAATTCCAACATTAGGGCAGGAAAGACTCAGGCCACACATTCAGCACCAATCAGATCTTTCGGACATCAAAGTCCAAAAGGACTATCAAGGTGCTACTTAATCTTCCTCTGAGTGACTAGTGGTCCCTAAATATCACCTCTTCCTGGGACACCAGCTCCTGCTTCTGGGTGCTATGGCTCTTCTACATGAATACCGTAGCCCACATGGAAGGGAGCCCCACCAGTTCTTTTTTTTTTTTTTTCAATTTTATTCTATTTTTTTATACAGCAGGTTCTTATTAGTTATCTACTTTATACATATTACTGTATATATGTCAGTCCCAATCTCCCAATTCATCCCACCACCACCACCACCCTCAACACTTTCCCCCCTTGATGTCCACACATTTGTTCTCTACATCTGTGTCTCTATTTCTGCCCTGCAAACTGGTTGATCTGTACCATTTTTCTAGGTTCCACATATATGCATTAATATACGATACTTGTTTTTGTCTTTCTGACTTACTTCACTCTGTATGACAGTCTCTAGATCCATCCATGTCTCTACAAATGACCTGATTTTGTTCTTTTTTATGACTGAGTAATATTCCACTGTATATATGTACCACATCTTCTTTATCCATTAATCTGTCGACGGGCATTTAGGTTGCTTCCATGACCTGGCTATTGTAAATAGCACTGCAATGAACATTGGGGTGCATGTGTCCTTTTGAAGTATGGTTTTCTCTGGGTATATGCCCAGTACTGGGATTGCTGGGTCATATGGTAATTCTATTTTTTGTTTTTTAAGGAACCTCCATACTGTTCTCCATAGTGGCTATCAATTTACATTCCCACCAGAAGGGCAAGAGGGTTCCCTTTTCTACACACCCTCTCCAGCATTTGTTGTTTGTAGATTTTCTGATGATGCCCATTCTAACTGGTGTGAGGTGATACAAGCCCCTACCAGTTCTCTCCACAGAGATCTCAACAAATTCTCTGTTCACATTTGTTCTCCTGGGTTAAAATTGGCAAGTGTTTTGAAGATGGGTATGATGGGAAGGAAGGCTTATTACATTCAGTTTACTTGTTCCCATGTTTTACAGTCCTTTTGTTTTTTGTTATTTATCTGATTAGAAGTTTGACAATTCCCTGCAAGTGTTTCCTTTTTGTTAATAATTATAGTTTACTGAGAAAACCATAATTCAAAAAGAGTCATGTACCAAAATGTTCATTGCAGTTCTATTTACAATAGCCCGGAGATGGAAACAACCTAATTGCCCATCATTGGATGAATGGATAAAGAAGATATGGCACATGTATACAATGGAATATTACTCAGCCATAAAAAGAAACGAAATTGAGGTATTTGTAATGAGGTGGATGGACCTAGAGTCTGTCATACAGAGTGAAGTAAGTCAGAAAGAGAAAGACAAATACCGTATGCTAACACATATATATGGAATTTAAGAAAAAAAAATGTCATGAAGCACCTAGGAGTAAGACAGGAATAAAGACACAGACCTACTGGAGAACGGACTTGAGGATATGGGGAGGGGGAAGGGTGAGCTGTGACAAAGCGAGAGAGAGGCATGGACATATATACACTAACAAACGAAAGGTAGATAGCTAGTGGGAAGCAGCTGCATAGCACAGGGATATCAGCTCGGTGCATTGTGACCACCTAGAAGGGAGGGATAGGGAGGGTGGGAGGGAGGGAGATGCAAGAGGGAAGAGATATGGGAACATATGTATATGTATAACTGATTCACTTTGTTATAAAGCAGAAACTAACACACCACTGTAAAGCAATTATACCCCAATAAAGACGTTAAAAAAATAAAATAATAATTAGAGTTTAAAGAACTGGCCATGCATTAGTAAGTTGGCATCACATATGCCAAAAGTTTGATTATACAAATAAATAGTGATAACATCTAGCTATTTTGAATTTGGGGGAAAATGTGGTCACGTCATAAATCATATTTTTTCATTAAGCAATCCCATGAGTTTCTTTGCCTGGTGAAAACATATGTATATTCATTTTAATAAACTGCATTACTTAAAAGTTAAAGATAGCAATTTTCACAATGGTGTCAAAAGTCCTGAAGATAACAGTTAAGTTTAAGCCACAGAAAGAGGAAAAACAAAGATGAGTAACATAATAAACTAAAATAAATCCATTTACAGTACTTCTTTGTACTAAAGATGGTTAGTATTCAGTTTATGACACTTCTTATTTTGTCACATTAATGTAAAGTTGTTTTTAATGAAATGCAGGGCTCTAACATAATGGATTTATTCTTTCTGTACATGGATGTCCAAAAGATAATCTGAATAAATTTTTTATCAGAACAAATATACAATTTTATCTGTTCAAAAGAAATAGATAAATATTTACCAGACTTTAATTGGCTACAGTGAATCACTTTAAATAGTCACAGAACATTACAAGGTTTTGTCTTTGACTTGACAATTAATTATTAATTTTGTGTTGTCAGTAAATATATTGATATTATGGGGTAATACAAAAGTACAGTGAGCACTGAAAGTCATCTTAGTAACTTTTTAAATATTTCAGTGCCAGCCTATTATTTTAGTTATTTAAGTTTACAGATTTTAATAGAGTTAAGGCTATACAGTTAGTACTGTTTAGATAGTCAGCAGTAAAACATTTCACCATCCTACACTAAGCCTTACATATATTTCTGAGGAATATATGTAATGACCTTAAATAGACCAAAGTAAGTAGGTCAGTACACATTCACTGCAAATGAGAATGTGATCTCTTGTAGGTTGTTTCTTGGTTATTTGTTTCTAGTATTTTATCTATTTCAAATTAGTTTATATGATTTGGGGGAGCAGTAGTAATTATTGTGTTATATATTTTTGCTTTCCAACCCACATTTCAGTTCCCTGCAAATATTATAACCTTTTGTAGCAGGCTTAATAAAGGCCCCCAAAGATACACAGGTCGTAATCCACAGAATTTGGGGAAGGTACTTTACAGATATTATTAAGATAATGGGAATATTATCTGATTGGGCCGAGAATGTAATCATAAGTGTTCTTAAAAGAGGGAAACAGAGGAAGATTTAAATGTAGTAGAGAAGAAGTCCATATAACGGAAACAGAGCATTGTCAGAGAGAGATGATGCTATGCCTCTGGCTTTGAGGATGGAGGAAGGAGCCCCATGCCAGGGAATACCAGTGGGGCCACTAGAGCCTGGAAAAAGCAAGGAGACAGATTCTTCCTTAAAGACTCCAGAAAGAATGCAGCCCTGTTAACATCTTGCTTTTGGTCCAGTGAAACCCATTTAGACTTCTGGCCTCCAGAATTTAAGAGAATAAATTGTGTTGTTTAAACCCATCAAGTTTGTGGTAATTTATTACAGCAGCAATAGAAAGCTAATAAACTTCTATCAACATGTTGTTGAAATAGAGATAGGAGGTAATAAATTACATTATATTTCTAAATAATGCATACTACCTTGTCTTAGCTCTGATTGCCATTACAGCCACTATTTGCATCTGAATAGCTCCAAGGTCCTGTCCTGCAGATCCAAGCACTACAACAGCCTTTCTTCATTTTATCGCATGTGAATCCCCTTCAGTTCAAACTGTCAGTGTTTTTGCTTGTATAAACCTGTAGGCTCTTTATTGAGTGATAGTCTAGCAACATCCTTGGTGTTCTCTTCAGAACACATTTTCTCATCTTCTGAAATGTGGACAGGCTAAGAATTTTCCCAGTCTTTAAGTTCTGGTTCCTTTTTGTTCAACGATTCCTTTTTCAATTCGTTTCTATCCTCTTACCTTTTACTATATGCAGTCAGAAGGAATCATCCACTCCTTCAACACTTTGCTTAGAAATCTCAGCTAAATATCCAGTTCCATTATTTGCAAGTTCAACCCTCCAAATATATATATATTTTATATATATATATATATATATATATATATATATATATATATATATATATAAAAGGGGTCACAATTCAATCCATAGCATACCTTAAAATACATGTCAGAGATATTCAAGTTAGAGACTGATTGTAGGATTTCCAACGTTAGAGTATTTATATATACTTTAGGGATTTATTTTTAAGTGAATTCCAAATAATTTTATGCATAACCATGAGCACAGATGTTGAATAAAGTTCAAAGCCAGTCACTGCAATACATTAAGAAGTCCAATATTACTATATGAACAGACTTCTATGTAATAAAGATTGCTCCATAGATTTAAGAGATAAAACCTTCATGCATTTGATCACATTTTAAGATAATTCAGTTTAATTAAAATGTAAATATATGATTTTGAAATTTGACTATTACATTTGGTTATTATCTCATTAATTCAGAATTATCAGAAATATTTTTGCAAAGACAAATAACTTCTGTCTTAGTCTCAAATTCTACTTCAGTCTTACCTACCAGTACCCATTTTTCAACTCTCATCTCCCAGATTTTAGATTTTACTTTCCTACTGCTATTTATTCAAAGAAACGTACTTAATAGATTGATATAGAATCGAATAAACAGCCCCTGCTGTTAAAGAGTTAAGAGCTCAAAGTATTCTAGAAAAGTGAAAACAAGGGAATTTATGATTGACTACCATATGATAAATGTTATGAAAGAGAATGAAGAACGCATAATGGAAGTCCTTTAGTATACTCAAGGAAGACTTTAATGAGGCAGTAAGCTTGGGTTGAGTCTTCAAGGCCTGAGGTTTCGTAGGCAGCTACAATATTCTGTTCATTGGCATGAAGGTTTGAGATGGATGGCATTATTTGGGGAGTACTGGTAGCTTTACAAAAGAAGGGTTAAAGGGTGCAGTAAAGGGATGCAGAATAAAAAAAAGGAGATAGCTTCAGTGTTCTAGATACCATACCCTATTTGGGTTTTCTATGTTACTCAAAGTAACTGCTTTCCAGTTTTAATTTTTTGTCTGGCCAGATTTATGGGTTTGATTAGTCTCCATTTGGCTGGGTAAATACCTGGATCTGAGATACTATATTCATTTTTTAGCAAAATCCTGTCTTTCATGTTGAAATATCCTGTGCTGCTGTTTACCATGGTAGTAAAGGCAGATATAATAAGAATTTCAACTTACTGTGAAGGAACATAATATAAATAAAAATAGAAAATGAAAAGAAATAATAATTCATTTATTTTAATATTAGCATAAATAAGATCTGAAACTATTAGTTGATGGGAGCTGTGTAGAAACAGTAACTCTCACGCATAGATGGAAGAAATGTACACTGGCATAAGTACTTCTATAAGAATTGAAATGGCAAACTAAATATCAGCATAGCTTCTGATTAAGCAATTATCCTTTACCTGAAAAATAATCCAAACTGCTATCACCAAAAAAAAAGTGTATTCATATGATAGAAGTAAAAAATAGCAACTAAAATGAAAAACTTGACTTATATTTAAAATTATAGATTTCAAAATTACAATATGTATAAAAGCAAGTTTTGTAGTACATAACTTAAATAAATTACTCAGATTAAAATACATGAAAAAGAGTGGCCTCATACTTACAGAAGTATGGCCTCAAAGGGCTCTGGAAGGGCTACAAATTCATGATAGAAGAAAGAGGACTAACATTGAGGAGATTTTTAAAAGTGGATTTCAAAACAGTATGTAAAGTTTTACATCTTTAATAAAATAGCAACTGAATTTTAAATGAAGAAAAATCAGAACTATAATAAATGCTTTTAATTATTTTTATTTTGTTAACTTGCTATTATTGTCTTTATTTAATTTCACTGTCTTCAAAATGAAAAGGTCTTTGTATCGATTATAGTTTCTCTGGGTCTGAAGGCCTGAGTACCAGTAGAGCTAATGGTGTAATTCTGGTCTGAAAGCTGGCAGGCTCAAGACCCAAGAAGAGCCAGTGTTTCACAGTGGGAATCTGAAGGCAGGGAGAGAGCAATGCCCTCACACATGTAGTCAGGCAGCTCAGTGCAGTCAGGCAGCAGGAGTTCCCTCTTAGTTTGTTCAAAAATGAACAACATTTTTGTTCAATTCAGGTTTTCAGTTGATTAGATAAGGCCCACTCACATTAGGGAGGGCAACCTCCTTTACTCTGTCTGTGGGTTCAAATGTTCATCTCATCCAGAAACACCCTCACAGACTTATCACAAAATAATAGTTGACCAAATGACTGGGCACTCTGTGGCCCAGTATAACTGACACATAAAATCAACCGTCATAGTCCTATTCTCAGTTTTTAAATGATACATGCTTATTATAAAATAAAAACAGTGAGAATAAATAAGGGGAAAAATGGAAATCTGCCAATCAACAGTAAATATTTTTAACATTTTAATTCAAAACTTATTTTGATAAGTATGTATAAATTCATGCAGATATAATTTTATTAATTACATTCTTTCTTTTGTTGTTTTTCCTATAGTTCGATAAATTAGCTCCATAGTATAACACCTGTTCAACTTTTTAAGAAATAAACATAATTCTTCTTAAGTACTCCATAATACTATTTACCATCATTTAGTTACTTTGTGGAGGCACAAAAGTGAAGTTAAGATGATATTTATACCAGGAAAGAGAGATGAGCCATATTAAAGATTCTGAGAGGTAAAGCTGAGGCCAAAGATATGACCGACCAATGGTTTTGGTAAAAATCAGTTGCTAGTAAGTTTGATAATAAGCAATTCAGTCCAGTGAGCTGATACAAAGATGGATTGCTATGGATTATAAAGAGTATTTAGATGAGGAAATGAAGACAGCTAAAGGTAGAGTTATTAAAAAGCTAATGAAGCTTAAATTTTAGGGCTCTACTCATGGATGGCCCATGCCTATACTAGCTATCTTTAGATAGCCCCATAAAAGAAAAAAAGATCCAGTTATCTTTTGGATAACTTCTAATACTAATCAAATCAAATTTCTAAATTTCTACAGCATCAGGTAAACAGCTAACGGTTATGTTTTCATCCTTAACAGATTTCCCAGTAAAGCTTTAAACATAAGGTTTTATAGAGAATGCCGTTTGTTTAAATACATCTAGTCAAGTAATGTAGCATTGCCCTCATTTTTAACACCCTGAGTTGTATGACCACTGTGTATTTTATGTTTTTTTCTTTCAATGATAATAACAGTTTGCCCTGAAACCCTGCTTAATGACATATAATTCTTTCAGAGAAAAATTGTAAATGTTGAGCTCAAAACCTCTAAGCTGCTTTTCAAACCACATTTGACGTTTTAAAATGCTATTATATTTAAAGAAAAAACCTATTTAAATAAATTAACCTCTAAATTCTATGTAAAGTATATCTAATTAAAATATATTCAATTATAATGCAGAAAAAAATTTAACACTAGTCATTCAACTCATACATCTTAAAATAAGCGTGATAGTGCCACATTACTACTTACTAGTGTGTCACATCTGTCCAGGAAAAATCTCAAACTATACTAGTTGTGCCATCCATGGCTCCAGATACTCTAAGACTAGTGATATGATATGTTATACATTGTTGACACATATAAAATTTAATAAAATCTATTGAGGTTTTGAGCAAGCTCTTGGAGTTCTTGAAGAAATGAATCTGTAGGAAGAAATGAGAGAAAGGAAAGGATACAAGTATGACACATTCATGTTTTATCCAGTGTAATCCAAACACCATTTAACCAGTATGACTAGATATATGGCATTATGTGAGATGCTTTGGTGTTATTGTACTTGCTTTCTCTCTCACTGAAGAAAACCAGTAACAGCAACAGCTTATTTTTTCCTATTAATATATAAACTTAAGTAGAATGACATGTTTTTTGGTTCTTCTACCCGTGGATCTGTTTCCCTTTTCAAACCTATTATGAAATTAAAGATAAAGAAAATAAAGCAAATTTAGGATTGTGGAGCCATTTGAAGAAATCATGTCAACATAAATAAATATACACATACATAAATACATAAATTCTTATTTTGGTATTTTCTTGCTATTGGAAAAATGAATATGTGAGAGAAAGACTGAATTCCAAGGAAGAAAACGTGCCTTTTATTTCTAAAACCTGGGTTGGTTTATTAGACATATGAGATGCATCACATGTGGCCTTGGTAAATGCTTTTTTAACTAAAGGTATGGTACCTTAGTACTTCTTTTACTGCAAAATAATTTATTTTACCATCTGTAAAGTAACATTATAGCAATATCTATAGTTATTTGCAATATCTCCATTATTTAAAATAATTCTAAGAATCTTATTAAAATCTCCCTTTAAAAATGCAAAAGCTATAAAACAATATAAAATAAAAAGATTAAAAAAATTGAAATAAAATAATGTACATTTTATATTTGAACACTGTGCATTAATACCCATGTGATATCTCCTGCACATATCTATATGATATTAGATAATATGCACAGTCTAATCTATTATTAGACTAATATGCATGATTTTAATCCATGGCTTCTGAGCATTTTTGTAATTCAGGGGAGATCTAATACCTTTAATGTTACAGAAATAATATGATATTACATATAAGGAAAAGCCGTATATAAGGTTAGAAGTCTAATGGTCTCTGTTTGAAGCCTCTGAGTAGCAAACTTACTTCCTCTTCCACTCCTTCCAGAGAAGTTTTGCAGATGACTGGTTCGTTCTTTGCTTCTACTTTTTATACCTCTATGCCTTCCATACTGGAATTAGAGTCTTCGCACTTTGTTTCTCATAAACAGTTTTTCCCGTGTGGACCAAAGCTCTCTTGCATCTGCTTTTTCTGTCTAGTTCCAAATGACAGTGGACTTCTAAGCATCCTCATTAACACCTATTTCATAGTCATCCATGCTGAATAAGCTTTAATACTGAAGAACAACAGCATTATATACGTGTGCTTCAGCTAGAATGTGTAAAATTGTTTTTTCAGCCAGGTTATGCAAGGGTACCACCAAAAGCAAAGCTTCATAAGCTTAGGAACCATGCCAAAATCAGTGAACTCTCTGGCTACCATGTAATGCAGTAGTTAAGCTTCCTCTTCACTGCCGTAGTATTCTATTTCCCATTTTGAGCAGCATTGCAACAGCTGCAGCACCATTGGCTTTTCTGTAGAAATGATGGGAATCCAAATTTGCAGGGTTTTTTTTAACTCTTTTTTTTTTTTTTGCGGTACGCGGGCCTCTCGCTGTTGTGGCCTCTCCCGTTGCGGAGCACAGGCTCCGGACACGCAGGCTCAGCGGCCATGGCTCACAGGCCTAGCTGCTCCGTGGCAAGTGGGATCTTCCCAGACCGGGGCATGAACCCGTGTCCCTGCATCGGCAGGCGGACTCTCAACCACTGCGCCACCAGGGAAGCCCTCTTTTTAACTCTTGGTGAAGAATCTAAGTCTTAAAAACACCAGGTGCAAAAACATGAAGGTTGATGCATTAATTTGAACTATTTCTCAATGTAATTGAAGGTGATTATTTATCAGTTATGATAAACTCTGTTTTAGTAAGCCTTGCTGCATACTTTGTCTACCTCTATCCTAAAACTGGTGAATGCTGGGCGTACTGTGTCTTATGTACTTCTCACAGAACATGAGCTGTGCTGTTTCACGTTGCCAATGGCATCTGGGTGCAGCTGAACAATAAGTTCCATATCTTTAGTATGTATGTAGCCAGAGTCAAGGTAGTAAAGTCACAGATAGCCCAGAGGGACTGCAAAGCATTTAGTTATTTTGTTCCAACATGGTTTTAACTTTTCCATTTGATCCCAACAGCAAACACACACACACACACACACACACACACACACACACACACACACACACACACATTTTCAAATTGTATGCCATCATAGGGAAAATTAAACAAAACAAATTTCACCTTCTTGTTCCTTCTAAGGGAGATTTACCTGTTAATTTACCTGTTACCATCTTGATGCATCTAAGGCATTATAATACATTACTTCCAAAAATCTAACGAAATCTCTAAAATCTCTATTCCTCCTACATCTTCTTATTTTTGAGACTCTGGCTGTTATTATTGATCAGCTTCTCAACCTCTTCTCAGGTTTGCTGGTGTATTATCATTTATTCTCTCACACTGAGTTTACTCAGAAACTGAAACACATTCTTAATTCACCACTAACTAAAAACTTACTTGTTGAATGCTTATATATGTATTCTTGTGGGGAAAAGGTGGTTTCAACTGAGATGCTAAACTCACTGTTTCTGCTGCTGATTTGGGCCCTTTATGCCTTTCTTTGAGTCTGCTTCAGATACCACCACAACAAAAGCAGGATAGATTAAAATTTCAATACTTCAAAAACATATATAGAACACACAGTTCTCTATATGTGTACAGAAGTCACTATATTTAGGACACAGCTGGTCTTCAACTATCCTAGAATTCTTGCAAAGTGATTTTTATTGTTTCTTCTACTTACTGATTTCTCATTTTCATCTCTAGAATCACCTTTTCTTGGTCACTTTTTAAAGACAAAGTATAAATGTGTTTCTTAAAAGTTCTTCACTGGCCTACCATAATTAGTTCAGCAGAGTAGCTACTCTACTTAGACTCCTTTCTATCCTAACATTTTATATGACTCACAAAGAGCGTAATGGGAAGGACTAACCCCTCTACCTTGACAATTCCATCAGCATTTTAGAACACTAACTAGAATAAGAGATTTAGTGCATTGAAGCTGTGTGGGCATAGGTTCTTGTACTGGCATGCGCGTTGAGTATATGAGGAAGCCAGACAATTGTCTCTATAGATACCTAAAGTTGTTAACTTAGCAAATGTGTTTCTAATTCAATACCATTATAATAAGCATGTGAGTGTGTGTGTGCATGTGTGTTTGTATGTGTGTGTGTGTGTATAAATTTAAGAAGGCTTATAGTAACAGAAAAGCCAGGAAGAAATATTTGATATCTTCCTACCCCTACCTCTAGGTACTGACTCATTTTATTAATTCCATTAAGTTAAAGCAACTTTTGGATCATCTTTCAAAGCAAATTGATAAAAACTTTGATCCTTTTCAAACTTAGGATATGTCTCATGCATATGTACTGTCTAACTTCCTGCTGAGCTTCTGTAGAGCACTGGACAGATATCAGTATGACACTGACTGAAACTGAAAAATAATCTGCTTACTTTCTCATAGCATGGATTTCATAACTTGCCTGGACCCCCTATAAATCCTTATCTCTTGAGGCTTCAAACTAGGCTTGAAGTTAGCCCCCTCAGGCTCTGCTTTAAATCAAATCCAATGCTACATTTTCCATTCCTTATTGAAATTGATTCTCCCTGAAGCTGTGGGAGGAGAAAGTCCTTTTTGTCTCTGCTTCCTGAGTATGCCTTTAGCACCTCTAAAAGAGAAACAGAAAAGTTTAGAGAAAGTCATGTCTACTTTGCACTGAGTGTTCCTTAACCCTAAAACACCCAAAGTGGGATAACAAATTATAACTTCCAGGTCCTTCTTATTCATGACTACTTTATTCATCTTATAGCTTAAAAATCTTGTTTCCATTAATGTAGTCAATCACATTTGTTATTCATTTAATAAGAGAAAAAAAAGTAGTTCTGCTTTTCCTTAAGGTGTGGAAAGCCACATAAGAATCTTGTTTCCAATCAAACAGCAAGTAAATGCCTGATGATCTAAAAAATGTCTTGAGCTCATCACAAAGCTCAGGTTATGAGGCAACCATGGATTCTGAAGGTTAACAAGTTACTTCAAGGAGAAATAGGATACACAAACGTCTACTTTGGACAGGGACGGAAGGAAGTGGTGACCACCACGTAAGCATGTAAGAATAAATAAGCAAAGTTTTTAATGAATACTTTAGGGCTGATTATGGAAAGCATGCCATTTTGAATAACTGGGAAATTTTTTCAAGAAAAATTTGCACTCAGTTTCAAGCTTTTTCCAATAGGTCTCCATCAAGTACATTCAAGAAAGATAGGGGTCAGGCAAGAAAAATAAAGAAAATTTTATCTGAATCAAGAAGAGGAGTATGACAAAAAATCTACTGCATTTCTATACTTATATTTCTGTAATAATGAGCTGGTGGAAAAAGAAATTAAGAAAACAGTCCCATTTACAATCACAGCAAAAAGAATAAAATACCAAGGAGAAAATTTAATTGAGGTAAAAGACTTGTACACTGAAAACTATAAGACATTGTTGAAATAAACTGAAGAAGACATAAATAAAATGGAAAGACATTCTGTGCTCATGGAATTGGAAGAATTAACATTGTTAAAAAGTCCATATTACCTAGAGTAATTTACAGATTCAGTGCAATTCCTATCAGAATCCCAAGGACATTTTTCACAGAAATAAAACAAAAAGATTCAAAATTTGTATGGAACCACAAAAGATCCCAAATGGCCAAAGCCATCCTGAGAAAAAAGAACTAAGCTGGAGGTATCACACTCCTTGATTTCAAAGTTACAAATCCATAATAATCAAAACAGCACAGTATTGGCAGAAAAAAATACATACATCAGTGGAACAGAATTCAGAGCCCAAAAATAAACCCATGCATATATGGACAATTAATTTTACAACAAAGGAGCAAAGAACATATAGTGGTGAAAGGATAGTCTCATCAGTAAATGGTGCTGGGAAAACAGGGCAGCCAATGCCAAAAAGTGAAACTAGACCACTATTTCACACTATCTCAAATAAACAGGACTACTTCAAACTAAAAAGCTTCTGCACAGCAAAGGAAACCATCAACAAAACAGAAAGACAACCTACTGAATGGAAAAAGATACTCACAAATGATATATTCAATAAGGGGTCAATATCCAAAATATATAAAGAACTCATACAACTTAACAACAACAACAAAAAATGCCTGATTAAAAAATGGGCAGATAACCTGAATAGATATTTTTCCAAAGAAGACATACAGATGGCCCACAGGCACGTGAAAATCTGTTCAACACTGTAATTACTAGGGAAATACAAATCAACACCACAATGAGATATCACCTCTCCTATTAGAATGGCTATTATCAAAAAGGCAAGAAATAACGAGTGTGGGTGAGGATGTAGAGAAAAGGGAACCCTCATGCACTGTTGCTGGGAATGTAAATTGGTGCAGCCACTATGGAAAACAGTGTGGAAGTTCCTCAAAAAATTAAGAATAGAACTACAATACGATCCATCTATCCCAATTTTGGTATTTATCCAAAGAAAGGAAAACACTAATTCAAAAAATATATGCACTCTTATGTTCATCACAGCATTATTAACAATAGCCAAGATTTGAAAACCACTTAAGTGTCGATCAACAGATGAATAAATAAAGAAGATGTGGTGTATATATATAATAGTCCACAATGGACTACTTCTCTGTCATAGAAAAGGATGAAATCTTGCCCATTTGCAACAACACAAATGGACCTTGAAGGTATTATGCTAAGTAGAATAAGTCAGAAGAAGTAAAACAAATAATGTATTGTTTCACTCATGCGTGGAATATTAAAAACAAACCAACAATTTAACAATCAAAATAAATGAACAAACCGAGCCAAATAAAAACAAGCATGCAGCTACAGCGGACAGGGTAAGTTTACCAGAGGGGAAGGAGTGGGGAAAGGGTGAAATGGGTAAAGGGGCTGAACTGTATGGTGACAGATGGAAACAACTGTTAGTGATGAACACACTGTAGTAGGGTATACAGAGGAGAAATATAATGTACGCATGAAATTTACATAATATCATAAACCAATATTACCTCCATGAAAAATTTTTAAATAATTCTAAAATTATAAAAAAAAAAAAAGACTAGGGGATGAAACTCTCCTGTCCTCATAGCCCAAAGATACACTACTTGTGGGGAAAGGAGTAGAAGCCACAGCCATCTGCCACTTTTGAAAAGACATGAAATGTTTTTGAGCCTAGGTTTCTGCCCTAAAAGACTAGGTCTGCTACCACTAGGGATAGGCAGTAAAATCCTTCCATACAGCAGGAAGATATAATAATTATTAGCATTTATGCAGCTAATGAGAGATGATCAAAATATGTGAAGTGAAAACTGAGAGAACTACAGGGAGAAACAGACAGTTCTAAATAATAGTTGGAGATTTCAATATCCTACTTTCAATAATGAATGGAACAAACAGAAGATAAATTAAAAAACAGAGAACTTAAATAACACAATAAATTATCTAACAGAAATATACAAAACACTTTACCCCCAAACAACAGCATTTATATTTTTCTCAAGTGCACACTGGGTATTTTTCAGGATAGATTATATGATAGGTCATAATTAAGTCTCAATAGATTTAAAAAGATAGATATTATACAAAGTATATTTTCTGACCACAACAGGATGAAGTTAGAAATCAGTAACAGGAGTAAAACTGGAAATTTCACAAATCTGTAGAAATTAAAGAACTAACTCTTAAACAACCAATGTGTCAAGGAAGAAGTCACACCCTGACGAATTAGAGAACACATAGAGATGAATGAAAACGAAACCAGAGCATACCAAAATGTCTGTGATACAGCAAAAATGGTGTTAAGGGGAAAATTTATAGCTATAAATGCTTATATTAAGAAGATAAAAAAGGTCTCAAATCAACAACATAACTTTTCAATTTAAGGAAGTTGAAAAAGAAGAGCAAACTAAAGCTACTGCTAGCAGAAGGAAGCATATAATAAAGATTAGAGCAGAGATAACTGAAATAGAGAATAGATGAATGATAGAGAAAAACAGTGAAATCAAAAGTTGGCTCTATGAAAGATCAAGACAATTGACAAAGATTTAGCTCTATGGACTAAGAAAAAAGAGAGAAGATAAATTACTAAAATCAAAAAATATCAATAACAAGTATTGGTAAGGATATGAAAATTGGAACCCTGTGCATTGTTGGCAGGAATGTAAAATGGCATAGCTGCTGTGGGAAACAGTAGGGCGGTCCCTCAAAAAATTGAATACAGTCATTACCATATAATCCAGCAATTCTACTTCTGTGTACAAAATAATTGAAAGTAGAGTCTGGAGGAGATATTTATACACTGGTGTTAATATCAGCATTATTCACAATAACTAAAATTTGGAAGCAACCCCAGTGAATTGATAAGCAAAATGTAATATATACATGCGATGGAAAACAGTCTTAAAAGGAAACGAAATTCTAATGTGCTACAACATGGATGCATCTTGAGAACATTATGCCAAGTGAAATTGAGTCACAAAAAGACAAATACTGTATGATTTCACTTATATGAGGTACTTAAAGGAGTCAAAATCATAGAGACAGAAGGTAGAATGGTAATTGTCAAGGGCTGGTGTGGGAAGGAAGGGGGAGTTATTGTTTAATGAGAGTAAAGTTTCAGTTTTACAAGATGAAAAATGCTATGGAGATGGATGGTGGTGGAGGTTATGCAACATTATGAATATGTTTACTATTACCGAACTGTGCACTTAAAGTGGTTGATGTGGTAAATTTTATCATAGTGTCTCTCACATGTGTATTAGAGTCCTAAAAGGAAAAGAGTGAAAGAATGAAGCAGTGCTTTTGGGGAAATTTAGAGCATTAAAATCTTGTATATTAGAAAAGAAAATATATTTCCAATCAGTAATATAAGATTCCACCTTTTGAGACTAGAACAGTCTTATTCTGAGCTGATCATAAGTGCATGTAGATTGTAGAGGCTGGTTTAAAATATTTATTTCCTCTTCTCATCAGTTAAATTTTCAGCCTCTATGCAGTTAGTCTCAGGAGGCATCTAGGAAATTACTGTTTGCTTTATCTCCCTGACCTCTTCCTTTTCCAGTATACTAGGTGTTCTAACCAGGAATTATCACTTGGAGTGCCTTCCTGAGAAAGCAATGGGGATCTTCAGGGTAGATAGCTCCTTACACTTATGACTGCGAGTCAGAGTAGAATTTTCTGAGTCTTCAGAGTATAGTATCTATAGAAAAATATTTTTATTTGTTTCTCTTATTTTTATATTATCATTTTATGTGCTAATTCAAGCTTTATTGATTTTTACTTTGTATCAAATGCACTCATATTATTAGTGGACATATTTAACTAAATTTTGTTCTAGTTAATATCAATTATTCAGCATCTCAACTCTCTTTCTAAACAAGAAAAGAACTTTACCATATTTTACCTAATAAGTATGTGCTCCACCTTCCAAAATACTTTGTATTTTATAGAAGCTTAATTCTAAAGTATTTCTACAAAAAATATTTTTATTATCAGGTTCATTTTTTTAAAAATTCTGAACTTTATACTCTGGTAGTAGTTTCAGCAAATAATAATAAAACATATTACTGCATATTTCTGAAAAATGTATTTACTTGACCCTCATTATTGACTTGCAGTGCACATAGGTATATAAATCTATGGTGCAACTATTTCCCTTATATGATTTGTTCCTATTACTCCATTGTATCCTCAGTTCTACTGTACTGCTGATTATCAGCACATTTTCTTTATTGTATTGTAAACAGTCAGTTTCTTCAACCTTGTAGCTTTCATATTTTTCATTCAACATTTCCTTTGACTTAAATTGTTGAATTCCCAATTGTCTTTGCCCATGTCAAGTTTGTAGTTTATCTTTTTCAGAGCATATTTTTTTCCAATGATCATAAATGTTCTATTACTTAGAGGGTTTCACATAGGCTCTTTTTCATATCACCTTCTCCTATTTTTTATCTGCTTGTTATTGTTTCATAAGTTTTCTTCATTTTAGAACTGGCATTCTCTCTTTATTTCTTTGAAAATTTCAAATTACTTTGCCATTATTTTTTTAATGAATCCATCTCCCAATATTTTTTTACTGTAATGCTTGCATCAGATTTCCTCAAAGACTTCCAAGTATTGACTAGTTGATTTATTTTCATTGTTTTCTGCTTTCTCTTCTCTATTCATCTCTCCATCACTAGTTATTTTACAGTAACTTCCATCTGGACAGCCCAGTTTCCAAAAGCAGAATCAGGTCTTACACTGGTGTATTAAGGAAGCACCCTTTATGTGATCTGACACTTTACAGTCACTTGGACCAGCTCTCTTCCACAACCCTGTGCTTGGTTCCATTTTTTTCACCAGGTAGGAAGCTTCAATTAGGTTATATTTTCTTCTGGTCTGAGTTCATTTCATGGATAAACAAACCTCAACAAATTATCTGCATTTGGCCAGCAAGACTGACACATGCCATCCATCTGAATAACCATTTTTTAGTCCTAATTTACCCAGAGAGCAAGTATTCTGGCTGCCATGACTACTTCTAATTTTTTTGCTTCTATCTTGTCTGGCCTGAGGCTTTTTTTATTTGTCTTTATTTAAGTAAGTGTAAACCTAATTTTTCTTTTAATATTTCGTCTATCTCTGATATGAACTTGGAGCAGAAGAGTCCCTTTTAAAGTGTAGATGTGAAATATCTACCTAGACAAAATTCCTTATCTCCTTAAACATTTCTTTAAGACACAGACATAGAATAAAAAATATCAGCTCACCAAATAATTCATATATCCAACCAATTTTCCAAAAATTGCCAGAATGTGGCTAGACGATTGTTTAAATATTGAATATTTCTGGACAAATCAAGGATGTTTTCTCCTCATCCTTCACTACCTGTTATCACTGTTACTGTTTTTAAAAAACAAAAAACTCCCAAAGACTATTTCCATACTAGACTACATATAATATGTCTGCAAGGAGCTGCAGAGTATGATGCTGTTCAATCTTGGTCCCTTTGCATATTTGTGTTTCTGTATTTTATATGCATTTCCCGTTTTCCCTGGATTTCTTGCATACAATAGTAATTAGAGATTTCTGTAAAAAACTCTCAAGCATGGGTTATAATGCCACTTATTATTAGGGTGTTTTACTCTGTTCCCTTATACTATTTCCAAACAGAAGAACTTTTCCAGATTAACATTTGGCATAATTTTCAGCTTTTACATAGCCCTTTGCCTAATTATTTTTAGTTTGCAATGTTTTTTTTCAAGGTGGCTTATAATTTTTCAGAACTCCATGAAATCCTCTCATTAAGACTGTCTTTACTGGGGGTCTTTTGTGGAATATTACTATCTCTTTATCTGTGTTCCTAAACCAGTTTTGCGTCTTGAACTACATCTTCAGTTGGGTCTTACTTTTTCTTTCATAGAGCCTGAGCTTGGGTTCTCTTTCCTATGTTCCTGGTAGAGGTCCCCATCTAACCTGATATCATTGGCCCATAAGAGGCCACATAAGCAGATATTTTGGTTTATATGTAAATAAATAAACATTAAAAGTGTACAGGACAGGGGCTTCCCTGGTGGCGCAGTGGTTGAGAGTCCGCCTGCCGATGCAGGGGACACGGGTTCGTGCCCCGGTCCGGGAAGATCCCACATGCCGCGGAGCGGCTGGGCCCGTGAGCCATGGCCGCTGAGCCTGCGCGTCCGGAGCCTGTGCTGCGCAACGGGATAGGCCACAACAGTGAGAGGCCCAAGTACCACACAAAAAAAAAAAAAAAAAAAAAGTGTACAAGACATACATGATATGAGCTCACATACTCCCTGCCACAAAATGCCTGAATAGCATTAACAATGGAACATACCCTGTAGAATTGACAGTGCTTTCCCCAAATGACTATTTTTCCTATGAGTATACAGGAAAACTACATTTCTTAGTCTTCTTGCATTTAAGTGTGATCATGATGTACATCCTCTGAAAGACTAACATTAAAAGATTCTGTTCAGTCTGGAGCCTGTGCTCCGCAACGGCAGAGGCCACAACAGTGAGAGGCCCGCGTACCACAAAAAAAAAAAAAAAAAAAAAGATTCTGCTCAATTTTTCACACTTGTGGCTGACAGCAATAGATTCCCATAGAGTGGAATAACATAGAAAAAAAAAACCAGAGCCCCAAAACCTCTATTAAGTGAGAGTCGTCTAGGAGTGCTTCTTGAACTGCAAGAGCCTGTGATATGAGAACTTTTTTGTTTGTTTGAGTCACTGAGACTTGCTTGTTATATAACTATCATTAATTTACACAATTACTATATTGTTAAATATTGCATATCTTGTATTATCAGACAAAGACAGAGTCATAAACTAAATGTTATTACTGTTATCAATTTTTAACGGGAGCAGTATTTACCCAACGCTATACTTTAAGGGTGTCTAATTCACTTTTTGTTTGCTGAATCAAACAACAGACAAAAAAATAAAAATCCAACTACTGATGTCTAATCCATGGCCTTCCCTCAGAAAAATCACTACAAAGAACAAAAAAGCCTAAGTTTGCATCCTGATTTTGAGAATAATCATTTGTCTGGCCCTCTGATTTAACATGCAATATAAAAGATGTTTGAATTAAGCTTTCTGACTGCCTACTAATCTTGTTCTCTTAATATACTGCAAACCTTTTTAAGCTGTTTGGTGGTATGTTGGCATTTTCCTGAAATACTGCTTTTTAAGCTTATTATAATATTAAAATTTTTTTAAGATATAACTAGTATAAATTGTGAAGTTTCTAAAATATACTATTTTTTAATAAAAATGCAAGTCATCAATTTTATTATGTTTTCCTAGAAATGTAGCCTCAATGTCATATCTGAGTTGCCAAATATTTCCAAATATTCTTTTAGTCTTATCTGTTTATATATTTCTCTGAAAATATATGCAACTATATAGCCAAATTATCACTGCCTGGTGTATCATTCTAATATGCTGTCTTGGCTTACCTGAATTATTCCATTGTGAAAGAGAAATAGTTGAAAAAGTCATTTTGCCTAAAGAAATACAATTTGTAGGGCAGTGAGAGTTCAAGATTGACACTACTAAAAGAGCAGCAAGCAAAACATTAAAGAATACTTCTTGTCAAATGTTCCTTGAAAATAAACTCTATAGGATACACGGGAATGTAGTTAAACAAAGAGACGCTAAGGACAATTTAGCAGATTCTTTGAAGGAATGAGAAGTAGGCACCATTCTTGCTTTGTCAATTGTGTGGAAGAACATTTAACTTGAGCCCCTGCTGAAAATAAAACTATTTAATTACATTTGAGGAAAAGTTCTTCCTTTGAAGTTTTAGATTTTCTATTTTGTTTAGAAGACTAAAATTGAGGACAATGGTAAAGAAAAGGCAAAACATTTCTAAAACAAAACAAATTAGTTGAAAAAATTACATGTAATTAAATAATTTGTAAAAAACAATAAATACTATAAAAGTAGGAAAGAGAAAAATACTCTATGGAAAAATATTTTAAATTAAAAATGATAAAATATTGTCAGTTCTAACTCAAACTCAGTATCTGCTAAATTTTGATAGCATTGTAAACTTTTTAAAACATCTTTTTTTATTTTCCAAACTTATGATACAACCCAATTGATTATAAAATAAAATTCACATTTCTTATCTTGGCCAGTAGGATTCTGACAGGTACAGATTGTAGCAGTAATATTATCTAATGTTTGTCATTATATTACAGAACCCCTGTGCTATAAATGTGTTAGTGCAGTCACTAAGACCAAATAGAGCTTATATTTTACCACCTCTACATTTTGGCTCAAGTTTCCAACTTTCCACGAATATCTATGCATTTAATGCATAGACATACTTCCATTCAGTACACTTATTCCTTCCTTAATTACTTTAATTCACTCCCAAAAATGTTGATGCTAAATCAAAAGATGTTAAATGAAAAAAAGTGCTTTATATTTTTCATTAATTTTAATGGGAAAAAATATTCTCCATTTCATAACGAACCAAGGTAAGAAAGAAATTTTCACATATAGAAAATTATATCTATTGGATAATGAAAAACAACAATTTTAAAGCAAATGTAAACAGTTTGTTTATAAAACACAATGTAATAAATGTTTCTTGTATTTGCAAAAAGTGGGGACTTAGTGGATGGTGATTGATGGACGACGGGTATGTGAATTACTTTTTACAAGATGCATTCTTTTTTAGGAACTATATTCTTCAAATTTTACAATTTGTGAGGCTCATGGATTCCTTGTATTCAAATTGCACTTTGAAAAGCTCCAAATTCTGCACCTTGAAATACTCCAGTATTTAGATGTGATGAAGACGAGAAAGTCCCAATCAAAGGAGTTATGAAGAACTTTCCATTAAGATAGGAGTAAAACCAGGAGTGCAAAAAACAAAACAAAATGCATAACTTGTATCCAAAGAGGATTTTTAGGAAATCCAAGGTCATAAATTGTCTCAGTGAGGTTGGTTTTGTTTCCATATAGCTTATTTTACACAGTGAAGAAAAATAAGAGGGATAAGATAAATTTTAAATAATCTTTAGAAAAATGTCTGGTGGAAAAATTTCGCCTCCCTAGAAATGTAATGTCAAAGTGATACATCTTATAATGTATATTTTAGTGTGTTCTTACTCATTTAAAATTAGTTGATAATTTTCCAATTTTCCCTCTGTTATTGATTTCTAGTTTCAGTCCATTGTGGTCAGAAAGATACTTGATTTCAGTCTTCTTATAAATTCAGTCTTAAATTTGTTAAATTTGTTAAGACTTGTTTTGTAACCTAATGCAATGTGTCCTAGATGATGGTCTGTGTATGCTGGAGAAGAATGTGCATTCTACCTCCATTGGGTGGGATGTCCTATATATGACTGTTAGGTCCATTTGAAAATCAAAAAACACACTTCTGATCAACCAGAGTAAAAGAAGAATTCAAAAGAAAAATTGGAAAATATCTTGGTTCAAACACAACTAAAAACACAACACACCAAAACTTATGCAATGCAGGAAAAGCAGTACTAAGAGGGAAGTTAATGTTAATAAACACCTATGATAATACAGAACAAAAATTTCATATAACTTTATACCTCAAAGAAATAGAAAAAGAAAAATGATCTAAATCCTTCTTAGCAAAAGGAAGGAAATAGTATATATTAGAGCAGAAATAAACAAAATAGAAAATTTAAAAATAGGAAAAAAGTCAATAAAACTAATAGCTAGTTTTTTGAAAAGATAAAAGTGAAAACTTTTACCTATAAGGACTAAGAAGAAAGAAAGAAGACTCAAATAACTAAAATCAGAATGAAAATGGAAACATTACAAATGCTGCCATAGAAATTAAAAAGTATCTTAAGAAAATATTATGAGCAATTACATGCCAACAAATTAAATAACCTTGAACAAATAGATAAATTACTAAAAACATACAATTTACCAATACTGAACAAGGAAGAAATAGAATGAATAGACCCATAACTAGTAAGGAGATTGAATCCGTAATCATAAAGCTCCTAACAAACAAAACACCAGGAGCAGGTGACTTCACTGGAAAATTCTACCCAACATTTAAAGAAGAGTTAATGCCAATCCTTCTCAATTTTTTCCAAAGAAAACTGAAGAGGAGAGAACACTTCCAAATATATTTTGTGAGGCCAGCATTACCCAATTACTAAACCAGACAAAAACACTACAAGAAAAGAAACCTACAGGCCAATACTCGTGGTTAACATAGATGCAAAAATCCTCAACAAATACTAGTAAACTGAATTCAACAACAACAAAACACCATGACAAAGTGGAATTTATCTCTAGGATGCAAAGATTTTTCAACATCTGCAAATCAATTAATATGATACACCCCACTGACAGAATGAAGGATAAAAGCATATAATCATCACAACAAATTCAGAAAGAAAGCATTTGATAACATTCAAAACCCTTATATGATGAAAAATCTTAACAAACTAGGAATAGAAGAAAATACCTCAACATAATAAAGACCATATATGAACGTTGTGTTTTCCCTATTATATCAATAGGGAAAAATTGAAAGCTTGTCCATATAAACTCAGAAACAAGACAAGGATGCCCACTCTTGCCATTTCTATTCAACAGAGTACTAGTAGTCCTAGCCAGAGTAATTAGGCAAAGAAAAAAATTGAAAGGTATTCACATAGGAAAGGAAGAAGTAAAATTGTCCCTGTTTGCAGGTGACATTAAAACTATTAAAACTAATTAATTAATTAAAAAGTTGCAGGATACAAAATCAACATACAAAACCCAGCTTTGTTTCTCTACACTAATAGTGAACTATCTGAAAAGGAAATTACGAAAATAATCCCACATTCAATAGCATCACAAAGAATAAAATACTTAGGAATAATTTTAAATAAGGAAGTGAAGGACTTGTAGCTGAAACTATAAAACATTGATGAAAGAAATGAAACAAGACACAAACAAATGAAAGACATTTCATGTTCATGGATGTTGGAACACAATATTTTTTAAAGGTCCACACTGTCCATTTTATACGTTCAAATTAATCCTTATAAAATCCTTATAAATCCTAATGGCATTTTTTACAGAAACAGAACATGTAATTCTAAAATTCATATGAAATCGCAATAAAAAAATCGAGAACAGATCCAAGTTACAGCACAGCACTGGATCTGGGGTGGCCATGACCAGGGAAAAGACTCACCTTGGAACACAAAGGCGACCTGGTCCTGGGGAAGAGCCTGGATGGGGTGGCGGCAGCCATTGTTGGCCCTCACTCAAGCAGCACATAAGAAACAGCCCAGATCCCTGATGGTGGCCACTCCACCACAGCTCACTCCCCCACATCCATGCCTAGAGGCAACGCTGGGACCTGCCTGCTTTGTGGAGTGATTCCACAACAGGAATATCTCTTCTGTCACAAGTCTAGCATCTGGGCTGGGATGACTGAAATACTGGGATAACCAGGGCTGTCCACATGAGTATGTACTTATGGGCTTTCCATGTGACTTGAGGTTCCTCATAGCATGGCAGCTTCAGGTTAGTAAAATATCTTACATTATGCCTCAGACCTCTACAGTATTCTAGGTAGCAAGGAGGAAGCTGCCTGGCTCAGCAGGTACACAGCATTCTTTCTGCTCTTTTCCATTGGCTGATGCAGTTATAAGCCTATGCAGATTCAAGGAGGGGGAACATAGAACTCATCTTTCTATGGGGTCATTATAATGAAAAGTCTTCAACTGACTAGTTATTACATAAGATATGTGTGAATTGGTTTAGAAAGTACCATCATCTGGAAAATAAATTAGTGTGTATGTACATCTGTGTGTGAGCATGTATATGAAAATAGCATCAAAAATGCACTATTTTAAGGTAATAAATATTTTTACATTGCAACATTTCATCCATTTATTTATCCTTTGAGCACTTATTTACTGAACACAGACCAGGTTCTGTGGTAAGTTCTAACAATACATAGATGGATGTAACAAGTACATTCTCTACGCTACTTGATCTTATAAATGAAACAAAAACAAACTAACAGGGCAAGGCAATAAAAGATAAAGTGACAAATCCTAAAATTCAAAAATAGATATAAGAACTGAGTCCTGGAACTAACAGGAAAAAACAAAAGATAAAGTGACAAATCCTGAAGTTCAAGAATAGATGTAAGAACTGAGTCCTGGAGTCCATAAGACAACAGGTCACAAATTTGATGGAAGAGTAGAAGGAGCAAAAACTAAGACAGTGTAATACCCAGAGATCAGAAGCTCCTCATGTCCCTGGGGTTAGCCTACACCTGCCACTATGCTGTTAATGTTGATTGGGGAACTTCTGAACAGAGGCTGCCTTTCCTGTCACTGAAACCACTGAAAAAAGAGTGTTCCTGCTGGGTTGCTGGAGTCTGAAGTCATTCCTGCTGCCACATCAGAAAGAGCCAGCAGCTGCCAACATCTCTGATCTGCCTGGACCTCTTCTGATTTTGAAGTACCTCTGAAAAGCAGAAATTAATATCAAAACCATAAGCGAGGGATCTGGGAAAAGTTTGCAGACTGCCATCCTTAGACATACAGATTGGAGAAAGGTAAGTATGGAGCTGAGAGATAACAGAAAAATTACCAGTATGAAATCAATTCTCTAGAATAGGATTTAAAGTCCAACTCCTGAAACAGTAAATAGTTCAGAGCAATAATATAGAGAGACAAGGTCTTCAAGCAGATGTGTTAGTAAAGGAACACTTACATTAATTTTTCTTGTCCTATTGCCTTCTCTTTCCTTCCTGTGCAAAATGAGCCATAGGAAAAACAAATCCTGTACCCACGCTGGGAATTTCCTAAAGAGACTCTGAATTCTCAGTTTGATGCTGTTTTCCTCTTCTGATTTTACTTCAATATTTCTGGCTACTTCTTCTCATCCTCTTTGGCTTGGGACTTCCTCAATTTCTGGTCTTGAAATGTTACCAAGCTTCAAAGTTCTGACATGGACCTTTTCTCTCTGTCTACACTCAGCCTAGTAATCTCATTCAGTTTCATGGCTTTAATCACTATCGATATGCTGATATCTCTTCAATTTATATTTTCAAACAGAAATTCGTCCCCCCCCACAAAAAATATTCTGCCCCAGGCTCTAGACCTATATTTTCAACTCCCTGTTTGAAAGTTTCACTGGCTGTATTGTAGGCATCTCAATTCAATATGTCCAAAACTGAACCCCACAAACTCCTCCACTAAGGTTTATGCTATGCTCTTTCTCTCATAATTACTGGAAATTCCAATAATTTATAATCTTGGTGTTTTCCTTGACTTTACTCTTTTCTCATACATTACACCCAGTGCTTCAAAATTTTTGTTTGTTTAAACCCAGAATGTGACCCTTTCTATCAATCCTATGGCCACAACTCCAGTCCAAGATGCTACATTTTCTCACATTAATTCTTGAACTAGTTCTTAGCCCATCTGTTTGTTTTTGCCCTTGTGTCCTACAGTTTAATATCAGCATAGCAGGCAGAGTGATCCTGTGAAACCAAAAGTCAGATTATACCACACCCTCTCCTCAAAATCTTTCAATGTGTTCCTGGCTTACTTGAAGTAAAATAAAAATATTAATAATAATTTATTTGGTCCTACCTTGTCTGGTTCCCTGTGGCTTATTTGACATTATCTCATACTATTCAAGCCTGATTCTATTCTATTAGTCCTTGAAAATGCCATCCACAATCTCTCCTCAGAGCTTTTATAGCTGGGGCACTATCTCCCTCGAATACTCTCCTTTTACCACATGGCCATTTCCCTCACTGTATTCTCATCTTTGTTTAAAATTCATGCTTTCATCGAGGTTTTCTTGGCTCTCTAAAATCTCCACTCTACCTTTTCATAATTTTTTTCCTTAGTTTATTTAATTTCCTATCACATATCACCCATTAACATGCTATATATTTTATTTTATTTATTTTTTTAAACATCTTTATTGGAGTATAATTGCTTTACAACGGTGTGTTAGTGTGTTACTTTCTGCTTTATAACAAAGTGAATCAACTATATGTGTACATATATCCCCATAACTCCTCCCTCTTGTGTCTCTCGTCCACCCTCCCTATCCCACCCCTCTAGGTGGTCAAAAAGCACTGAGTTGATCTCCCTGTGCTATGCAGCTGATTCCCACTAGCTATCTATTTTACATTTGGTAGTGTATATATATGTCCATGCCACTCTCTCACTTCGTCCCAGCTTACCCTTTCCCATCCCCGTGTCCTCAAGTCCATTCTCTACGTCTGTGTCTTTATTCCTGTCCTGTCCCTTATATATTTTAATTATGTATCATTTTCTTTGTCTTGCCTACTAGGTATAAGTTCCATAATTTAGGTATTTGCTGCTTTTCCTACTATATCTCTAGCTCCTAAAACAGTTCCTAGCACATCATAGCTTCTCCACATTTGTTGAATGAATAAATTAGTATTGAAATATGACAAGGCAGGAGTGGGATGAAATAGGCTTGAAACCTCAGAAAACGGAGATACTTTAACCCTCAGGGAGGGTTTTATGGAGACAAAGGGCGAAAAGAAGACCAGTGCCTGCTCTTTCCAGCTGTATCTTTGTATTCTTTCTGGGGAGCAGGCTATCCTGTTTACTGGCTAAACTGAGGTGAATTCCCACATGCTTATGAAGCCAAATCATCCAGATGTTTTAGAGTCATAAAGCCATGAATGGGCAGGAGTTAGATGTGGGCAAATTCAGAGTCGTCTTATAGCATTAAGCAGCACATGTTCTCTTGTTATTCACACTCTCTTATGCTGTCTTATGCCCAAATGTCTTATGTGTAAATATATATCCCATTTTTATACATAACCTAGAATCCTGAATTCCATATCTTGGAGTTGTGGGAATTTTTTATATGTAAAGCCCAGTGGATCTGATTAAACAAGGTTTGATAATTTGGTGATATGGAGAAATTGTTACACATGATAAATATGTAGCAGGTCAAATCTATAATTTGATGATTAATTGCAGAGGAAGAAGGTCTAATACTCAGGTTTCTAGGCTGGGCAAGAGGAAGGATAAATGTAATTCAGGGGAAAAATAGGATTGGTTAGATAAGGGAAGATGTTGAGTTTAGCCTTGCTGATATCCAGCGGATCATTTTCTTAACAGATCTGGTACTCAGAATACAGAGATAGGCTAGTGATCTATATTTATGAGTCACTAGGTTAATCAGATATTTGAATCCATGAGAGTAGATGAGATCTCCCTGTGGTAGGTAGAGAAAGAAGAAAACCTAAGATAGAACACTGAGGATTCCTACATTTAAATCATTATTAGAAGACAACATATTCAGGAGCCTGGGGAGGAGCCACCTGAAATATAGGGGGAAAATGGGAAAATGTGAATTAATAGAAGCCTAGGAAATATAGCATTTTAAGAAGGAAGGAGGACTTAATCATGGTAGAGAGGACAAATAGATGAAGTTAAAATCCATTGATTTTGTAAGCAAAAACATTACTTGTAATCTTGTTAAGAGTATTTTTAATTTGTTGTTTGAGGACAATGGCATAATTTGAGTCTAATATGAATTGTCACTGATTTTACAAATTTAGTGCTGGCTGCCTGCTCGCTACTGTATACAAGAAGTGGAGAGTAAAGGGAAGCTCAAGAAATCATGATAGAATTTAGAAGACCTGGAGGACTTCGATGAAGCATGGTCAAAAATGACTTGCAGGAAGAAAAAAGGCTCCAGGTCTGCCAGCACACTGATAGAACTTGATGGACCACAGCACAGGGTGCAGTGATGAGGCTTGAAGTGAGAAGAGTGGGACTGGAAGCTGCACCTTCAGAGCAGCGTGGTTTCTCAGAGCAGCATGGTTTCTGGGGGAGATTATGTATACAGAGAAGGGGAGGAACTTTTTTGAAAGGTAGCATTAAAGATAGGGGGGGAAAAGCAAGAGAGGAACATTAAGGATCCTGGAGAAAGAAAAGATAGAAAGACATTCCAACCGTTCTCCTCCCTTCCAATGCCAACACACTACATAGCACAATTAAAAAATAATAATTATATATATATATATGTATATATATATGAATGAAGACAGAAGAGGGCATTTTCAAACTCAGAATCTCATCTTCAAAATGAGTAGAAATAGAAAAAATTAGATCACATTCATACAAAACTACTATATAAACAGAAAGTACACTTCAGCTGAGGAGTCGTCTCACCAAATAAACAAATGTGAAGCTGAAGAAGTGTACAACAAAACACTCTAACCAGGGGATTAAAAGAATTAAAACTTTGAATCAGAAATACAAAAGGTAACAACAAATATAGATTTAAAAAAAGAAGAAATAAGACAAGAGCTGATTGAACTCAGGAAAGAAATTGAAGTAAAAACAAAATCATGTGAGATATTAAGATTAAACTACAAGGTGAACAAAGTAGAATAGATTAAAATAAAAATGTAATAAAATACATTGGAAAAGAACAGGAAAACAACCATGAGGGGAAAAGAATGAGATAAAGAAATAAAATGGGTTAGAGAGAAATTCTGAAATCTCAGAAACCTTTTGGAAGTAAAGGATGCCTGATTTCCACATTGATAGGCTAACCAACTACCAAGAATAAGTGACCTAGAACAATCAATACTGAGATATAGTCTATAAAAGTTAATACATTTTAAACATAAAGACAAAAAATATTCAGAGCTCAGAGGCAAAACAGAGGAAATCACTTACAAAAACAAGAGAATTAGAATAGCATCAGACTTCTCACAAAAAGAAAATACAGCCAAGGCAAAAGTGGCATATCATGTTTTACACACTTAAGGCGAACCAAGGGTATTATATCTATCCACATTATCCTTCAAGTAAAAAGGTTAGAAACACCCTTTTAAACATTCATGAATACTGAACACATGTGTCCTTTCTGAGCAATCTACTAGAGCAAGGGTCAGCAAACTTTTTCTGCAAGGGTCAGATAATGAAAATGTTTGACTGTGTTGGCCATCTAAGGTCTCCCCCCTCCACCTCCTTCATCGCCTCTTCTTAGTCTTAGTGATTCTCCTTCTCCCCATAATCTTCCTTTTTCTTCTTCTTCCATTCATTAAAATGCAAAAAAAAAAAAAAATCTTAGCTTGTGGGCTAAGATAACAACAGCAACAAAAAGGTGTGTAGTTTGCCAAACCCTCTACTAGAGGAAAGGCTTCATCCAACCAAGAGATGACTGCAGTTTTGGCAAAAAGATAGATGGTGAGAATTTCATCTATTTAATAGCAAAATGAAGAACTAAAACAAGGATGGAGTTATAGGTAGAGGAATACTATGTGTTTTCTGTTCTGACAAATTAGAAATCTGCAATTAAATACAAGGGATAGAAAAATTGGAAATGGAATGAAATCACTGGTAGGAGGTGGTATAAATAATAACTGGGATTCAAAGTATACCATTGAAAATATATAAACCAGATAAAAGATTATATTAAAAAAGGATAGAAATAAAGAAGAATAAAAACAGAAGTACTGATATATTGATATAAGGTAAATACTAGAATGAAATTAACAACTTCTACCAAAAGAAATTAAAAAATAGAAATCACATAATATAAAAAAGGCTATGGAACATTTAATAGGTAATACTCTCTTCAAAATAATTAAGGTTTGAAGGTAATATTTCACAGTGATTTTGTATTTTGTTAGCTGAGTGACCTAGTAACTATTTAATAAAATAAGCAAAACACATGAACTCTTTTCTTTTTTCATGCTGCTATCTATAAGCATTTCTTTCTGTACTCTCAGGGTTATTTCCACAGTTCCCTTAATATAAATAAGTTGAATTAGGGTGTTTAAATATATTTTGGGCAGTGAAAGCAAAGAATCAGAGTATACTTGATATTTCTGTACAAAATAGCATATGATTGAACTTGAATTAAAATGTAACATCTAAAAAGTATAACTTCAAAATAGACATGAATATCGATTCATCTCTATCCAAGCACTGAGGATCACATAGTACCTCAGCAAGATCTCCATTTTATAGATATGCAAAGATGAATGGATGGGAATAAAAAGAAAATGAATTCCTTCCTAGGGATATTTAATGAATATGAAAGATACTTTTTGCTGTTAGCAGCTATTAAAGTTTATTAAAATTTCCTCAGAGACATTTCTACTCTTCATTAATTTACATATGCTCCCCAAAGGTCCCTTGAATTCTAGTAATAAAACAAGAGCTTCACCCAAACAATCACATACTTAGGAGAAGAAATCCAGCATCGCATATACAAATCATCAAATAACTATCTAGCATCAATATTTATATAAATTTTATGTTTCAATGTCCACTGAACAAAATTCTATTTTATGGTATATAAAAATATTATCAGTTGCATAAAATGTTAACTAGCATATCATAGCTATAAATAGGCTGCCTATGCAAATATATTCTTTTAGATTACAGAATGCTCAACATCCACACATAATAATGCTAAAAGGAGAGTCTACAAATAATTTAAGCCGAATATTATTGGTGAGATTCATTCAAAGAAATAATTTAATCCGTTCGTGTAAGTTCAGACGTTTCACATATGACTGAGATGAATGTTAAACCCAGTAGGCCCCATTCTTTTGACTACCTTTAAAATGAAATGTAGTATTTCAGATATGCCATTGGACAGTCTTAGAGACTTTTTATTCTAAGTCTGCCTTTTTTTTCCAATAGAAAAATCAGAGACTGATGAAGTAAAATCCATTCAATGTTGTACAGCTATTTTGAGTCAGGGTCATGTGTATTAATAATATTTTATTTTTGTGTAGAAATCTATTTTTTATAAAATATGTCCTCATTATTGAATCTTGGCCTCCCAACAAGTCTATTCAATATCTAGATACAATCACTTTTAAGAAACTTGTTATAGTCAAAAATTCTATGCCTTCAAGAGGTCAAATAACTTGTAATAAGTGGCCTCACACACATATAAAAGTGCCAGGACTTCAACCCCGGTTTTCTAGTGCAATGTTCTATTCTTTAAGAAGCATTCTGTAGTCTTGAAACAAAAAGGACATTGAACTGAGTTTGTTATTAGACAAATACAGATTGTATTGTTCAAAGACGACCATGAGAAGACAAGGAGTATATCAGTCATGGCACAGGATTTGTAAGGGCTCATTTCTTCCTCAGATTGACACAGATAATTCCATAAGTTACTATAATTAAAGTAAAAAATAACAATTATTTCAAGTAAATAGTCCACAATTCACTCCCTTTTTCACTGCACAGACTGTCTGTGGTCCTCTGCCTGGTCTTCTTCATACCAGGCTTTTGCCCAGAAGAATGATGAGTAGGGTTTAAGAATTGATGACTTAATAAGAAAATGTAATTAAGTGTACTGTAATATAGCATAGCTTTTTGGAGGTGACATATTTTATCATGGAAGAATAGATTTCTTAAACATACAGAAATTTTAAATAATTCTTGATAAAACTAGAGCTTCATCACACAGATGCCAGGAAAGAAGTTTGCTAACCCACAAGGTAGTTTTATGTGACTGAGAACCCCAGGGTTTACAGAACCATGCATTCTCTTTAATTAAGTCCAGATGCCATTCTGCAACAACTTTAAATGGAGTATAATCTATAAAAATACTGAATTACTGTTGTACACCTGAAACTAATATAATATTGTAAATCAACTATATGTCAATATAAATTAATTACTTAATTAACTAATTAATTAATTTTAAAAAAGAATTTCATTAAAAAAGAAATCCTGATGCATGAAGAAGCTAAAGCCTCTGAAGTAGCTCCAGGAGTCCTAAGCAAATCAGAGAAGATTCCAGTTCCTGGCGATTCTGGGAAGGAATACCACTTATTCTATAGAAGAGAACTTCCCCAAGGTCTAATTGTTCAAATGAAGGAGAGATACTGCTACAGCAATAAGAAATCTCTGAAATGATGGCAAATAGCATGTCTGAGCACTGGATATTTAATACATGAAGACATTAAGTATTTTATGGATATAAGATATTATCAACATAATTAAGATGCAAATGAAGCACATGTAAATAATATATGTGGATATATGTACATACTAATATTCTTAATGTATAACTGTGTAATGAGATTTCATAAATATTAGAAATATTTTCTCAATAAGGTCTTAAAATAATCAAATAGCAAAAAATAGATTAAAATGTTTTATTTATGTGATAGAATATTATATCATCATTAAAATAATGTTTTTAAGAACACGCTAATTATACAAAGAATGTTACTTATAGGATACTAGGTAAATAAAGCATCACAAAATACACTATTTGGTGTATTGTATCCAAAAATACATTACATATGTATGTATATACATAAGAGTGCATATGCATGAATATACACACATTACTGGGAAGAAACACAAAAATGTTCACAACATTCATTTCTGTATGTTCATTTGTGGATGTTTTGCATTTTTCTCATACTTTAATTTTTGGTTTAAATAAAAAACTGGAGGGTTGGGTAATTTCTAGATATTTTACAATAAGTAGATGTTACTCTTTAGTAAGAAATATGCAAATTATTGAAATACATGAGAGACAAAACATATGACATAGCTTAAATATAGATTGTTTTCCCATTTTAAATGGTAAATATTACTTTTATTCAGCACAATTAAATAAAATGAGAGAAATAATTATATGTGACACTGTTTTGTGGCATTATTCTAGGATATTTTGAATTTGCAAAAGATAGAGTATTACATATTTTAAAACGTGACTAGTCTTGAAGGCTAGGAATTATACATTACTATAAGCTAATAATTAGGAAGATTTCTTAAATATTGCTATTTTATCTAATTGCCTTATATAACAATTACTTGATGTTTAAGAAAAATAACTTCAAAAAATCTAATGTTATAAGACAATCTCAAAATAATAGTTTAGGAATTTTAAAAATAAGAAAGCACCAAGACCAAAAGAAATTAAAGGGAAAACAGGTAAACTAACATAACCAAAAATGCTTCAACACTAATAGTTACTTTTTTCTTTCTTAGAGGTCTCTTAATTACTAAAAGATGCACTGCCAGAGGGAACTGATTTCTGGGATGGCACTAAACGGAATTTAAAGCAACTGGGAGCAGAGCTGAGCAAATCACATGATTGGATCTTTGGTGCATGAATTGTAACTATGCTGCTACCATTATACGCACAAGAATGGAATTTAAGCCCAAGGCAATTTGTATACAAATTCATATATAAAAGGTAAATTGTCCTGGATTATGCACTTTGTTTCAAAATGGATTTAGTGCTATGTATTAAAACACTGTGGGGTTTCTCTGGTGGCGCAGTGGTTGAGAATCTGCCTGCCAATGCAGGGGACACGGGTTAGAGCCCTGGTCTGGGAAGATCCCACATGCCGCGGAGCAACTGGGCCCATGAGCCACAACTACTGAGCCTGCGTGTCTGGAGCCTGTGCTCCACAACAAGAGAGGCAGTCCATAGTGAGAGGCCTGTGCACCGCGATGAAAAGTGGCCCCTGCTCGCCGCAACTAGAGAAAGCCCTCTCACAGAACGAAGACCCAACACAGCCAAAAGTAAATAAATAAATTTATTTAAAAAACAAAAAACAAACAAAAACAAACACTGTGATACCCACTTCAAAACGTTACCCCTTGATCTCTGCCCTTTACAATCATGAAATTTACTAATCTCTATCATCTATCTATGTATCAGTCTTTCTATATCTGCCATGTACTTTGAAGAAAATAGTTTAACTGATCTGTCTGTGAAATAATACACTAGAAATTTTCATTCAAAGTAAAATAGGAACTTAAAGTCATTATTTTGCTTTCATGTGTATTGTTTTTACATAGCACTCTGCCTTTATTTCTATCACTACTAATACCCTCCCTATATTTTACATCTAAATGAAAAGAAATCAAAGACCAGAAAGTTTAAGTCACATTGCCAGGACACAGAAACAATAAACTACAAACTCAGGTTTTGTTTGTTGTTTGTTTGTTTTAACCACAGATTTGCTACATACACACACACACACACACACACACACACACACACACACAGACATGTCATCATAGCTAGCTGTTGACTACCAGCTTACCCACAGACCAGTTACTTATTTTTCCTAGATATATTCCCTCCTATATAATGAAGGAATTGAATTAGCTGATAAGTGATTTCTTTCAATCACTTGAATTTTAAATTTCAATGCAATGAAATGAGGAAAGAGCCATAAATGGATGAGCAATTGTTTACTTTAGCATAAAATGTATCTTTAGTTTAGATTCTCTTCTTTTACAGAATGCACACTTCCTCAAACAGTAACAACATGACAAATATTTGTATTTTATTAGTGCATGGTTATAAAGAACAACTTAGGTATCTGAAATTTATAGAAATGGAATTTGTATTAGATTGAAATCTTCCATATCTGTTAATAGGAGCCTAAGGATTTCCTCATGGGAGCATTTTAATGAAGCTTCCAAAAAGGAAGATAGACTGTACTTGAATTTCTAATACTTAATAAAGACTTTTGGATACCACCTAGCCTCAAAGTAGGATTTGATTTACCTGATAAACAGTAGCAAGAAAGAGTAATTATTATTAGTTAATCCCATCAAGTCTAGTTAAAATATGCCACTGCATGATCAAAGTGGCAAAGAGTTCTGATCCTAATTACAACTCAGCAATTAATATTTCCCCTCTCTAAATTGTTTCCTCTGTTTATTCTGTTGAGTGGAGAAGACAGTGCCAACCTAGAAGTCATCCTCAGCCAGAAAACCAAAATTGCGTTCAGAATTGCCACTGGACTTCCCTAGGCATCAGTTTTTCTAAAGTTCTATATATATGCTTATTGTACTGCCATCTAACCTTTCACTCTCACATCATTCAAAACTAAATATGCAGTACATTACTTGGGTTTGTGTTAAAAATACTTCGGCAATCATTTTCAAAATTAGCACAATTATTCTCAAGAAATAACATCCATAGCTACCATTCTTCACAGTATTTAGCACAAATGCTTCCATTGTATCTAAACGGAAGTATAATTTTAAAGAGCAAAGGAAAGATCAACAGGAAAATCAAACTTTAGAGTAATCTTATACTTTTTAAATTTTAGCTGTTTGAATATAATAGGTATGGATTTTATCTATCTAGCTACCAGTTTGTTTATTTTTTTGCATTTGTCCTATTCAGTATTCTCTGAGCATCCTGAGCCAGCTGTCTGTCACTAATGTGGGGACATTTTCAGTCATTGTTTCTACAGATATTTCTTCAGCCCCCTCTTTCTGTTTTCTTCTTCTGAAATTTGAATTACACTTAAGTCAGGTGGTCTGATATTGCCCCACTATTTTAGGATGTTCTATTCTATTTATTTATTGTTTTTTCTCTTTGTTTTTCAGTGTGGATAATCTCTATTGACCTCTTTTCATGTTCACTGATTCTCAGCTGTGTCAGTCTACTGATGAGTCCGTTGATGGTATTTGTTTTCTGTCACTGAATTTTTCATTTCTCTAATTTCCATTTGACTCTTTATTATACTTTCCGTGTCTCTCCTGAAATAATTTAATTGGTTTTGCCATGTGGTCCACCTTTTCCATTATAAGCTTTAACATATAAATAAAAGATATTTAAAATTCCTATCTGATTATTACAATGTCTGTTTCATATCTGAATTGGTTTTGGTGATTTATTTGTCTCTTAGGAATGTGTCCTTTTACTTGTCCTTTATATATGTATGATTTTTTTATTGAAAGTCAATTTTTTTCTTTATTGCATATGACAGTAGAGACTGCAGTAAATATATTTCATGCCTTGAAATAGATATGCCTATCTTTCACCTAGGACTTAAATTCAGGGGTTGGGTTAATCTAAATCATAGTTGAATTGGATTTGAGATTTGATATTGCTATAGTTATCTTCAGCACACTTCAGGCTTAAATTCCTGTAGGGATTCCTTGTGTTTAACGTAGAGGCTGATTTACCAGATGAGTTTGTTTTGTTTTTTCCAATGTCTACTCTACCTTCAGCTTTAGGTCTTCCCTTAGTGCTAAGACCTGCAGGGGTCTGGCTCTAGCACTGCCTATTTCTCATTAGTCACCTGGTGAAGATGGACACTCTCTTATCCTAATTAAACTTGAGTTTTGAGCGTGTACCGTGTTTCTGGATCTTAACTGTGGCCTTCTTTATGCTCCTGCCCCTCTTCTGGCTGAAGTTCTGAACTCTGCACTTTTCTTGCTCATTCCTCAGGAGAGGGTTTTGTTTTGTTTTCCTCTTCCTTTCCCTAGCTGTAATGGATCTGGGGCAGCATCCTGAAGCCAACAGTGTCTGTTGTTACTCTCCGCACAGATTAAGGGTTTTGTTTTATAGGGGGAGGGAATCCCAGGGGAGTCTTGTGTCCCTCCTCCAGTGGCTGCTCTTCCTCTCCTCTGACCTGCACCATGAGGGGAACTTCCTCAAAACTCATCTTTCTGTGAGTGATCAGTGGGGTCCAAGAAAGAAAAGCCTGTAAAAACATGGAGACTCCTCCTACATTTGAGAAACTCAGAGGCTTTACCTCTCTTACCCATGAACACTTGACCTCCACCGATTCCCCAATTTTAGTCAAATCCAGCTGTGTCTTGCCCAGGAAAATGTAAGATCAAAACAAATTAAAACTAAGAGCTTAAGGTGGGTATCGTCTCACACAAGTCAGAATGGCTGTCATCAAAAAGTCTACAAAAAATAAATGCTGGAGAGGGTGTAGAGAAAAGGGAACCCTCCTACACTGTTGGTGAGAATGTAAATTGGTACAGACACTATGGAGAACAATATGGTGGTTCCTTAAAAAAACTAAAAGTAGAGCTACCATATGACCCAGCAATCCCACTCCTGGACAGATATCTGGAAAAAACTAAAGTTCTAATTCAAAAAGATACACGCACCCCAATGTTCACAGCAGCACAATTTACAATAGCCAAGACAGGGAAACAACCCAACTGCCTATCAGTAGATGATTGGTTTAAGAAGATGAGGTGTATATATAAATTGAAATATTACTCAGCCATAAAAAATGAAATATTGTCATTTGCAGCAACAGGGGTGGACCTAGAGAATATCACACTAAGTGAAGCAAGTCAGAGAAAGATATTATTTTATGATATCACTTATATGTGGAATCTAAAAAATAATACAAATGAATCTATATACAAAACAGACATAGACTCAGAGACAGAAAACAAACTTAAACGGAAAGGGAGGCGGGAGGGATAAATTAGGAGATGGGATTAACAGATACAAACTGCTACACATAAAATAGATAAGCAAGAATGATTTACTGTATAGCACAGGGAGCTGTATTCAGTATTGTGTAATAACCTATAATGGAAAATAATCTATATATATATATATATATATATGTACATATGGGGATCAATTTGCTGTACACCTGATGGTAACATAATATTGTAAATCAACTATACTGCAATTAAAAAAAAATAACAGCTAATTCTCCCTGTTGCAAATAAGAGTGTGACCCCCCCCCTCCTTTTTCTTAGAGCATGTATTTTACAAACTTGTAAGTTTTTTCTTTATCCCTTAAAAATGCATGTAAATCTTTTTAAAAGCCCAATAAGCCTCTTGCCATATTTAAGATCCAGGAATGCCTTTCTCAAGGACTTGATAACAATGTCTTTGAAATGTTATCATCAAGGACGACAGCACCCCTATCTCCCAGCTTTACTGCAGGAGGGTTGGATCCTAAACTCAGAGGGTGCCTCATTCAAGTTTCAAAACTACTCCCTGTCATAAAGGCATGAGATGCTTATTTTTCCTTTGAATAAAGCTAATTAGCTAGCATAGACAGTCAACTACCAAGTGAATTAGGATGTACCACGTACGATAGTGTTTCATGTTCTCTTACTTGCAGACTAGTTGGTTATTATTTATCTTTTTTTAATGCTTCTTTTTATTTCAAGGTTCACTGATTTTATATTCTCCCCTAGATTTCAATGCAATATAATCTTTTTGAAGACTTTGGTGAGTGTAGCTAGATGTCTAACTTTAGTTAGGGAACAGTCATCCATCTACCTATTTTAGACTACCTTAAAAGTAAATTGAGAGGGTGGGCTCTAGCCTTTTCTATTGAAGACATCCATCGGAAAGATGAGATTAGTAGTTTTAGTTCACTGAAGTGTCTTTATGTTTAACGAAATAGGATGCAGACCTCTTTTCATAGTTTTAAGGGAATCATGCTGAGACATCTTGATTTTGGTTTTAAAATATTTCCAGCCTGACTACCAAGCCCTGTTCCCATTCTAGAGCTACTAATTATTTTGAAGACATCTATGTAATGGGTTGTATCTGCTTGGCTTCATGAAACAGTGAGGTTTCTTTCTATTTTGCAATCTCTTAGCGGATTGCCTGTTGTGCACATCACATTCTGGCATAATGCTTATTCAATAATAAAATTGTTTTCTTCCTTTCTACCTTTGTGGAGAGGTTTTCTAGGTTTGAAGGAGACTTTGTTTTTAATTATTTTTCCCCAACAAATCCAGGGCTCATGTCTAGTCATTCCCTGCAGGCAATTAATTCATCAGCTTTTGGCCAGCTGCCCTATGACCTCAATATTCGAATGGAACAAGAAATGTGATGAACTTCCTGTTTGTCTGACTTTTCTTGTAATATTAGGAGCATTGTTCCTTATAATCCATACCCCAGGTCGACCCCCAGCGGAAATGGGAAGTACTCTGATGGTTTTTTGATTCAGTTTGTTGAGGAAGAAAGGAAGGATAGCCTTTTGTTCTTTTAGTTTTAAAAAAAATAGAGACTTATGCAGTTGGTCCTAGTAATGGGATTTTATAATAAAGACCTAGGAATAAAGCAAACAGAAATCTCAGGCACCTAGCCAGAATTCAGACTATACAACCAGCCTCACAGAAAGAAGGCATCTTCTAGATATTGGTCCCAGGAGATTGTTAATGATCTGAAGTGACTTTAGGGAGAGGGTTTTCTCTTTGGAACCCCAGCAGCAGAGATTTATTGATCACCTATCTTTACTTGTTTCCATTTCCAACTGTCTCTGTTTTTACCTCTCCTGTAAACCCACATATTGTCTCGGGTAATTTTTTGTTTGTTTGTTTTTCCTTAGTTGATCTATTTCCTTATTTAAAAAGAAGATAGTATATAAATTGGCGTATTCCTGTCCTTCATTGGACATTGTTCTGCTACTACTGTGAACACAACTATCATCTTCATGCCATATCACTTGTTTAGATTTTCAGAGGATAAAAAGATATGATTGGCACAGCTAATCATATCAGCCTGTTTAAAAAGTTTTTCTCCAGACAATATAAAAATCTACTCCATGGTTACAGATTAACTGTTCATAGGTAAGTGCTGCAGCCCAGAGAAACCTAAGGAATCAGTTAGGCCTGTTCTCTCAATAAGTGTAAATGTAGCCATGTCTCATAAAACTGGGCTGAGAACAGTAAACACTCCAAGTGCCTCCTAATGTATGCATCGTCAAAACAAGTGTGTTTAAAAACGCGTTTTAGTCATAACCAGCTGCTACAACCTAATCAAGAATTACCTCATGTCCTCTGCCTTCTTTATAGTTGCAGTCAGGTTGCAAAGCATTATTACAGAAAATAAGTGTCTCATACCTTGACATTTCTGTCTCAAAGCAGCCATTTCTCTGTTTTCCTACATAACCACCCTCTTTTACACAGTGTCTATTTCAAACTTTTCCAATCATCTCAATCCTATTCATACCAAGATCCTGTCATTTTGAAAAGATTGCATCTCCTCCTCACAGCACATAGACACAATCAGATGGGAAATTACTCAACACCTTGATACTAAACCTAAAAATTTTGAATCTGAATTCATCCTTTCCTCATTGCTTCTTACTACAATAGAACAGATAATTTTCCTAGTCCCTACACCTATTCCTTCCCTCTATACTTTGTACACCCTTTCCTTCTCTGACACCATGATTAATTGATTTTTCCCATTTTACTTATTTTTAAACTTTATTCACGGTATTGTTCATTTATACAAACTTAAAATTTTCCCATCAACAAGGAAAATTTCACTTGACTGCATGGCCCTCTCCAGTACTTCATTGCCCCTTTCCAAAACTCATAGACAACTCTCTAAATGATTTAGCTTTCAACCCATGTCTATGATTCATGGCTGCCTCAACACTCTGTAATGTGGATAATTTCCAGAGAAATATCTCTCACCAAGATTACCGCTCTCTTCCTTTTAACTAAATCCAATGGGTACTTCTATGCTATTATGCTTTTTTTTTTTTTTGCGGTACGCGGGCCTCTCACTGCTGTGGCCTCTCCCGTTGCGGAGCACAGGCTCCGGATGCGCAGGCTCAGCGGCCATGGCTCACGGGCCCAGCCGCTTCGCAGCATGTGGGATCTTCCCGGACCGGGGCACGAACCCATGTCCCCTGCATTGGCAGGCGGACTCTCAACCACTGCGCCACCTGGGAAGCCCTATGCTATTATGCTATTTAAACTCTCAGGTCTATTTGATACTGTTGGACACTTTTTTCTTTTTGAATCTGGTTTGTCTCTCAATTTTTCCATACCACTTTCCAGTATTTTTTGAGAATTCCCTTTCTATACCTGTTCATTATAATTGTGTATTTTCTAAGAATCTGCCCTAGAATTTAATCTTCCATTAATCTAAACAGGTTTCATGGTCAATCTCATCCATAACTTTATCTTTAATAACATATTATGTTCTGATTGATTTTCAAGATAAATATCCCATTCTGAATTTTTAGTTTCTGGCATTTGCAACCCATGCAAGTCCATATTGGACAGCTTTTTTGGGATGTCTTATAGGCTGCTGCTATAGGCTATGCTCATACCCAAACTTTGAATATTTCTCCTAAATCTCTTTCTTCTCTTTCCAAACTTAATGAATGATACTCCTAATTTATAGAATGGTTTTGATATACAAACATGTAAATACAGCTATGTATATATTTCATATATTTGCTTAATGGATTCTATTGCAAAAACACATAATTTGCTTTCTTAAAAAATATCATGTAACAAACCCTTATGATTTAAGGTTATTCTTTCCAAAGCCTACCAGAAGAAATACATTTCCAAGGAAAATTTTAGGAACATTTTTATTTAGAATATTTTATTTCAGTGTTTCTAAAAAATATATAAAATCTACCTTACTACTGATGAAATCATTTTCTCATTAGTACACTTATATTTCAATATTGTAACATCTTATTAAAAATTGTGGGCTTCTAATAAATAAAAATATTAAATATCATAGATGCTAAGAGAAAATAGAAACATAGCATGCTAACTATATAGACAAATGTGTATAAGTTAAGTGATAAGTGAAGTAAATTATAAAAGTGATCTGAGTTTGATAACATATTTTTCTGTTTAATCTCCCATAATGGTTTAAATACTTAAATTTAAAGGAAAAGAGTAACTGCATATGTCCAAGCAGAAAATATCATTAGCATACTAACTTCACAAAAGAGGCCATTTCCTTTATACATTCTTCTTTCAAGATAATATTTGATTCAAAGAAATTGCAGAGGGGAGTTTACTCCTGTGAATTTTAACAGAGAGCCTAAAAAAAATAATCCTTTTATCTGAAGTTAGGTTTGTTTTTACATGTAAGCTTTTTGTTTTGTTTTGTTTTGTTTTTAGAAATGCTCATTTGAAGTAACCTCACATGCTCATTTTATATACCTTGTCTTTGAGATATGCTCTGAATTACAATTATCTGCCAATAGGAAAGACTAAGAAATCCAGCATAGGCTTGTCTGTCACTGTAAAATTTGGTTTGTTATCCATTGGCCTAAATCAGAAGAGTTCTCTCTTCAGAATCTGTGGTATTTCCCTTTTAAAAAAAAAAAGGTATTGGGCTTCCCTGGTGGTGCAGTGGTTGAGAGTCCGCCTGCTGATACACGGGACACGGGTTCGTGCCCCAGTCTGGGAAGATCCCACATGCCGCGGAGCGGCTAGGCCTGTGAGCCATGGCCGCTGAGCCTGCGCGTCCGGAGCCTGTGCTCAGCAGCAATGGGAGAGGCCACAACAGTGAGAGGCCCGCGTACCGCAAAAAAAAAAAAAAAAAAAAAAAAAAAGTATTAAATTTTTTCACAGCTTTATTAGGGTATAGAAAATATAAATTGCATATATTTAAGATATATTTATGATACAAACTGTGATGTTTTGATATTTGTATACATTGTGAAATGATTACTGAAATCAAATTACGTCAAGATAGTCCCATTCTTCTGGGAGAAAACATTCACAACAACAACAACAAAAACAGAAAGAAAGGCTTTCAAAAGTAGAAAGGTATCTGAAGTATTGACTGGAATCTAACACTATCACTTCATGTTGTAGCTTCAGTAAAACATCATCTCTCTATGCAGCTACCAGACATCCTTCCTCCTTGCAGAATATACTTCACAGATATTTTTTTCCTGAGGTCTTTAACCACAGCTTCATCCCAGATGTCAAATCCTCTTCTCAATATGTACTGAGTGTTCCAGCTCTTGTATCTATTTGGTGAATCAGGAGATTAGCATATATAGAGAGAGTTGCTCAATACATTGACCTTTAAGTATGCAAAAAATTCTAAATACCAATTAATAAAAGACTACTTCTTTAGGGCAGGGATAATACATTATATCTTTTTATAGTTATAACACTAATATTATAAATGTAAATGGTTATAAATACATGTGTGTATAGTAACTTCAAATATACTGCTTTTCTAAGAGGCTAACAGGGAGGAAGCACTCAATAAAGTAATTGTTCAAAAAGATTCAATAATGTTTTCTGGTATTGAATAACTCGGATGTGAAACTCCACTAATAAAACAAGTTTCCATTTGGTGAGATTTAAAAAAACATTACTTTCATATTGTAACCCATGACACAGCTAAATTAAATTATTTCCTAGGAGTGACTGCTCATCCTACTTTATCTGGATGAAGCATCACTTTCTTCTGAAGATACAAGAATTAGATAAATTTCTCAAGAGATTTTCATACTGTAATATTCTTTACAGTGTAAGAATATGATACAGACTTATGTGAATAAAAGGGTATAGCTATATTTAATTTATTTCTTTCCACAGTGAATTCAGTGAGTGCTTACTGCTCAAAACTGCTATCCCTACTTTGAGGAACAAAGCTGGAGTAATACTCTGCAGAGCCTATTCAAGTCCTCATAATACTAGTTATATTAAAGGAACAATTTATTTTCAGTATAAAGGTGCTTCCCTCTTTCTGATAGGCAACAAATCCCCAGTACACACAAGTAGAAAACAAATAAATAGAACTTCAAATCTCATTACCATATAAATTTAAAATGTCAAAAAGCAAGTGATAATCAAACAATAATCAGGGTTTTAGATATTCTTCGAAATTGATCAGCTCAAGCCATTAAATGCAATGAACAATGTCATAGTCATTTTCAGGAATGAAAGGAGGAAAGGCCTACTTAAATATATTTGTCTGGGAAGATATTTACTAGCCCAATTATTCTGTACTCTATAATTTTTATATGTTATTCCAAATTTAGTATAACATATGGGCACTCTGAGACTTCCATTAGGCTTGAAAACACAGTAAATACTTAAAATAACAAAACCTAGATCAAAACTAAGGATTTATTACTTAGAATTCGTCAAAGCAATTTCAAGAAATTTTTCACAAATTTCACATCAAAACACATCTATCTCATAATACTCTGAACTATTGAATCTCACTTTAATTTTTGGTAGATTTTTAAAAATTTTTTGTTATAAGGATATGGTCATTTTCAATTATAAATATTAAAAAAAACAAAAACCAAACTTTGAAATTTGTGTACATATATTTAAAGTATCAAATCTGTAGAGGCTAAACAGTCATACATTTGTTTCTTCCCTATCTCTTTCAGAAATTCTGTTAGATCTTAAAAAGAAATTTAGGAATATGAATTTTGTATCTTAAAAAAATATAATAACTTAACATGAAATGGACTATTCTGATTTTCCTTATAACAAGTTAGAAGATCTAACATAATTTTAAGTAATAGAAACAATTGAAAAATACTGATACATTTGACTACACTAAAAATTAAAAGTTTTCTTTATCAAAACCAATTATGATACTAAAAAGGCAAGCCACAGAGTGGGAAAGATATGTGCAATACATACAAAGAGCAAAAGTGTTGTGTCCAAATTATGTAACGGACTCTCACAGAGCACTGAAAATTTTCACACTCATAGACAAATGACCTAAAGACTTGAACTGGCATATCACAGCAACAAATATTGAAATGCCAAATAGATACTGAGGAAGAGACTCAAGCATCATTACTCATCAGGAAAGTGCCAGTTACAACCATAGTGACATACCACTACACACTTCTCACAATGGTCAAAGCTTGAAAGGCTGACAGTACCAGGTACTGGCAAGGATGTGCAGCACCTAGATTCTCATGCTCTTCTGGGGCAATTGTGAATTGGTATAATTACTGTGGGAAACTGTTTAACAATAAATTGAAGATATACATATTCTGTGCTCAAAAATGTCACTAGTATGTATATATCCAATAAATATGTCCATACATGAAGATTAAAAACATGCACCAAGATGTATATAGCAACTTTAATCATAATAGCCCCAAACTAGAGAAAACTGTATGTCCAGCAATAGTAACAGTGATTAATAAACTTTGGCATATTTTAACAATAGCATGATATATAATTATCAAAATGATTGGACTCCTGAAGAGCATGATGAATATCACAAACATAACACTATGTAAAAAGTACCCAGACACGAAAGAACATATATGGTATGATTACATTTATATCAAATTTAAAAACAAAAAATAAATCTATGTTAAAAGAAGGAAAGTAGTAGCTACATTTAGGAGAAAGAAGTCGGTAGTAACTGGGAAGGGACATGAGAAGGGCTTTAAGATTGTTTGAAACGTTCTGTATTGAGATTGTTGATGGTAAAACAGGCACGTTCATTTTGTGCTAATTCACGAATCATTATTTATAAATAAAATGAATCAATTACCTTGTTATCTATATAAAATGGACAGATATGAATTACTTGTTATAAAATATTGAATAATTATTTCTCCCAATTTAATTCAATATTACAGATTGTGTAGAACTGGACATATATGCTAAAATTAATAAAGTCTTTTCAAAAAATTCAAGAAATGTGTAAGCAATATTGGACATTTCTATATATTTTACATTCCTAAATTTGGCTCTAAAGTATTCATCCCAACTTAAGCCAATTATAAAGGATACTTTGAGGAAAATATAATTGGAGTGTCTTATAATTATATTCTTGATATAATGGCTTACAGTAGAATTTTATTGCTTTTCTCAGTAGAAATTCTAATAATGATATTCAGATCAAATATTCTTTCAATTAAAAAAATAGAATCCACATCTTGTTAGCTAGCAACACATTGCTCTGCTTTCTAAGCAGTCCCTAGCACCCAACATACATTATACTTCCAAATTAATGCAATATTGTGACAAGATTACTTAAAAATTACTTGTGGGATCATCAGAGTTAAACTCCAGTTTGTCACATGAAGCAATATATTTTTTTCTCGGGCAAACTCAATTTTTTCTAAAATTAAACAACTTCTGACATATCTTCATCAAGTGAAGATCAAATTTTCTTTCTCTTTTTTTTTGATATAGACACGTCTTGGATACATCGTTTATAAAGAGTCATAATCCTTTAGATCGAAACAAAACACAATGTACCTTTAAAAAAACATTTCATTGAGGTATAATTGATGTATAAAAAGCTGTGCATATTAATGTGTACAACCTAATAAGTTGGAGGTAAGTATTCATCACTACAAGCTATGCCATAAACATATCCACTCCCTCCAAAACATTCCTTCCACTCTCTTTTATTATTATTTTGTGCCTTTTAAAATATACAACACTGTATTGTTAACTACAAGCACTGTGCTGTACAGTAGATCTCTAGGACTTACTCATCTTGCAAAACTGAAACTTTGTTCACTTTGATTAATATGTCTCCATTTCCCACTTCCCCAGGTCCTAGAAATCCCCATTCCACTCTCTGCTTCTGTGACTTTTACTGTTTTAGATTTTTCATGTAAGTGGTATCATGTAATATTTGTCCTTCTGTGTCTGACTTATTTCACTTAGTATAATATCCTCCAGGTTCATCCATGACATTTCAAATGGTAGGATTTCCTTCTTGTTAAAGGCTGAATAATATTCCATTGTATGTATAGTATACCACATTTTCTTAAATATGATGACAAAATTAGAGATTAAAAAGTAGTATTTTGGTAGGTACTTGGACAGAGTGTTTATTTTTAGATAACTCTTTATTTCCGAATTATAAAGGAAATCATGTGAGCTCCCTAGGAACAATTTTTAAATTAGTTATAGGAGGTGAATTCTATATGCCTTCAAGAAAAATAAGAATTTCCATTTATGAAGCAAATATTTTGAGAGGGGATATTTCAAAATATTCATGACGTGAGCATACCAATTCCCTTTTCAGTGACCCAGATTTTACTTGACGTGGCAATGGAATAAATGTAGGGGCTTTGGAAGCCCTACCCCACCCATACTTTGGTATCTTCCTATTACCTGAAGAGAAAATTCATGTTTTAGCTTATTTAATTTGTTCGTCTTTATATGTTGAAGCGGTGGCAAATTATCAATTGCATATGTGCTATACATGTAAAAACATATATTCATAAAATAAAATTGAGAAGCACAATTTTCATTTGTACATCTTTGAAAATGTCCACAAATGCTTTTGTGCAATTCATGAATATACATGATCAAGCAATGTACAGTAATAGTGGAACAAGAGTGCCATTAATTCAAGGTAATTACAAAGGAAAGCACTTAACAATTACTCAAAAATCATGTTATTACATGTTTGATAGAAATACTCTGTTATATATATATTTTTTACAGATAGAAAAAGATTGTTCCATAAGATGGAGCAATTTCTGAAAAATTATTAAGAATTTTCTTTTTCTGAAGAGTCTGTTTTCCTGGAAATGCAATAAATTCAGTTAGTTTTGTAGACATAGAACTAACACCCATGTCTAAGTGCAGTGAAAAGAATAACATCTTAATTAGAAAGTGTCTAAAGATCAGTTACTCTCATATGTCTATCAGGAAATATTATTGTGGGCCTGGCATGTTCCAGGCACATTACCCATACATGGAATATATTAGGGATTCATGGGCTCTACATTTAGGTGCTCAGACTCTAGTGAGCAAAAAAAGAGTACTTTTAGTAGCGTCCTAATTGTAGTATAATAAACACACTGGAGCTACAACACTTAACAAGAGGATGGTGAAACTAGTAATTAACTATTTTATAAACTGTCTGGAAAAAAAAATAAAGAAGTGAAAGGGATGACAAATTTTTTAAAAGATTAAAGCTATTGATAGTAAACGTGATTGTTATAATGAGTAAGTGCTTTAAAGGGATATGAAATTGTGGTCAGGCAGTGAGATGTAAGTGGTTTTTGATATGACAGTAAAAGTGAGTGACTAAAGTGAAGTGAAGGCACATATGCATTAAAATGAGAGAAAAAACTATATCCCAAAGATATCATATGCAAATTAACAGTATGCAAATTAACAAAATGTGGGATAAATGCAGAAATTGGGCAAACAGTAAAAATAAATAAAACCTGAGACAGATGCCAAGGTTTACAATAAAATTATTCAAACAATACTTTTGAGAGTGAACAATTTTGCAAATAGTTATTTGAAGATAACTGATATGAACACAGTCATTCCTAGACAAATTAAGGCTTATGTTCACTGCATAATGCACAAAGAGATGAAATATTTGGAAATATCTGGGATGATGAGTGTAGGGGGTTAGTACAAACTAAGAGCATGAACCTCAAAGGAGAAAGGTTATTGGTAAGAGGAAAAAAAATATATGATCTGGGTCTGTCTTCTGTGAGAATGAAGGACATCATTGCTACCTAAGTAGTTTACTTGGGTTAGAATTAGCCCTTTCAGTGCTTTAGGAGGAACCCGGATTTTACCCAAGGATGGGAGGTATAGGAGCTGTTCAGTGAAGGGAACGATGACAGAGTGGAGTTTACTTATGATGGAAGAGAAGCCAGGTTTCTCTCTAGGGAGAATGACCAGGATAGAAGAACTTTCCTAAATGAACAAATTCCCCAGAACACAGAATTTTCAGAGCTAAAACTGGGAGTGTCCTGGTTAACCAGGTTGGTCATCCTAAATCAAGGCTGAAGGTATAGGAAATATTCAGTAAGGAGACTGATGATAGAAAAAAGTTTGCATGATGGACAATAGAAGGTTGAGGAAAGGAGAGGAGAGTTTCTAAGGGAAAAGAGATAAGCAGAGGCCAGGTCTTAAAGTGACTTTATGTCATGCTAACTAGTTAAAATGGAGGCACTCCTATTTTTTAGAAGAAAAAAAAAAATTCCAAAATCTTCTTTTGCAAAACAAGTCTCTAATGGCTTAGGAAACCTTGCTTTTAATAAATTATTAAATTTGATGTAGGGAAACCCATACAGATTTTAATAACCAAGGAATGAAATAAAATAATAAAATATGCAACCTTTATATCACTGTGTAGGATATGGTTCATATACAGCTAGACTGAGAAGATGATCTTTATCTCTTACGATCCCAGATGACTATCTTTGAGTCTTGGCCAAGATAAGGGCAGTGGAATTTAGGAAGTGCATTTATGATGCCCAAAGCTCTCTTGATGATCCATACCACACCTGCTGGGAAATTCTGCCTTGAACTCTCCAGAAGCAAGATTCCTCACATAGATATCTGGTTAAATCCGGAGATAAGTGAGTCCATGTGTGTATAGGACCTGCAGAGCTTCTAAATAATACATAAATATCCCGGGGATATCGGAGTACAAGATATTCTCGGACTTCTGCTTGCCCGCACTCTGATTCTTTACCTTCACTGTGTCTTTTGCCTTTAAGTAAAAGCCTTATATGCGTATGCTCTGTGGCATCTTGTGAGTACACTGAAATATTTGATGTGGTCAAATCTCTACATTCATTCTATGAAAAAATAATTGTATTTTCAAGATATATTTTTAAATTGATATGTAACTTCTATACATTTTCTGTTGTGTTTCATTCATAAAGCATCTGTTTCCCAGACAGTAAGGAGGGAAAATAGAGGGGAGAAATGATAGAATTAGGATTTATTTGTGCTATGTCACAATTTATTTCCTAAATAGGACAACTGAACTACATGAAAATTATGTAAAGGGATAGTTGACAAATTTTCCTAAAAAATTTCTTTAATCTCTACTCTCCCTAAAATTACCTTGAATTAATTATCATATTCTGAGAATATCATAAATCATCAATGGTAATAACATGGAATGATCTCAGGATATATAGTATGCTGAGGACAGAGTTAATAGATGGAGTATTTTATAAGCAAGGCTTCTGTGTATTATTTAATGAGAAAATATAGATATTTTGGTGAGAAATGAAAATATTTTATGTATCAATAGTATTATATAAAGGAATTTCATTATTAGTAAAATTTCATTCATTATATATTAATAATTCATTGGGCCTTTAATTTTGAACCTTTGACAAATAAAGTTTAAATAATTAAGTTTTATATTAGTATTATGGGATTACATGAGTTTTGCATTTGGAAAAATTATTATTTTAAACGGAAAAACATCGTTATAAGAGCATTGTGACACCGTTCAAGTGTATTAAGGTGTAGACATGCATGATGAACCTTCCATTTTGAAAATATTCCTGTGGCTAAAGTCAGAAGAATGGCTAGATGGGGATAGACCTGAAGTCAGGGACAGCAAATTGGAGGCTAACGAAGTCGGAAATCAGGGGAGACTTAATATGGCCTAAAGCAGAAGAGTTTAAGGAATCAAGAAAAATGATTTTGAGGAGGAAATCTAAAAATAAGAGAGAGAGAAAGAATACTTGGGAAACATAAGTAAACTTCATCCTCTTTATAATTCTGTGAAAGATCGAACTGATAATTAATTAAAGTCTAGAGCAGAGTTTGGCAAACTAAAGTCTGAAAGGTGACCCCCTGCTCCTGTGAGTAAAGTTTTATTGGAAAGCAACCACACCCACTGGTTCTTGTGTTGTCTGTGGCTGCTTTCAAGCTATAAGGGCAGAAATGAGTAGTTGGGACAAAGACCACAGGGCCTGTAACACATAAAATACTTACTATGTGGCCCTTTACAGAAAAAAGTTTACTAAGGGTAAAGTATCTGAATTTCTGGAAATATTTTAGTGAAGTTTCACAATTTTTCTGATTTATATGTTGGACTCTTCCAATTCCTATACATGTAAATCTAATCCGAATTAAGGGATTTCTTTTTTAAACTGAATAAACCAAGAATATTTCTGATCTTATACAGCACTTTGAGTACCTTTTCTCACAACACTGACATTAATAAATTTTAAAAAGTAATAAAAAATCAGACATTTTTTCAAACTCCACGCAGCATTCCCAGTTAAGTCTAAACCTTACCTCTTTTACATATGATTAGCTGAAAGTTTAAATGGATATAACTTTGAAGAAAATTTACCAAAGAACACATCAAATAATAGTTTTAGTAGTTAGCAATGATTTATAACTATGACACTAATTGAGCTTTATAAAGTGCTTCAGACATTTATAAAGTTTCAGGAAATGCATTAAACTGCATAAATACTAAAAGACTCTGGGCTCAATGGAATAAGAATCGAACTTCCCAATTAATTGTCTGCCAGGCACTTTTATCCCCCAATCAAGTGGAAGGGTAAAACTAAATCATATCAAAGAATGTAAAAGAAAAGGGAAAGTAATTTTGACATTGTTATTTATAAACCCAAATGGATAATCCACAGTCTTAATTCTTGCCCACTGTGATTCTATTTATTCTAAGTTACAGACTCTTATTTCCCACTCTGGCTTATCGATTAGGTTGTCAAATTAATAAAAACTTAGATGTGTTTGATTACAGAAATTTTAGCTAACACCATTTGGTAAATCATTTTTACTGGAAAATAGAACAACTATCTAATTGCTGCATATAACAGAGATATACAGTTTAAAGAGAAAGAAGACAAAACCTTGTATTTATGCTCTCTAATCTGAGAGAGAGAACACTGTCAGTATGACCAACACCCTAGGTGCCCTGTGTGGATTCAACCACTTCCTTCTCCACTGGTAAACACTCTTCTGATTTTTGTGTGAAATATTTCTTCAGAGTTCTTTTCTACCAACTTGATTTAGCAGTTACTGACAGAGGAATATTATAGGCTCCAACTATGATAGTAGAGTTATTTTTCTTTTTAGTTCTGTCAGTCTCTGCTTCCTCTATTTTGTCACTTTCTTGTTAGATGCAAATTTAAAATTGGTATGGCTTCTTGGAGAATTGATTTATGTTTAATTATGTAATGACCCTCTTTATCACTGGTAATTTTCCTATCTGAAGTCTGCTTTGCCTGAAATTAGTATACTTTAGCTTTCTTCTGATTAATGACATGTCTTTCTCAATCCTTTTACGTTTACCCTATTTTAGTTTTTATAGTTAAAATTGGTTTTGTGTAGACTTCATATAATTAGAGGTCTTACCTTTAAATCTAATCTGACATTCTATGTCTTTTAACTGGTTTGTTTAGATCATTCACATGTAAAGTAATCATTGACATATTTGAATTAAAATGTACCATCTTTGTAACTGTCTTCTATTGTGCGTTTATTCTTTGATTTTATCCCTATACCCCCGCCATTTTTTTTTCCCCTCTCTGGTTTTAATTAAACATTTTACGATTTCATTTTTCTTCCCTCTTGGCACATTATTAGTATACTTTTTTACAGACTGTGTTGTAATTGCTCTAGAGTTACAAGATACATTTCTAAATAATCTCAGTTCCTTTTAAATAATAATATATCACTGTGTGTAGCACAGGTACCAAATAATATTCTCATTTCCTTTCTGCTGTTCCTGGTGACATTACTGTCAATCATTTTATTTTTATGTGCTCTATAATCACCCAATACATTGTTACTATTACTCCTTAAAATAAACATTTATCTTTTAGATCAGTTAAGACCATCAGCTTTATTCTTTCTCTGACACTCTTCTTTATGCAAATCCAGATTTCTGACCTCTATTACTTTCTTTCTGATGGAAGAACTTCTTTTAGCATTCCTTGCAGAACATGTCTGCTGGCAATGAATTACCCCAGCTCCTGCCCCCCCCAAAAAAACAACAACAAAATCTTTATTTCCGTTCACTTTTTAAGGGTAATTTCACTGCATATGGATTTCTAGGTTTGCAGGGGGTTTTCTTTCAAAATTTTAGACTTTATTCCAATGGCTTCTTGCATGTATGGTTTATTCTTCAGTTTGAGAGGTTTCTACTCTTTCTATCTTTAAATTCACTGATTCTTTTATAGAATGTGCCAAGTCTGTGTCAAGAATGCCAAAGGTGTTTTTTTTTTTAATTTGTTTCTTGTCTTTTATTTCTAACTTTTAATTTTCTTTCTTTCTTATAGTTTCCATCTCTCTGATGATCTGATGACATTACCCATCTGGTCTTGCATGTTGCTAGTTTTTCCATTAGAACTCTTAACATAATAATCAGTTATTTTAAATTTCTTTTAATTACAACATTTGTCATATTTGAGTCTAGTTCTAATAACTGCTTTGTCTCTTGTGAATGTTTTTTTTTCCTCTGCTCTTTGGCTTGTAGTTTTCGGTGGAAGTTGGACATGTTGCATTCGATCATTGAAACTAAGATAAATCGACCTTTACTGGAAGATATCTATTAATCTGGCTGGGAGTGGGACTGTATGCAATGTTTGTTATAGTTGTAGGCGCCAGAGGATTCAGTTTCCTCCAGTGTCCTGGTTTTTTTCTCCCCACTTGGCTTTGGAGCTTCCTTTTATCTTTCATAAATCCCAATAATTTTACTAGATTATGTCTCAATATTGGTCAATCTATTCAAATTATCCAGGAATCTAGTGTGGCACTCAACATGCAGTTTCAAGTTTTCTTTTATGTTTAGAAAGTTTCCTTTTAATAATTTTGCATATCCATCTGTTCTGTTGTTTTTTTGTTTTGTTTTGGGTTTTTTGTTGTTGTTTTTTTTTGGAGACACCTGCCTCACTCATGTTCAATTTTCCATCTTACCAGTCCAGTTTATTTTTCTTATTGTGTATTTTTACAAATGTCCTTCCATCTACATTCGTTTTTATTAAGGCATTCTCCATGGTTTTAATTAGCTGTTATTTTTCTTCTAGTTTTGTCTTTATTTTTGGGATATTTTCTGTTATTTCTAATTCTTGTCTACTTTCTTTCAGCATTTCATTCAAGTGTCCCCTTTATTTTATATCTTAATTTCTGAGTTCCCCTAATTCTTATTTCTTCAATTTGCATCTGTCTGGCTCCAGTAGAAAACAGAAGCAAACCAGTTCTTTTTAATAAACAATTTAATATAAATGTGTTAACTAGGTATTCAAGAACTAAAATTTTATGAAAAGAGAGCGCTGCATTAAAATAGAGGAGGAAGTAGTTACCACCTGAGATCTCAGAGAACAAAAAGGAGAGATTGGAATTGTTAAAGATTTGAAGGTAGAAAGGGTCCCTGCAAAGTTGAAGCTCAGATCTCTGAGGAGGCTGACTGCTTGGCTGGTGTCAGTTTCTGAGTTCATATGAGAGACCCCCATGGGACTGAGGCACAGACCTCTGAGAAAGAAGTATCAATAGCCTGATGCTAAAATCTCTGAGGGGGTGCAATAAACCTAGTTTTGTGACGGTTGAAAAATCTGCAAACTAGGATCAACAGCTGCTACTTCAATAAACTTTAGTTGTCACGGTTAAGCCATTACCAGAGTCGTACTGACAGAGACTGGAATTAAAAACAGAAAAGGGAGATAAGTACATATCTCTTCTCTCTCCTTCAGCCTCCCAGAACTCTGGAAGCGCAGTAGCTTCTATTAGCCAAGCATGACAAGGAGGCAAATGACACTGGAAACAGGTAGTTTGCAGACTCCCTGCTCTAGCATCATAAAGCAAAGTATAAGAAGGTGGATGTGGAGCTAAGAGGCCATAGTTCAATAACTGACACTGTCCTTTCATTGTTCTATCATTTTCCTAAATTCATTTCATTTCCTATTGAACGGCCGAACTAAAATATTCACCTGTCGTGTGTGCTTGTCTTTCTGGCATGTTTCATTTTCTAAAGTAGTGTTATTTACCTTATGCAGAAAATGAGCACTCCCTCTTCTGTTCTTATCAGGGAGTCTTCAAATATCTGATCTTTTAATTTACAATATTTACCTTCTCAGCTCTACTCCCCAGTTTATATCTGAATGTTCTATTTCCTTGCCTCTAACATCTTTGTCCTGACCAACTTAAATTCTGTTCTCAGTGGTTTCTCACCCGTGTGAACCTTGTCCTGGAAAGGGTGCTCTCAGTTTGTCAAATGACCCAGGCCACATCTCACTGGGGTCCCTCTCAGTAACCCTCAAACTGTGAATCTCAGTTTAAACTGTGAAGTCTTCTCCAGGTTTTATTGGCTGTTCTCAGATTTAGGAGCCAAGCTTTCCAAGCAGAGTAAATACCTCTCAACATGAGGGCAGTTATGTATTAGTGATTTGATTCCTGGGTTCTTTGGCTGTCAGGGACTTCCTTTAATCTCTCTGCTTTCTGTTTATTGACCTGAGTGATAATTACATGCTCTTTTCACTTTGGGTTAATTAATCAAGTTGTAGAAATATGTGTGTATGTGTTATACTTCCATCAAAAACATAAAACATGATTGTCAAACTTTGAGCCCGGGCAACTGGTAGAACAGTGATCATTTGTTGAAAGAGGAAAGGAGGGGAAATTAGGGGGAAAATATAGAGTAGATATTTTTATTTGAGTGATAATAAGTTTACAGATTTTAAATATTCAGTATACAGTTTGAAATATGAGACAGAACTAAAGAAGAGAGATATGTATTTAGGGCATGTTAGCATTGAGGAGATATTGAAATCAGAGGGTGGGTGACAAGGAAGAGATTTTAGAAGTAAAATATGTAAACAATATAGTGACCATTCTTTCAAATGATTCCAATTTTTAGCTAAAAAAATTCTGCCTTCCATGTTCTGACCCATGCATTCCAGGAAATGAAATTATGATGCACAAAACTAATGTACTTTTTCTTGCTTAGTATTAATCAGTCATATGCATACACAAATATACACTATATATATATATATATGCATGTATACACCTACACATACATATGTCTTTATGTATTGGATTGGCCAAAAAGTACCTTCAGTTTTTAAGTAAAAATAGAAGACACATTTTTCATTTTCACCAAGAACTTTACTGAAGAACGTATTCATCCTTTTGTTCCACTACCTTCTGCCATTTTTTGGGCAACTTCATAATTCCAACTTCCCAAAACTTTTTATCTTTTTGAGCAAAGAACTGTTCCAGGAGCCTTTTACAGTTTTCCAGGCAATTGAAATTTTTTCCATTAAGAGAATTTTATAAAGACCGAAATAAATGGAAATCCAAAGGTGCAATGTCTGGTGAATATGGCGATGAATCAGAACTTCCCACACACGCGGTAACGGTTTTTGCCTGGTCATCAAAGAAACATGTGGTCGTGCGTTATCCTGATGGAAGGTTATGCGTTTTCTGTTGACTAATTCTGGACGCTTTTCATCGAGTGCTGCTTTCAGTTGGTCTAATTGGGAGCAGTTCTTGTTGGAATTAGTCGTTTGGTTTTCTGGAAGGAGTTCATTATAGAGGACTCCTTTCCAATCTCACCATATACACAACATCACCTTCTTTGGATGAAGACCGGCCTTTGGTGTGGTTGGTGGTGGTTTATTTCGTTTGCCCCACAATCTCTTCCATTCCACATTATTGTGCAGTATCCACTTTTCATTGCCTGTCACAATTTGTTTTAAAAACAGAACGTTTTCATTACATTTAAGTAGAGAATTGCATGTGGAAATACGGTCAAGAAGGTTTTTTTTGCTTAACTTATGTGGAACCTAAACATCAAAGCTATTCACATAACCAAGCTGGTACAAATGATTTTCACCGCTTGATTAGGATATTTTGAGTATGTCGGCTATCTCCCTCATGGTATAATGTTGATTGTTCTCAACTAATGTCTCGATTTGATTGCTATCAACTTCAACTGGTCTACCCGACAGTGGAGCATCGTCCAGCAAAAAATCTCCAGCACAAAACTTCACAAACCACTTTTGACACATTTGATCAGTCACAGCACCTTTTCCACTGCACAAATCTTTTTTTGCGTTTTTTAATCTTTCTTGAAATAATAAAGCATAATATGCCGAAAATGTCGTTTTTTTCTTCCATCTTCAATATTAAAATGGCTACACAAAATTCACCGTTTTTGATAAGTTTTTTTTAATGCATGCTGATATGACAGCTGTCACATAAAATCTAACAAAATTGCTTTGAAATAAGTTAAAGACAACTAAGTGCTACTAGAGCCATCTTACGGAAAAAAACAAAGGAACATTTTGGCCCACCCAATATATATGCATATTATCTATTAAACCTTGAACAACTTCAGAACTGCTAAGATGAATTCACATAGTCCATCGCCTCACCCAAATGGGAAGACTCTTTGTGTCAGTTGTTGATATAGCTTCCTGATGGGTAATTTTTTTTTAATTAAAATTTTTTTTTTAAACTGAACATAAAGCCAGTGAACAGCCACCAGACTCTTTTTTGATTACAATGGCCACTTCCCCCTCCAGGAATACTAAATTTTTCATATTCCAAATCAGAAAAAAAAGTTCCAGAAGATAAGTCACATTTTTCATGGATACATGTTTAACAACTGAAGAGGAAAAAAAGTTAACAGATGGGAAATTGTACGTTTTGTCTAGGAACAGGAATTATTGAATCATAAAACTAGCTACCACTATTAATCCCTTGAAAAATGTTCTCTTGTTTCAATTTTCAAAATGCCAGTCCTCTATTTCTATGTTACATTCTAGAAACAGAACAACATCTGATTTGTAACCAATGCTACAGTTTCACCGAACAGTGAATTTTATTAATAATATCTGTATGCACACACCTGCCAAAAATAGAAAAACATCTTCAAAAATGTTAACAAGAATACAATCATAACACAATTGTGTTATTACTTTTTGAAATGATAAAACATATTTTTAAGACCTGACTTCTGAAAATATTGACCATATAAGACAAAGTAGTACATAAATATCCCCTATTGTTACATAATTATATAAATACAGTTTGAATCTTCTGCAATTGGAAAAAAAGCTCAGATTTGTGTGATAAAATTACAGTGACTTAAAAAGTGGTTTGAAAAAGGTTACTAATAAGATGAAATCAAATGATTAAAAATTTTTTAAAATATAACTGCCTCACTGGAAATGTTCCATAACATTTATAAGCCCTTTGCTTCTTTTTTCCTGATTATTAACATTCTGCACCAAAGAAGAGATAATATCTTTATCCATGTTACTAACATGGTGTTTAAGAATAGACCAACCTCCTGTGGTCCACAGCTGCTTTTAATTCACAAGCAATTGGAATAAGTCAAGCATTGCTAGTGAGTCTTTGCTGTTACTTGCTATGTTATTTCAACTAGGAAGCCATTATGCAAACTAAGAACATCTGAAGATAGGTACCCCACTTAAAAAGTGTTCAGCAGGAGTTCCATTTTGTTGTCATTTTTGGAAAATTGTGTCGTTAAGTTGCATATGTTGTACTGTCGGTAGCCATGATTGCCTGGGATTAGTCAACATGCACACAAACTCCATGACTTGACAAACTTAATTTTTCTTAAGAATCGAATGTGAAGTAAACTTTCAGATATTACTAATGTAGTAAACTAAGTTTGTTTTTGAATCATCCAATTAATTATATATTATGAAGTTTAGATCATGTTAACATGTAACATATAACAATTGTTATATAAATTCCAGGTAATACGTTACCTATGGCAAATATTTTACTGTGTGTAGAGTGTAATTCTAGGGGGAAAAAAGAGAAAACCTAGTCTTACTAAATTATACTAGAATCACTAAATTAGTCCTGACCCATTAGATTTTAAGATGGGTCTGCAAGAATTTGGAGTGAAAATAATTTTTCAGAAGCACTCATCTCACTGGCGCTATGTTGTATTTTGCTGTATAACCCCATAGTGCTCCTAGAATCTTCCTTAATACAGGATTTACCTTTAGAGTCATTTTGGCACACCAAACAGAAGTATCCATTTTTTATTCTGTTTTACAGTTTACATGAAGCAAATGTGTGAGTTATGACGTAAAACATGTGTGATACATTTCACATGTAGTCACATCCTATTTTCTGATCATTTCCATTATCTATAATGACAATAACTGACAGTTTTAAAAAAGATCTTGATGCCTGGCATAATATTAATAGCTTTTTAATTTATATCCTATTTAACTTTCACAGTAGCTTTGTGAAGTAAGTAATATTATTATCTTCATTCTACTACTGAGGAAACTGAGGCTCAGAGAGGTGTCTTAATCAGCTTCAGGTTACACAGCTAGTGAAGCTGCTCTTCCAAGACCGAACAATCTTCCTGAAAAGCCAAAATAATTTGTACATCTTGCTCTTAAATTGCTTAGCAAGTTCTATATACCATAAACAATAAAACCATGTACTTACTGAGCGACTGGTTGTTAGAGAAAGAACACACTTATCCAAAAACTATCTGTTTAACCATTTAACTTACGAATAAAGACAGGAAGGCAAATATGTTACATGGTGATCACAATTCACATTTTATCTTCTAAAAAGTATCATAAAATGGATTACATCTCTCCAGGGACAAAATTTTATAATTTTTATCACATTCTGGAAAATCCATCATTGGTAGTACAGCCACACAGTCCAGATGGATCTATCTTACTTCTAGCTGCCTTGCAGTCCACAGAGTGCTCCTCATAATAGGAGATGGTAATTCTAGTTCAACCCATCACACACACATTCTGTCCAGGAGAAATAAGGTTGGACCAAGAAAAGTATGCACCTCCTATACAAGGGCATTTCTCACAAATGGTGTGTGAAACTTCCGCTCATAACTCCTACAACTTATGCACTTGACTACAAGTAGTTGCAAGAAAAGCTGAGAAATGGTAGTCTTTATTTGGGGCAGCCATGTGTTTAGCTAAAATTCTTGTGTTCTATCAGTAAAGAAGAAGGATACAATGGATATTAAAGTCAACGAATAGGCTTTTACAAAGGCATACTTCAGCTAACGGAGTGTTTTCCATTCAAAAAATGTGATTTCCAATTTCATTTGATATATTCATAATTCAATTTGCCACAGGGTAGCCAAGGAAATGATGTATAGAAAAGTTCTGAAAATCAGTTTCTGTACCATTACAAGTAACTGTAAAGTTTATGATATAAAGATTAAATTGAATAAAAATATAAATTTGAGGGCTTCCCTGGTGGCGCAGTGGTTGAGAGTCCGCCTGCCGATGCAGGGGACACGGGTTCGTGCCCCGGTCCGGGGGGATCCCACATGCCGCAGAGCGGCTGGGCCCGTGAGCCATGGCCACTGAGCCTGTGCATCCAGAGCCTGTGCTCCACAACGGGAGAGGCCGCAACAGTGAGAGGCCCACGTACCACAAAAATAAAATAAAATAAAATAAATTTGCTATTTGAATATTTAATACATTTGCTCTTTTTATTGGCTGTCTATGCAGCGTGCCATGAGTGTTTGCTTTAATATCAGATTTTGCCTAAACCATATCTCCAATGTTGCTGCCCCCACCTGCATCAGAGAAAGAGGATGTTTCAAATAATCTATGGCACTGTCATCACCTTAGATACCAAAACGAAAGCCATTTGTAGTTAAAATAGTTCCTTTTGTATTATAAGAAAGAAAATAAAAAATGGGTCAATATTTCTTAACATTTAGTGTAAAAGGCCTACTGTTATGACAAAGAAAACATAGGCTTGTCTTGGAGAGCTGTGTTTTGTTTGCTTCTTACGTGATCTAGAAAGAACGCAGGCATGGCTCTCTCTGGAGGGAAGACTGAACTAAAGTTGAAAGTCCCAAGTGCACCTTCACTGGACTGTAGCCCATCTTCCCCTGACGAAGTCTGCCAGTTGAAACAGAGGCAAACCCCATTAACTAAATGATGAAGTTCTCCTCTAGGCCATGATACTCAAAGAACCAAGAGACAAATTATATACCTTCATTGGAGAGAATTATAATATCCAGAGGGTAGGGGTAGATGCAACTGACTGAAAAATATTAAGAGAAGATTATGGGCAGAAGGAAAGAGGACTTGAAGGTCTGGATGAGGCAGAGAGATCTTGAGAGGTAGTTGGATTCCACAGAGCACCTTCTGTTTTCAACTAGACGGTTATAATTTGGTAACCTCTGCTGTACATGGTATAAGGCAGCCCCTAAACTAAAGAGAGTTATGACTTTTCTTCCTCTCACATAGTACACATGCTTGAGATCTACACAATCCTCCAGTAAGAAACACCAAGCATCCCCATCATAGTTATGTTGGTATGGTCTGACAGAGGCTAGTAATACAGTATCTCCTGGGAACAGACTGTCCTCATGAATGCTAGAATAATGGGTCTGAAGCTAGTATGTCCCTCCATCTCTTTCTCAGGGGTCAACAGAAGACCACCACCGACACTATCAGCAGCAAGAGGAGAGGGTAAGGTAAACTTCTTCAATGCAATTGCACTTCAGTGAGAATCACCCTAAAGGGTAGGAAAAAATAGCCCTGCCCAGACAGGTTGCATACAACTAATTTTACAGTTTTAAAGTCAGCCTCACTTGCTGATAACGAATGGCTCCTGTAAGGCAACTTTCTAAGAATGCATAGCCTGGGTACAGCCACTCTTTTCCACGATAAACATCAATAATCCCGAGGAGGTCCTGCTTGTTAGTTGGTGTAGCAGCATCATTTCTAAGCAATACCTAAACTGGCATTTCCACTATTTTATATTATATATTCCTTGGACTGATGCTGAATTTCCTTTTGAGAGTTGTGTTGTTCACAAAGATACTTTAAGACTATGGGTAGTGACATTTTATTATTTCTCATCATATTCTACAGGTGCATTAGGGGCTCTAAGACATCCTATTTTCTTATTTTCATATCAAATGTGTGTGTGTGTGTGTGTGTGTGCACGTGTGTGTAATATGTGTGTCTAGTAGATACAGATGTATGAAGGTGACAATTAACCTCTGCTTAGGCATAACATTTTAATCTCCCATTGAATATATTATGTGAACCATGCTCCATTATGTATGCCAAATCATTTCATTTCTTATCGCAAACTGTGGCCCAAAATAATTAAAAATATATTATTATTAAAATCCATACTTCAGAGTCACCTCCAAGTTCTTCTCATCTCCAACTCTTCTAGCTTAAGAAAAGTACTGTGAATGCACACTCAAATATATTGCAGTTACTAATCCACAAATTTAGTCATCTTTTCTTAATCTTTAGTCTTCAATAACTATTAGGTTTTTTTTTTAATTTAGTTGTTTATTTTTTAGGTTGCCTAATCTTTTAGGAAACTAATTTTTTTCTTTTGTTTTCTATGACAAAAGATTATCTCATATTTTCTCCTATCTCCTTTTTCCTATCTCCATCGTGATTTCTGACATTTTCTTTGCTTTGAGTAATCTGTAGTTTTGTTCTTAACTGTCCTGCCATAAATTCAATACTCTCATTTTAGATATCTTATTGTAATTGTTATTTTATATTATTTATCAATAGCCACTGCCTTCCTTCTGAATTTCAAAAAACTTTAAAATATTATCACTGGCAAATCTTGTTGACCCTTAAACTATAGCAGCACTGTCCTATAGTACTTGCCCTGGACATGAAAATATTCTGTACTCGTATTGTTCAGCATGTATGGTGTCCACTAGCCACATTTGGATATTGAGCTGTTGAAATGTGGCTAAAAAGACTGAGAAGCTGAATTTTTAATTTAGTTTTATTTTAATGTTAGTAGCCACATGTTGCTAGTAGCTACTTTATTGGATTGTGCAACTCTGAAGACATATTCAGAATTTTGTCTTCTTTCACTCGATTTACTATTGCCATGAATGCCACACATGTTAATTGAATGAATCAATGAAAACATTCATATGTGAATTAATACATGTATTAACACATAAACCAAAGGCCTCAGATATTGAGGGTTCTATTCTACTTTCCCTTTCATTTTTACATTCAGAATATGATCAAGTCTCTGGTGTTTATAATCTCTTTCCTTTAGTTCATTTCATCATCCTTCTAGATCTCATTTCTTTTTGCTTGAACCACTAATTTTAGCTTCCTATATCATGTTCAGATATCCTTGGTAGGTTAGGATTTGATCTGAGGTATTACCCATGTGAAAGGGCCTCTTCTCCACTGACCGTGATTTTTAGAATTTCGAATAGAATGAGCCTAGATTTCAGAATAATGGAAAGTGTTTTATCCTCAGTGTTCTACCTTTAGGTCACTAAAAACAACTCCACCTCATGCAGTTCTTAGACCCAATGTCTCCTTGTTTGACAGGGCTTACCCAGCTGTCCAAACTAAAGCTGATCTTGATCACCCAAAACATCTCCCTGCTTCATTTTGTTCATAATCGTTGTGATTTTATGAACTTACATTCATTCCTTTATTGCTTAGAGCAGCAGTCACTAAAGAAATACATAAATGAAATAATTACAACAAAATATTATATCTCTGCAGATCCATGTGCATTCCATGAGGGCAGAGACTTTTTCTGTTTTGGTCAGCACTGTCTCTACAAAGTCTGGCAAGCATGGTGCCAGTACCACAGCAGATACTCAAGAGTTATCGAATAAATAAGTAAGTTGATGTAGACCATCCTTGTCTTAGATTCCAATGTGAAAAACTCACTTTTGACACTTCGTCCTGTGTGATGTGCATCATCCTCTCCCTCTTGCCTTGGTAATTTTGAAAGACCTTGAGGAGAACAAAACTTCCCCCTATCTAGCTCTGTTTGCAGGGTAAGCTCAAATAAGACAAACATGAGTATTTGGAACTAAAGCTCTATTTTTTTTTTTTTTTTTTTTTTGGCGGTACGCGGGCCTCTCACTGTTGTAGCCTCTCCCGTTGTGGAGCACAGGCTCCAGACGCGCAGGTCCAGCGTCCATGGCTCACGGGCCCAGCCGCTCCGCGGCATGTGGGATCTTCCCAGAATGGGGCACGAACCCACGTCCCCTACATCGGCAGGCGGACTCCCAACCACTGAGCCACCAGGGAAGCCCTGCTCTAACTATTATTAATTGAAAGTGTTGTAGCTTTGAATTCTCCATCTCTCTCTTTCCAGACATATTATGATAACATGTAATGCATAGATGTGACTAATGCTCCTTGCCTATAGTTATTAAGGATTTAGGAATTTTTTTGGACACCTCTACATTTTGAATGTATTAATAACAATCTGTAAACTATAACTTTTGCAGCACACACATGAAACATATGTTCTAACAAGGGCCTCTCTCTCTCTCTCCCAAATACAGTTTCCTCTGTAACAATAATCACAAGATTTATCACTGACTAGGTATTACTATGGACCAAGAACACTACTCTTAGTTATTTGTTACTCCATATTCAGTGGCTTTGTATTTTTACACCTTAAGAATCTGAGGCTGACAGGACTAGGTAATTTGTCCGAGGTTACAAGCTTAGTAAGCAACAGATCTAAGGTCTGGGCGTTATGTCTCTTTGGCAATAAAACCTATGATAATTTCTAGTTATTGAAATAAGTGGTCACATCTTAATGTGGGTATGATTCCTAAAAGTAGAATTTGTTATGGAGAGAGTCTCAGAAATTGCAAATAACCTTTCATGTAAAGGAGAATGGGTTTCAGGGTGGAGATTACTTCAGTGTCCAGTGAGCTCTATTCTCCCCTGTCTAGAGAGAAGCAGAGAACATGACTACACCAGCAACTGACTGGATGAACTTTGTTCTGGAAGCACTAGTAATATTCAATTCCCAACTCAATCCTTTACTTTTCTATAATAATAATTCTAATCCTGTACAACTGTCTTGGAAATATATGAGCATATTATGAAACACCCCTTATTCCTCAATAAGAATTGAACAAGGAACTAAAAAGTGACAAGATAAATGAAACACTGAACATACTGGATATACATTATCCGTTCTTTTGTGTGTGTATCAATGTTTTCAAGAAAATCTAAACAAAGCAAAATACTTTTTAAAAAACATTGAATTGCTTGAAATAAAAAGGTATGGGATACATAGTTCAGAAAATTCTCTCTGACATTCTCCCATTATTAAATTAAATTTAATAAATCTGAATGTATGACTATGTTTCAATGCCTTTAAATTAATTTATATTAATATTTAAATTTTCTATTTTCTTAAAGATCTCTGAAAAACCATACAAGAAATAAGAAGTAATATACATGAGAAAATTTCTTAGTAAACCGTAAGATGTTTGTGTCTATGTGCATGTGTGTGCACATATGCAAGTGTGCAGGCATGTTTGCTAGAGAACATTTTATGAGGGCATTTACAGACATAATCATGAGCAAATGTACATTTTTTTATAGCCAAGGCAAATGAAGCATGCCTTCAATTAGAAACTTCTGAAAAAACGCTGTGATAACCTACTGAGACTGGAATTGCTTTTCTTCACAACATCACACCCACCTTTCTTTAGATGTCCATAGTATAAAGTTTAAGTGTTGTAAGTACAATACGCTCTTCTTGAATCATTTTCGTTTATTTAATGCATTTTGTACTTCAAATACCATTCCAAGATTATACATTTGATAGCTCAAAAAGATGCACATGCTGCTTTTAGAGTTCAGGATGGGAATAAGGGAACCTCAAAAGTCTTAGAACACACAAGTTATATAAATGAAAATGTGAAACTTCAGATTATTAAGGCTTTTCTGAAACACCTGATACATTTAAATCCTTCATTACCTAATATGTTATTTATTTTCAGCAATTAAAGTTTAATTTTCTATACCCTTAAGCAAAAACTCAGAAAAAAGTCATTCTTTACCTTATGTTAAAAGCAAATATACATACATATATGTGTATATATATTATATGTATACATATGGCTTATATATGGCATATATATAGATTCATATAGATATATACACACATATCTATATCTATATTTATATTCCCAGGAGAGACTTAAGCATGGTTTCACCTGCCTTTGGGGAATTGTAAGGTAACAAAATCAATACCAAACCTTTATACCTACAACTCCTTTTTTTGGTGCTCCTGTAAATGTTATTTTTAAAAAGTTCAATATCCATATTTTCATTGCTAGTGCATAGATATAAAATTAAGTTTTACATATTGATTTTTTCCTACAACCTTACCAAACTCAATTATTATTTCCTGTGCTTTTCTGTTGGCTAAGGAGCTTACAGAGGTCTACCTCCATTTCCCCTCTTCACTTCTTTGTTAGGCATTTAATTTTTATATATGTTATAAACACAATATATTGCTACTACTTTTTTTAGACAGTTAACATTTAGCTTCATTAAAGATAAGAAAAAAATGATTTTGTCATTTACCTTGATTTTATTTTCAGCACTTTAATTTTTGTGTGTAGAAAGAAGGGATTCATGTTTTTATCTAGTAACATATTCCTTCTGCCTGAAGAGTTTCTCTAATATTTATTGAACTACAGGTCTGTTGCCAAGGAATTCTCTTTAATGTTTGATTACTTAAAAGGGTCTTTATTTTCCCCTCAATTTTGAAATATATTTGCATTGGTTATAGACTACTGGTTTCACAGTTTTGTTTTTTCTCTCAGCATGTAAAGCACATCATTCCATTCTGTTCTGGCTTGCATACTTTCTGATAAGAAGTCTGTTTTGATTCTTCCTTTTGTTCCCTTTACAAAAAAAAATTGTGTGTGTTTGTGTGTGTGTGGCTGCAATGAAGACTTTTTCTTTCCTTTAAAGCAGTTTACTGCTTTATTTACTGCTTTATTACTCAGCCATAAAAAGAAACGAAATTGAGTTATTTGTAGTGAGGTAGATGGACCTAGAGTCTGTCATACAGAGTGAAGTAAGTCAGAAAGAGAAAGACAAATACTGTATGCTAACACATATATATGGAATTTAAGGAAAAAAAAATGTCATGAAGAACCTAGGGGTAAGACAGGAATAAAGCCACAGACCTACTAGAGAATGGACTTGAGGATATGGGGAGGGGGAAGGGTGAGCTGTGACAAAGCGAGAGAGAGGCATGGACATATATACACTACCAAACATAAGGTAGATAGCTAGTGGGAAGCAGCCGCATAGCACAGGGAGATCAGCTCGGTGCTTTGTGACTGCCTGGAGGGGTGGGATAGGGAGGGAAGAGATATGGGAACATATGTATATGTATAACTGATTCACTTTGTTATAAAGCAGAAACTACACACCATTGTAAAGCAATTATACCCCAATAAAGATGTTAAAAAAATAAAATAAAAAATAAAGCAGTTTCAGTATGCTATGACTGTGTGGGTGTGTTGGTGTGTTTTTGATATTTATCCTACTTGATATTTTTCAAGTTTCTTAAATCTATAAGAGTCTGTCATTAATTTTGGGAGAAAAAAGATGGCTGATATTTCATCAAATATTTCTTTGTCGTGTTCTATCTTCTCCTCTTGGGATTCCAAATTATACAGATGTTAAACCCTTTTATATTATCTCGGCAGTTCTTGGATACTCTGTTTTGTTAGTTTCATTCTTCTCCTTTTATAAATTGTTTTGATTAAGCCTAACTCTCAGGCATTCTGACTCTGTGTCTTGAGGGTAAGGTCTTCCCAGCCACAATATTTAAATATTTTCTAGGTTTTTTACATTGTTGTCATATCTAGTGCCACAGATGAAAAAAAAGTACTCCATATCTGTAAACATGTAATGAAACTTAACTTGATTCATATTCTATTCATGGGTTCACTGATCATAAATTAAAGTCAATTCAAATGCTTATCTTTTATGTGCTATTAATTTTCTGATTATTTTTGAGTTTCTAGTATTAATTGATCTCTTTGCTAGCGAGACTATAACTTTGAGAAAAATTTTTAAGGATTGTATGTGAATGTAAAATTCCAGAGTACCAGACATTGGTTTTCTGTAGCTTTCTCACTTGCTCACTTTCTTATTCACGCTCTTCTTCTCCCCATTCATACACAAATAATTTATTTCCTTGTTTCCTCTAAATAACTTGAGATTAATTTGATATCATATCCACTTCTATTGAAAATTCTCTTATTGACTAATCCTTGGTTTATAGTCAAATGTTGTTGATCGTCTCAACAATATTCTTGTTTTTTGTTTTTTTTTTTGCGGTACGTGGTCCTCTTACTGTTGTGGCCTCTCCTGTTGCGGAGCACAGGCTCCGGACGCGCAGGCTCAGCGGCCATGGCTCACGGGCCCAGCCGCTCCGCGGCATGTGGGATCTTCCCCGATCGGGGCACGAACCCGCGTCCCCTGCATCGGTAGGCGGACTCTCAACCACTGCGCCACCAGGGAAGCCCTCAACAATATTCTTAATAGCTTTTTAAATGTCTGGTCCATGATTCAACTCAGAATCATACATTTCAATTAGTCACCATGAAAGTAAAGTTTCCTTTATTCTGAAATAATACCTCGGCCTTTGTTTGACATTCATGATCTTGGTATTTTTGAATAGGTCAAGCCAGTCATTTTTTTTAAATGTTACAATATATATTTTTGAATTAATATATGTTTCATCCAGGTTTAAAACATTTTATAAGCCCTTAATAAATGCTTAAACATCAGATATTGTGCCTATAATGTTAAATGTATTTAAAACAAATTTCTGAGAACAGTCACCTTTACTTCATTCATCAGATGAACAAATCCTTATTGAATTTCTCCACGGGCCCAGGCTCTGCCCTGTGCTGGCAGTGAGAAGACAGTGATGAAAAGAGTATAGCCTCAAGAAACATAAATATCATATGATATAACTTATATGCTAAGAAACAGACTCACAAGATAGAAAACAAGCTTATGGTTACCAAAGCGGAAAGGCTGGGGGGCTGTGAGGGGGATAAATTAGGAGTTTGGGATTAACAGACACACACTACTATATATAAAACAGATAAACAACAAGGAACTACTGTATAGCACAGGGAACTATATTCAGTACCTTGTAATAATGTATAATGGAAAAGAATCTGAAAAAGAATATATATATACACACATATATATGTATATATGTATATACACATACGTATATGTATATATATATATGAATCACTTTGCTATACACTGAGACTAACACAACATTGTAAACCAACTATACTTCAATAATAATAATAATAAAAGTACGGCCTCTGCCCCTATGGAGCAAAGAGTTGAGTGAGGAGAGATATAAAAAATACTTTTCCACACTCATAATGGCAACCATTATTGCACGCTATGAAAGGAATTGGAATGGAGTAGTGAAAGAATACAAACAAGTATCTGATTCAGGCTGGGATGGAGTCAGAGAAGTCCTCCCTATGGAGCTGACTTCTGACTTGCAGCTTAAAGGGTGAGTAGTAGTAGTAAGTTAAACGAAAGGCATCTCAGAAACTGAAACACATGTGAGAAAGTCAGAGCAGGAGGAGCGCACGAAGGGAGGATGAAAGTGGTTTAAGGTGAAGACAAAGGATGTAGTGTCACCAGAGTATATGAGTCCCCTCAGGTTTATTAAGAATTTCAGTGTTATCAGAAGTGCAGTTTTAACCACAGAAAGCATTTATGGAGGGGGTCACATGATTATCTGCATTTACTTCCATACAGCCACCTTGACTCTCCCTATTTTTTCAATATAATTGTCTTAAGTATTTCCTCAACATACATTGAGCATAATGTCAGATGGTATTATAATTTTAGCCTCAATCATCAAATATGATATAATAAACCCATAAGATGTAAAACAGTTGTTTTATTGTTCTTTCATTTCTTACCCTATTTTGTTCTTTCCTTTTCTGAAGTTCCAAGCCTATTTGGAGAATTCCTTTAACCAGCCTTCAAGAATAGTTTTGCTAGCAACATGTTCTGTTTTCTTTCATCTAAACTTGTCTGTATTTCTCCTTCGTTCCTGATTCCTTTCACTGGATATAGAATTTGCCTTCGTTACTTTCAGTACTTGAAATGTTGTACCACTTCCTTCTGCCTCAATTCCCAGCAAGGTCCTGTGAACACTAGGGGTGAGTAAGGGAGAAGCTGAGAGTGTCAACCAACCAACCGACTTTGACTTTGTTCTGCCTTGTGGATGCCAGGTGGATATGGAGGCACAGTTCCTTAACGCTGGTGATGACTGTGGATGCTGTGGGTGGAGCTGAGTGGTAACTGGCCCCTCTTTGCCCTAAGTCATTCAGTCTCCGTGCTGCCCAGCAGCGGGGAAAGCTCAATTTGTGAACCCTACTAACACTGCCCTGAGGTGAAATCAGAGTGCTACCCGTCACCGGCCTCTCTGTCTCAGGGGTGGAAAACCAGCTCCCTGCTGGTGGGGGGGGATACAGTTTTTCCGCAGGCGTTCAGCTGGAGCAGGGTAAGTACTGCCGATAAAGTTTTCTGTTGTTAAGCCACCCTTTTTCTGCCTCTTCGGCTAGGGCCAACGGGAGCTTTTATTGGAGCTTTGGTCTGTGCCTGGGGGCGGTTCCGAACAGCGAGTTTCTTGAGTGCTCTGTGGGGATATGCCGCACGGGGAGTAGCAGAGAGACTCAGGGAACTCACTGCCATTTGTTAGCTAGGACAAGGCAGCATTTGAAAAGAGCCTGAGGAGTGGGGTGGAGAATGCGGAGTTTGGTTTCCACCCTAATATGATTAAGTTTTCCACAGGACAGCGGTAATATCACGTAGTGGAGGCGATGACTGGTAAAGTACAAATTCAGAAAAAAATGAGAAAGCAGTGTGGAAAGAAACACGTTTGTCTGTTTCTCTTGAGCTGTATGGGATAAACACTATTATGTTTTTTTCAAAGTCATTTCCTTTCATTATATATAAATGTTAGCCTAAGTATGAGTCCATTAGAACACATTTGACACCTTGGAAGAAATGAGAGCAAAGATAGAAATAAAATGAGCTACTAGGCAGCACATTTAAGTGGTTTGTTTTTCACAATGTGTCCCAAAAAGGAGACAAGGTGTCTGACATGCAGTCTTTTAAGTGTCTTTCTCTCCAAAACATATCTGAGCATCCAAATGTGGAAGAGAAGAAATTGGGTATCTCAAAATGACTCTTTTAAGAGCTTTCTCTAGCTCCCAAAGAGATTTGTTTGCTTCTAAGAGATTTATTTTGTTATTATCACATCTGAAATGCACTAGGAAGAAGACGACTTTTGTTAGCTCAGAACAATAGTAAATCAGCTATCCTAAGTGCAGTTCTGTCTTAAAGATTTATTTTGTTTTGTTATAATTGAGATGAGTCAAGGAGATAGTAGTATGGAAACACTTTTGATTCTGCTTCAGGACAAAGGTCAGTAACTTAAGACTCAAGTTTCCTCATAGTAAAAACACTTTCTAAATATCTTTGATGGGAAATGCTGCTCTGGTGAGGACTAGATCTGTCAGCATGCAACAGAAAGCAAAATACAGCATTAACACTAAGAACCTGCTGTCCACTAAAATGAGAGAAGTGTTTTAGAAAATATATTTTATACTCTATTCTTAGGGTACATCGAGCAAACTGACTATAGGATAGAAATTGCTGTTTTACTGAGATCATCTGCTTCATGCTTTTTGAGATAGCTCGATTTCTATACCAGAACTGCCAACTTTTATACTGTATTAGATGTAGTTTTTGTCAGGGACACATTTACCTCACACTGTTAAAGTATCTGGCTTTTAGGTTAATTTGCCTTTTGCTACTCCACATTTTTATGTAAAGGATTGTTATAGCAGATAAGAAAAAAAAAAAAAAAAAACACAAAGAGCAGAGTTCTACTCCTAGCTCTATGACCTATGATCTTTGTGTGCTTGGGAAAAAACTGTAAGCTTTCTTACCAGGGGGAAAGGGTGGGAGGAAAGGATAGTTAGGGAATTTGAGATTGACATGTACACACTGCTTTATTTAGAATGGATAACCAACAAGGACCTACATAGGGACCTGTAAGCACAGGGAACTCTGCTCAATATTATGTAAAAACCTAAATGGGGGGGCTTCCCTGGTGGCACAGTGGTTGAGAGTCCGCCTGACGATGCAGGGGACACGGGTTCGTGCCCTGGTCCGGGAAGATCCCACATGCTGCGGAGCGGCTGGGCCCGTGAGCCATGTCCGCTGAGCCTGCGCTCCACAACAGCAGAGGCCACAGCAGTGAGAGGCCCGCATACCACACCAAAAAAAAAAAAAATATATATATATATATTATATTATATATATATATATACACACACGAGTTCACAATTCAAATGTAAGATTTGAGGAAAAATATATATATATACTTATCTTAAAATGTAATTCGATCACCTCCATAGTACCACATTTTGAAAACTCATTGCCTTTAACCACCTAGCAGACAGCTCAAGCAGGAAACAGAACTTAAATCTCCTGAGATTTCTTTATACATTTTTTCTCTGAAAAATGCACTTTTTCTTAATATTCACAATTACTTGAGACGATCATGTACATAAAAGGAAACAATTTGTTTATAAAGTGATGGATTTTTTTACTTTTTATTTTTGATGGGGGATATGCTGCTGGTAAAATGAGAAGCAGACAAACATTATGCTCCTGTTAGCAGGCATCCTTTAAAGGGCTATTTTAGATTAAGTAATAAATAGATAGATGCTAATTGTTTTAATAGAAAATTTCCAAAAGAGTAGGTTATCAAATGATCCCTCTTTAACAGTGCAATAAACCATGTATGACTTTTTTAAAATTTCTTTTATGTGGACCAATTTAAAGTCTTTACTGAATTTGTTACAATATTGCTTCTGTTTTATGTTTAGGTTTTTTGGCCATGAGGCATGTGGGATCTTAGCTCCCTGACTAGGGATCGAACCTGCACCCCCTGCACTGGAAGGCAGGGAAGTCCCTATGATTTTTAAATTTTGGTTTAGTGTTTGGATTATAAACGTAACTGTGTCCTAATTCCCATAATCAGATGTCTAAGCTAGCTGACTTAGACTACAAAGATATATTCAATAGTTTTAATGTTACATTTGAAAAATCTCAAGAATATAGGCAAATGAAGCAACAACTAAATGTGTTACAAAATGGTACAAAAAGCATGCAGATCTTAAGTACATATATATAATTTTAAAATTAGAACTATTCAGAAAATATGAAGACCTGTCTTAGATAAAAAGTAGAGGAGGAATGGTGCGGTTTGTCCATTAATCCATCCATATGTTTGGGAAAATTTTTTTAAAGTTCATTTCAAATTATGAAATAATACATTTTAAACATATGGAAAAATGACATAATTTATGAAAAGGGTGTATTTAATCTCATACTGGAAGAGTAGCAAAATTCAGTTGTAGGGGTGAATTGACTTTAACTTTGTTTATTACACTTGCATTATTTAACAAAGTAGTCACATCTTTGCAATAATTTCAGTTTTACTACACTTTTAATGGCCAAGAAATACATCCAGAGTCCCTCCAAGTACATTCAGAAATCTAGTTCATGACGTGCAAGATAATTTGCACAATCAATGTGGAACAAAAGAAATACTTGCTTAAAATGTAAGTGCCCAGATTCCCATCACTAAAGAAATTTGCCTGCTGGAGAGACATATTTTTGACTTCACTAATCAAGTTTATTTTCTTTACTGTAATAACACTTGTAATTGCACTAGGGTGGCAGTCAAACAAATTTGACTCCTAAAGAAAATTAACAGGACTTTAAATGGAAAGGCCTCTGAAGCTGCAGTTTATGCAGTTTTACAGTTTAATGCAAAGCATTATAGTAAGGATACTCCTCATTGCCAAAAGTTGCCCCACAACAAATAATCCAAAAGAACTGGCACAGGGTCCATTCATCCCCTCTCTACTGGGCAATAAAGGACACAATTTCTCTCTTGAATCGGGAACCAAGGATGTACGCATGGAACACCTTGGGACCAGGAGGCTCAACATGGATTCTCAGTCAGGACTTCTCATACCCTGCTGGTCAGATGGGCACATTCTTGCTACATGACTCGCCCCAATGATAGAGCTCTGTGGATTTCATTAAAACTAGGTTCAAATCATAAATATCAATGTTATCAATAAAACATGCAGACAACCTAGTATAAACTTCCCTGAAATTTTCCTTGGATCCATGGTTACAAAAAAAAAAAAATCATTATTAATCAATATATTGCATGGCTTGTCTAGGTGTCCAAATCGTGTACATTTCTGACTTTAACAAACCAGCCCAGTCTAATTTTGTTTCCCATAGCACAGAAATCTTTTTCTTAATTTTTACCTCCCTTGATAATCAGATATTGAATAAGGCATTTAGTTTGGATATCTTGATATTATAAAATATTTTGTGTATACTTTACACATAGATAGAGCTATAGTAGTTTATGCTATCATTGTCACCAGATGATGGAGGCTTTAGACTTATTTAAATAAGTTTATATAATTACTTACTCTTTTGTCTTATTGATAATTATAAATCCAAATAAAAATTAGATACAAATAATCCTTTTACGGTGATCTTGGTAGAGCAATATGCAGCATTCATAAGTCTGTCATCCTCCTATTTGTTCTTTAAGTTGCTCTTAGTTGTAATTCATCTGATTTGGCTCTTTTATGTCATATGTTTTTCCGTTATAATTAGAGAATTATACTTTTTACATTTACATATTTACCCCTTTGAAAGAAGATTTAAATTATGTTTTATATCACATTTGCTAGAGTTCTCTCCCAATTCTTCACTTGTCAGAATTATTTTTTGGTGGAACAAAACTAAAGTAACATGGGTTTGTTTTACTGAAACTGTTTCAAATATTGCCCAGTGTGCTAAAGTTGGTGATACCGATTTTGTGCTATAATTCAAGGTTGTTTTCATTTAGTATATGAAATGACATTTTATTCCTTATGTTACCTCTTTAATACTTTAATTCCATAATGTGTACTGAATATCTACTTTTTGGAAGAAATTTTATAGTAGAGGAAATGACATAAACAAATGTGTAAAGGTATAAAATGGCATGGTGTAATACCAGTGCAGGAAGCTACAGAAAGTTGAGTATTTTAAGCTTAAACTGTGATGTGGAAAATTATGTTGGGTTTAATTACAAACAGAGTTGTTAAAATGCTTTAAACAATGAGTGTGTAGTATAGATTTCTGGGAGGTACAAAATGATGAACACAAAGTTTATTCACTAATCTTTGAATACATGATAGCAAACAACATTACATACGTGAAGTTTGAAACTGAGGGTCCTGAGTGAGAAAGGTAGGTTGTAAGGAAAGAATAACTCTTCAGGGCTTTTCCTTTTTCCTTTCCTTTTTTTTTAAAGTTCTTGGGCTACTCTGGAAAATAGAGCCTTTCTATCCCTGATGGATTGGAGTATTGTCCACAATTCTCCCCTCTCCTTGTGTCCACTCTCTTTGCCATGTAACTTTGCATTTTCTCCTTTGAAAGGCAGAGTGTATTCCTTTGTCTCTTGACTCCACGCATGGATATTTGACTTGCTGTTGCCTATTAAACGTATGTGAAAGTGACAATATGCCAATTTAGAGCCTACACTCTTGCACCTGTGCCATTGCCATGAGTAGCACATGTCCTTGCTAGCCTACTGATATTAGAGACTTAGCAGCTGACCCAGTTCCATCTGTCCCTTAGAGATTTTTAACCAGCTGAGTCAGTAGAACCTCTCCAACCTATCCACAGACCTGTAAGGAATATATGTTCTCAGGGTATTCAAATGAGAGTTTGTTTATTTTTGTTATGCAGCAATAGTTGACGAATATATATTTTTAGTCTTTAGTTTCTTCCTCATGAAGCCCTATCACTTTTCAATATTACAGTCCAAAATGGATGGATTAAAGGATAAAGAAGTTAGAGGTAGGTAGGTCCGCAAATGCCAGGTGGTTGTTATAAATGATCATATATCAACTCAAAATTACTACAAGAGAAAATATATTAAAAATATTTGCTTTGTGTCCATTCTTTCCTTTCCATGTAAGAACAAGAGTGATCTTATCAAAACAAAAAAAAAAATGTGTTTATTGTAATCAAAATAAAATCCCAAACTTTTACGAGGCCACGCTGCATGACTTGACCCATACCCTCCCCTCAAGCCTTATCTTAATCTATACTCTCATGTTCATTAATTTGTCCAGCCACACTGATCTCATTAAAATCCATCAAAAATTATAATTCTATACCCCTTGCCACTACACATTTTGCACTTCTCCTACTCTCCCTGAACAACTTTATTTTTCTGGATATTTCTGAGTTCTTCAGGATTTCACGTGGTTCACTCCAGTTATCATTTAGGTCTCAGCTCAAGTGCCATTCATCATAGAGTTCTCCTTGACTAGGACATCAAAGATCAACCCTCTGGGCTTCCCTGGTGGCACAGTGGTTGAGAGTCTGCCTGCCGATGCAGGGGACACGGGTTCGTGCCCCGGTCCGGGAAGATCCCACATGCAGCGGAGCGGCTGGGCCCGTGAGCCATGGCCGCTGAGCCTGCGCTCCGCAACGGGAGAGGCCACAACAGTGAGAGGCCCGCGTACCGCAAAAAAAAAAAAATCTACCCTCAGTCAATATCTCCTATGACCTAGTTTTATTGTCTTTTTATCACATACCATTCTCTGATAATTATTTATTTGATTACTTTATTGCTGTTCTCTCACCAGTATGTAAGTCTTGAAAGCAGAGTTTTAGTTATGGTGTTTGTGCTCACAGCTGTACCCATAGAACTTAAAACTTTGCCCAAAATAGAACAAGTTCTCAAAAATGTGTTATACCAAGGAGTCAAGAAATTGGAAAACTTTAGTTGATGATGTATATATTATAATCCTATTTTAGTCATGTTGCTTAACAAGGTTCAAACAGGTAGACCGACTCTCTCAGTGTCACCCAAATAGTTAATGGCAGAACTTTTAACCCCAATAGTGTTGACTCCATGGATGATTATATTTCCATCAACATTGCACATGATATTTCCATGAACACTGAATAGGCTCCTTAGGGTAAGCAAGGTCAGATGCCTATGCTTCTCATTTCTCTGTAGAAGATGAAGGTTTTTAAAAGATCCTTTTTTACTGAAAGTTCCCTCCCTCCCCAAGGTGACTTATACTAAACAGATGAAATCCACAAGTACCTCAGGAACTATAAAAATTCAATTAAATTTCATGTAACTAAAAAGCTGTTCATTTTGCAATTAATAAAACATAATAAAGAGATAAAGAAATATTTCAGGAGTTTCAAAATATCTAGCTATATCATTTTCAAGAATCTGGTGTCATATCATTCACTTAGATGAAGTTAAGGAATTCAGTGCAAGAATGAGAGAAAAATTTTAATTTGTCTCATTTTTTCTTTTATTTGGACTCTATCACCAAGTGTCTTATTAAGTGGGCTTAAGTACAACAATTAGAATCAGTCTGGGTTTTTAATTTTTTAAGACTAAAAGGTCAAACTAGGCAGATCACTTGGAATTATAAATACAGCTTATTAGATTAGCCAGTTTGTCATATTTTATTTTAAATGAAAAAAAAATGAATTGGAAAAAGTTTTAATAACACTGAAGGAAAATATCAAATGCATACTGGATATCTTGTCTCTTATGTGAGCAAAGAGATCTTCCTCTGTTAACTAAATGGGCTGCTTATTGTTCCCCCTTCTCTTTGAATATTTATTCCATTCATAGTTCAGGAACTCACTTTTTTAGCTCACATTCTATCCTTACTAAACTATTCTTAGGCGCCAGTAAAGGCACTAAGCTTCAAACTATTTTCGTTTATGCCTTTATCTGCTTTTTAATATCAAATCCCATTCTTAACCCACCATCACTACATCATCAATCTTAGATTGACATCACTCTAAAACTTTTTTTTTATCAAATGGATAGAGTGGCTTTCTCCAAAATAGCTTCATTGTTTTAGCATCCATATTTTAAGATAAACAGATACAATCCCATTGTTTTCAACCATGTCCCTATGTTCCTATATATTCTAGGTGAAAATGCACTCTTTCCAGGAAGGCAAACCTTTGTTTCCTTCTTTTTTTCTGAATCCAGCCAAAAGTAAGAGGTTCAAGAAACAGAAACTACATTTCATGAAATCAGAAAACACTTTTAAATGAAACTATAAATGAAATCTATAAATAAATGAAGATTATCTGATAAAAGCAGAAAATATTGACCAGAGTGAAACAAGAAGCTGGAAGCTATAGATCATAGGTAACATTGGCAAGCACAGAATTTTACAAATCAAGGGGCACATCCTGAGAGACTGCATCAAGAATCTCTTGTTGAAAACATGGGTTAGCTGTGGAATCCTCTCAGAATGTCATTTATATCAGAGAATGCAAGGATAGAAAGGGCCAAACAAGTAAGTTTGCAGAAGCGGTACCTTTTTAAGAAGAAATTTAGCAGGTGGTAGTAACCCAGCCTTAACTATCAAATTAAGCAAAGTAAAAGGAGACTCCTATCCCCCCAACAATTACTCTTCTTTAGAAAACTCTGTATCATAAAGTGTTATATATGGATTAAGTGAAACTTTGAAAGCCCAGAGAATTCCTCTGTGACCTCAGCCATGTTCTCCTTCTACATGGAGCACGTTCAAGAAAAAAAAAAAAAAAAAAACCTACTTCAAAATATGAGTATTAATTTAAAAAGGACTCATAAAACTAAAAGACCAAAGTGAAAAAAATGTAAAGGAGCAAAACAGAAAGTCTATAAAAACAGGAAAATTCGCTTTAGAGAACATGAGAATTGTAAAAAAAAAAAAAAAAAGAAGAACATTTCCATGGATCCAGGTGAATAAAGTTGGTATTTTGAAATCAAGAGCAAAAGAAGTAAAATATTACTTAAAACATTCATGATTTTAAAACATGAGCTAAGGAAGATAAAAGAATGAAAAACTGAGTCTCGAAAACATATAAAAGAAAAATACGACCACCCATGGAAATAAAGCCTATATTAGAAAAAATAATAGAAAAGAGATACTGTTCAGAAATTATATCCAGGAATAGAAGAGAGTCTTGAGAAAACTAAGCAAAATTTTAAAATAATTAATTAGTAAATGACAAGATATAAAACTCTTAAAGGAAATGAACTATACAGGTAATGGTGTTGTGAGAAACAACAATACCTGGAATAGAAAAATATTTAAAACATTGTTTAAAATAAACTTTTTCTCAGTAAGCAAAACTTGAATTTAGAGATTAAAAGAGCACATCACTTCCCAGGAGATTAAAAAAAATCATTATTAATTGGTTATATTGAGACATATGTTTAGTAGAGTTACTGGGATATGTATTTACAAAGAAAAATAAAAGGCAATAAGAAAGAAGAGTCATTGATAATGGGAAAATATTGAAATGGTCCCTGACCTCTTTAAAGCTGGATTCAATGTGAGAAAACCATGAAATATTATCTACCAAGTCTTTGGGAATCTTTGGCATGATCCATTAGTATATATTTTGCTAAACTGTTCCTCACTTATAAAGTAAGCAACAAATATTTTCAAATATACAAGATTTCTAGGAAAATATTACTAATAAGCAGGATGTAGACATTGACGTTTTAGCCAAGTGATAGAAAATCAGTGCAGTTGTAGTAAATTGACAGTAAGTTTTAAAAGTCATACAAAATAGAACTAAGGTTAAAATAATCAGAATAATGGTTACAGAATTATAGCATTTAAGGATGATATAGAAATAAAAATAAAGTAACATAAATCAGAATATGCAAGTGGAGAAAAGATGAGCCTCTATATTAGATTGTTTAATGTAAGGTGAATAGTAAAATATTAGACTTTTGAAGATAACTAGTATACTAACTTGAAACAGTCTTCCAAATATCAGAAAGAACGCACACAGGTGTGTACACATGGGTACGTGTGCACACATGTGCACGCAGCACGTGCGTGCATGCGCGCGCACACACATGCGCGCGCGCGAAGAAGAAACACTACATAGTAAAACTATAAGTTTTACCACTGGGAGCACAGAGCAATGTGAATAGTATGATACCCTGAGTAAAAAAAGCTAGGATATATAGACAAGCACATTTGCTGGTAGAAAGATACACAAAAATCTTTTGACACTATTACTGGGAAAGGTTTTTGGGATCTGTAGCTAAGAAGCTGGAAAGGGACAATTTACTGAATACTTTTGAATTGGTTTACATTGTTAGTGTAGTTTTGACAGATTAAAAAATAATCTACTGAAAACTATTTTTTGAAGTACCTCCAAATACATATCTTGTATTTTGACTGTGGTGCTTTTCTTACATAGTATGTGAGCACAGAACTTGACAAATAATAGACATAAAAAGAATCTTGATTATAAAAACCACAGGGAAATGTCTTTATATTTTTGCAGTAACTTTTAAAAAATAATGGTAAAATATAGGTGGTATGATATTTTCAAAACTTTAAATGTCTTGTTCACTTAAAGCTATTGTTTAAATTAAAACAGATAAACATATTCATTACTCATCAGTCTCTCAGAATAGGTGCTCTTGCAGTCTGTAGAGTTGTCTATACTGCAGTGATTTAAATGCATATTGGTTTAAATACAAAAATTTACTTTTCTAAATTTATCAACAGTATCTGTAATTTATTATTTTTATACATTTCCTATTTTATTGAAGTATAGTTGTTTTATATTGTTATATTAGTTTCAGATTACAGCATAGTGATTCAATATTTTTATAGATTATACTTCATGTAAAGTTACTACAAAATAATGGCTGTATTTCCCTGTGCTGTATAATATATCTTCCTTGTTGCTTATCTATTTTATACATAGTAGTTTGTATATCTTAATCCCATAACCTTATCTGGCCCCTCCCTTTCCCTCTCCACACTGGTATCTGCTAGTTTGTTTTCTATATCTGAGAGTTTGTTTCTGTTTTGTTATATACATTTATTTTTAGATTCCACATATGAGTGATATTATACAGCATTTGTCTTTCCCTGCCTTATTTTACTACGCATAAAATTTCTAGGTCTACCCATTTTGCTGCAAATGGCAGAATTTTATTGCTTTTTATGGCTGAACATATATATTCAGTGTATATTCATGTGTGTATATATTCATGTGTGTGTGTGTGTGTGTGTGTGTGTGTGTAAGTGTATGTGTGTGTGTGTGTGTATATATATATATATCCATTCATCTGTTGATGGGCAGTTGGGTTGCTTCCATATCTTGGCAATTATAAATAATGCTGCTGTGAACATTGGGGTGGATGTATCTTTTCAAATTAATGTTTTTGTTTCCTTCTGATATATACCCAGGAGTAGAGTTGATGGATCACATGGTAGTTCTACTTTTAGTGTTCTGAAGAATTTCCAGTGTTTTCCACAGTGGCTACATCACTTTACATTCCCACCAACAGTACACAAGGGTTCCCATTTCTCCACATCCTTGCCAACATTTGTTATTTGTAGACTTTTTGAAGTCTGCTATTCATTCCTCCTAGTATGTTTTTCATTAGTTATTGTCAATATATTCTTCAGTTTAGACTGATTTTTATATTTCCTAGTTCCTTGGTAAAATTTTCACTGTGTTCATCTGTTCTCTTCCCTAATTCATTTAGCATTCTTATTAGTAATGCTTTAAATTATTTATATGTTGTTTATTTCTCTTTCATTATTTTTTCTGGAGTTTTTTTTCTCTTACTCTTTCAATTGAGAACAGTTCTGTTTTTTAATTTTGCTTAACTTTTTCTGTCTCTATGAATTTAGGTCAAACACCTACCTATTGAATCTTGAAGGGGTTCCTCATGTGAGAGCATCCTTATACAGTCTGCATGTGCCTGTTCTCTTTGGTGGGATTGCTGGATGTGATATGAATAGAAGCCATGTCTTTCCTCAGGGTGTGCTGGCAGTTATCACCTTGGTAGGAAGTAGGGTTGGAGATGGAGTGGCCAGGGCCAGAGCCAGGCAGGAGGTGGGGCTTCCCCTTTGCTCAGTGGCCATTACCTTCCTATTAGGGATGGTGTTGGATCCCAAGGTGATGGAGCTGAAGACCTGAGGGTCTGGTCTGAGCTGGCTCTGTTCCCTTTAAGTGTGTGCTCTCCCCCTCCCAACACTGGTACCCTTGCTCCAAAGATTGGAGTTCTTGACTCATGACAGGGTAACAGGCTGTGGCAGGCCAGTTGAAGACAGAGGTATGGGCTGCTTCCAATGTGTAGCCTGTGCAAGTGCCAGCAAGGGCTGCCCCCACTACATCCTAGTCTCCTTTGTCCCTCACAGGTGATAACTCCCCCAGGCCTAGCCCACCCCCCACCCCCCTGTTGTGGAGCTGTGCCACAGTGCAGGTGGGGCCCTCCTGGGCTCTTAGTGTGTACTGGGGCGTGGGCTGGTGCTGTCTGGCTGCTCTCTGAGATTGGGGATCACCCCTTGACGTGCTCCCTGTGAAAGCGCCAGCAATGGCCACCCCTGCCACACTGAGATGCTGCCCCAGGTCAGTCAGAGTCACCTCTGCATCCCTGGACCAAGCTCTCTCCCTGTTCAAGGTAGCCCTTGCTCTGGCGGTGGGCTATGACGTGAAGCAAGTGGGGCTAGAGTGTTCACTTGGCTCAGGCTGGGTCACTTAAAACTTGCTGGGTCAGCAAGTGGGCAGCTCCTCATGAGTTCCCAATCCATCCTTTCCACCCTGCCTCGGGAGCCAGCCAGCACCCACACACTCCTCACAAGCAGAGTCCAGCCCTCCTATTAGCCCCAGAGACACTCCAACCAGCCAAGTGGGCTGATTTTCCCTTTGTTGGACTGCAGGACCCGGGCATCCAATATGTGGCTCTAACTGCTCACTCCTGAGGGCGGATCTCCACCCCTATATTTTCCCTCTTCCTCTGAGTCCCCTCCCCATGGCACAGGTCCGACCTGATCCCTTCTCTTTTCTTCCTACCTGATTCCATGTGGATCTTTCTTACAGCCTTGGTTGTAATGGAATCTTTCTGCCAGTTTCCAGTTTGTTTTCAGTGAGAATTGTTCCACGTGTAGATGTATTTTTGATGTGTTTGTGTGGGAAGGTGAGTCCAACATCCCCCTACTCCACCATCCTCACCAATCCCCTCTATTTGTCATTTATTAAAAGAGTAATAGATGTAGCAATACTGTGCTGTTAAATGCTTTCAACAAAAACTATATCAGAGAAGACTCTGACCATGAAGGGTTCACCAAACTGGCCATTCCATCCAGAAAAACAAAGATTTTGTGTTTATTCTGGATGCACAAGAGAGGCACTTACTAGTATGTGAATTCACATTCTTAAATATATAAATGATGGTTGCAGTATACTCTTTAAATAAATGTCATTTGTAATGTAATGTGAGGAAAATACAAGGATGTTTTCATACACACAAATAATATCTGGGTTCAGGAATACATATTATCCTTTAGGGTAAATTAAGGTAACCTTTCCTGCCTCTGTTTTTTGATAAGATCAAACAAGATTACTTGGAATTTATAGTTTTAAAATGAATTAGTGTCTGAGATGTCTCAACTACTGGAAAAATTTTCTAACATTTTATATGAACCTCCTATAGTCAGAAAATAGTTATCAAATGACATTCTTGAATCTGAGGTTAATGAAGCCCTAGTAATTCCTATTATAGGTATTGATTTCCAAATTAACTAGGAAAGTTGATTATTTATCATGTGAAAATATTCCATTATCTGGCTTCTGATCAAATTGAAAAATAAGCTGAATTTCAAATGTCATTAATATTTTGTAATGCACAAAGTTGATTTTACTTTTCACCGTGGAGAGATAAATTTCTCAAGTGCCTCTATAATTTGAGCATGTATTAATATTGGTCTGATATTTATCTATTACATTAGAATGCCTTAATCCAGGGCTTTTAAATGTGTATTTTACCGCCTTTATAATGTGGATACCCGCTTTAGAGCTTAAGCTAAGTCTCATGTTATAACATAAAGTCACACTATACTCATCACTTCAGTGGACTTAAGATGTTTTTCCTTTTCTCTTACAGCTGCCATGACTTAAAATGACCTTGCCCAGGGCAAAAATAAGTCTGTCAGATCTGTTTATAAAGTTATTAGTTGAAAGCCTCTTCTAGGACACATAGAAGTTATCTACACTGAACTAATTACCCAAACACAAAGACACTTTATCTACATTCAGAACAGATTGCTTCTGGGTTGAAGTAGTGCCCTTCTGACCAGCCTGCATTGATTCACACTACTTTTACTGAAAATAATTGAATCATTTTGCCCTCTTCTTCTCAAGAAAAAGATTTTTTTCTTGCTTGACAGTATGAATGCCATTTGTTTCAGAGTCATTATTAATGATTAAGAAAGGCAGCCAAATAAAACATATTTAACTTTAAAAAATGGAAATATGTTCTGATATTCAAGCATGCTGTTATTCAGAAACAAGTAAATTAAAACAAAAATGAGATGTCATTCACCTATCTAACTTTTCAAAAGCAAGGGTGTGGTGAAATAAGTACTCCCATATCTTGTTGTTGAGAATGAACATTAATATTGTGCTTAAAGAGCAACCTAGATATATCAATCAAAAAATATAATGTGCATAATCATTGAGCCAGCATTTCTAATTCTAGGATTGTACCTTACCAAAATGATCATCAAAATATAAGTTTTTATAAAATGGTTCATTGGAACATTCCTTATATGAACAAATAAATTTTTAAAAAGAATTATTATATAATTATTTACAAAAATCATATTATGTATTGCATTATTTATAATATAAACAAATATAATAATCCAATCTATGGAAATGGAAGTAGGCATTAGAAAGAATGAACTATATGGACAGTATAGAACTCAAGGTACAATATAATTGTCAGAATAATATGTGTAGTATTACTTCTGGGGATGGGAATGAATTGGAGATTTTTTGTTTGCTTTCTTGTAGATGGACTTTAGTGTTTTAATTTCATATTTTGCCATATAATTGTAGATACTTCACAATGAATAAATATCAATGTAAAAGTTTAATGAAACAATTTAAAAAATAAAATAAGGCTTATTTAACAACACATTGAGTTTTCTAACATAGATTATATATTTATAAAAGAGGGTTCTTTTGGATATATTTTAACTTTGGTAGTATTTAATCTTTCTACACAAAAAAGTCAAAATTTCAACTAACATAATTGTACACTGAAGTAGTAGAGATAAATGGTACAAGTCTCAATATGCATATATGTATACTAGTATTCCTATGAGTAATTATATGGAAAACAACTCAATTAATTCCTTACTACTTTAAATATACCATAATTATCTGCTGTGAGTCATAAAAAGATCAATATTAAAGTGTTTTGTGAAAATTAATGTGTTTCATAGGTAATTTTTTTTACATATGTTAGCACAACATAATATACATATTTCTCCCTGTTTTTAAAATGACTCATCTTTCAGAGTCTCTGGAACAATTTTGAGAAATAAAAATTTCTATCTCTACCTATATATATAAAATTACAATTATTGGATCTATTCAATGAATATATAGCATTTTTGTTGAAAATAAAATTTGAGTTCTAGATCTTATCTGCCCTGTAAACACATTCATAGCAATCAGATTTTTTTCAAAGATTAATGTAATAATAAAATATTCTAAACAGATCAGTATAAAGAATTTTGCCTCTGCTCATATTTATCAGCTAGAAATAATTAACTAAGGCAAATTAAATTATTATCAAAAATGATAAGAATTGTACCTGTATATCCCATATATCAAGTGCAACTTAGAATTATTTTTAACGTATGTCATGAGAAGGGAGTTATAAGGCCTTAGGACTCCAAGTACAGGTTAATTTCTAACCATTTTCTCTTTTCATTTCAAGCTTTGTCACTGGACTAATACATTTGGTTCCTTATTCTGTTTTCATTACTCTGTGATTTCACAATTGACAGGAAAATAAATAAATTATCTGTAGTTTTCTTTTCTTTGTTCAGAAGAATGCATTATCAAAGAACTTTATACCATTCATTGCAGCCTACTGCACTGTATGTTTCATTTGGTTGGACAATGATGTTAACACAAATAGGAAGAGACTCAGTACATTTTGGAGAATATAATTAGAATAAAGAAAATGGTACAAATATAAGCGATTCTGACCTACATTTTTTGTCAGTCTTTCTTGGCAAAATAAAACATGTCCTAATAGGTACAGATTTACTCACAAACATGTCTCATATGTATTACTGAAAATATTCTGTAATACTTTTATTAGAGCCATGATAGGTTTAAGAGAATATCATAAGTTTTGGATTTCTTATAAATCAATACTTTATCAATATGATATGCTTTCTTTATCATTTTATTTTTATATATTTACTAGAGTTTAGGTCACATATACACCATAATTATTTAAATTACATATACCATCTGGAACAATGAAAAGACCAAAATACTTTCTAAGTTTCTAATTTAATTTATCCAAAATTAAAAGAAATTGATTATTGCTTTGGTTTTCCTCAAAGAATCTTCAGTCATTCACTTGTTTTATAAGCCATTAGATTTACGTACTAAATATCTGTTACTATATTTTTTCTTTAAGCATTTACTTAATTAAAAGCATGACAAAACTGTATTGAAATCTGTATATTTTAGATGAGCTAGCTTCAAAACTAAATTTTTCTTGCATTCTATAACATATGTTTTATTATGATGAGTTGACAGTATTTTCAAATTAATATTGGATAAACATAAATTTAAAAAAAATAGTTCTAAAGTTTTAAATGGTTATTAAAACATTGGTCATACAAAGATCAATATTGTAGCTTCACTGACTACAATGCTTAAAGAATGCTCACAAGGATTAGAGAAATCCTTAGGATTTGTTGGAGGATCATCAGTTGCAATATGAAATATTTTCATGCATACTTGTGGCATTTTCTTATCCATAGCCCTTCAAATTATTTTTTTCCAAGAGTCAGTGTTTGTAGAGTAACTATGTTATCCTCATCAGTCTTATCACCTTCTGGACAAATCCTGTGTACTCTACAATATATTCACTAATAGAAATATTTACATTGAAGAAAATTACAAATCCAGTAATAATTGTTTTCTGTCCTACATGGATTTTCTTCAGAATTATAGCAAAAACAATTGAGAAATAATCAACAAATGGTTTCATTCATTATATCTGTTACAGTATCAAATCTTTGCTTTTGTATTAATCCTCTGAAAAATATATATAATTATTATTTGGTGTAGAAGTTTATATTCTGAATAAATGCCCTACTATAATGCCATAAAATTTTCTGTGGTTTATGCCAGATAATACTCATTAGTACACTCAGTAACTTTCTTAGATGATCTTCTGAACATTAGCTATCACTATACCAAAAATAAAGTCAAATATGCTGAGTTCAACAATAGCACAGTTTTTTTTTTCTCACTTTCTTATTACCTCCAATCTTCATATTCAGTAGTAATACATTTCTAAATCAAATATCAATCCTTATCTGTTATTAATACTATTGATTATGCACATGCCTTTTACTTTCTTAGTGTTTAATGTAAACTGTTACCAATCTTCTGGCAGTCTCATTTTTTAGTTGAAAAGTATGCTCTTTAAATATTATATAATGTAAAATTGGAATGTAAAATAATGTAAGAATTGCATAATACATCAATTGTTCATCCATCCACACATTGCTATCTATAGCTAAATAGCCTTTTTCTTCTATTACTTTTCTCTTTCTTTTCCCCCAAATTTTATCCTAACTCCAGGTGTTAGCCTTTCTTCCCTATTCTTACATTTCTATGAAATGTTCATATTTCTCTTTGATGTTGTCTTCATTATTTCCATGACTGCAAGAGAATGAGACTATGCTCCAAGCACAGTCTATATATGGCACAGGGAATGAGTCACACGCCAGAAAAGATGAACTTGAACACAACGTGCAATGTAAGCTTTCCTCCTACCTTAACTCCACCCTACTACCACTGTTGTGTATGCCTACTACAAAAAGAGCTGCTCTCTAGCTTTTCTGGAGAGAAACTATGCTTGGCTAAGTAAGGACAAGGTCTTTGGGACAGTAGTAGAATGTTGGGAGTGGGGGTATTACTGGTGTTATAGCATACTGGAGTCTTCTCTGATATCAAAGACACATAAACAGTAGTAGGACAAGGATAAACCTACTCTTTGTCCTGCTCCTGAGTAGGGGAGGAATATTATAATGCTGTTTCACTTTTACTCCAAACTGGCCTAGTTGATCTCAGATAAGGGTGAGAGCTGGAATTACTGAGATCGTTATATAGACCTCAGTGGAGACCTGCAGTTCAAACATTTAAAAATGAGTGCCCTTCACATCTTGGCATGTTGCCTTTGGCTTAGTTTGTTCCCTGTTGAAAATTACCTTTCAGGTAATCTATCAATCACCTATAGTAATATCTGTGATGGATACAAGTTTTATGGGTGTCAAGTTTTATATATCTGGGCATGCAGTTTTTTAAAAAGAATATACAATTATGAAAATAAAAGAACAAGGATAAACAAAATAGACAGTGAACAACATAAACATATTCTAATAAAGCCAAACTAAATGTATTCCACTGTGTAACTTTTCCTTAGCCAGATCCAAAAAATGCCATACCTTCTACAGTGTCCCCCAACAGGTGAGGAAATGTGCCCTAGAGAAGCAGAGGTGAATCAACACATAAAAGTCTTATATTTGCAAATTTTCCAAAATCACATAACCATATGAACATATTGCTAGTGTCTATCTTAAGAGCTTAGTAGGCTCCACGTAAGAGAGGACCACTAAATCTTAAGCTTCGTTAGAGTCATGGTGAATTTGAATTAATAATCTTTCATATATTTTTCTGCATTCAATTTTGCTAAAGGTACTTATGGATGCATGTGTGACAAGGCTTATATCTTTATAAGGTTTGTTACTTTATAAGGAGCTCTTATAGTTAAACACAAAATTGGGCAAGAGAAAAGAAAATGAAATTCACAAACTAATAAATGTAAATGACCAACAGACACAACTTCACTATCTAACAAAGAAGTATAAATAAAATTCACATCAAAATATGAAAGGCTTTTGAAAAAAATAACAATGGCATTTATAAAGATGTGCTGTATCAGCAAGATAATTGATGTTGGTGTAAAATGGTTCCACCTTTCTAAAGGGAATCTATATATGAAAAGCTTTCTATTGTTTGTGCACTTTCTTTCTTTCTTTCTTTTTTTTTGCGGTACGCGGGCCTCTCACTGTTGTAGCCTCTCCTGTTGCGGAGCACAGGCTCTGGACGCGCAGGCTCAGCGGCCATGGCTCACGGGCCCAGCTGCTCCGCGGCACGTGGGATCTTCCCGGACCAGGGCAAGAACCCGTGTCCCCTGCAACGGCAGGCGGACTCTCAACCACTGCGCCACCAGGGAAGCCCTGTTTGTGCACTTTAAAACACAAATAGTATCCTTAGTAATTTATCTTAAAGAAATAGTCTAGATAAATACAAATAATTTTATACTAACTTATCTATTGCAGCATTGTCTGCTTTAGCAAATAACTTCAAAATACTAAATGTGACACATAGTGGAATTACTCCATTTTTATGCATTTATCCATACAATGAAGCAGTTATTGAAGTTCATGTTTGCAAAACATTTCTATCATAATATTATCTTAAATAAACATGCATGTACAATATCATTTAATTCTGTCAGATATCTGGATAAGTGACAGATTGATATTTAAACAGAAAAAGAGCTTCTAAAATGTTCCCTAAAATGTTAACAGTAGTCAAATTTATATACATTTATATATATATATATATATATCAATTTATAAATGGTGATTATATTATTATAGTATCATTACAATTTTTATAATTTACAAGATTTTCTAAAATGGACTATAAGAGTTAAGGATATCTTATTGCCTCATCCTGTTATCAGTCATCTATTTATTAAATGTACAGGTTAATGCAATGTATCAATATTTCAGTATTTTTTCAAAATTTAAATTATATGAAATGTGATTTTATTTGAACATTCTTCTACTCTTTCATTCTATTTAGTTTACTTTGTGTGTAACAACAACAGTAAGTAGCATTTTAAGCAATTTAGAGTGTACTAAGCATTTTACTTAGTCCAGGTACTTTACACATTCCAAATTCACCTAACAATCTCAACCGCAGTTTACAGACAAGGAAGTTGAGGTTCTGAAAAATTAAGTAATCTATCCAAGATGAAGCAGCTAGTATGAGCAGCATTGAGGTTTTCAGCCCAGGTATTTTGGTATCATATGCTTCCTCTGTGATATCACACTGCCTCACGAATTATTGGTAAAACAGGAAGGGGCTTATTAATATTTATGTGTGAGACTTCTTATAACCAAGCAGTTTATGAGATGAACTGATACAAAATGAGAATTTTTCTTATAGCTAATCTGATATCATTTGACCAGATTTATTAATTTATTTAAATATACAAAAACATGTAATTGACAATAATGGACCAGAAAAGTGCTGTGGGTATTAGAGATGCACAAATAATAAATGAAGATCTATATCTTTTTAGCAGTGCAGGTAATGTGGTGAGGAACATAGAACTGGTAGAATCTAGTATTCATTCTAGTGCTTATATCTAGCCCATCTGCTTTGGTGCAACAGTTTGCTTATTAACTTTATGATAAGCTTAACCTTTGTCCATGTTCCAAACCGTACTAAGAAATGATTCTACATATTTTATTTTATGAGATAATTTAAAAATTTACCTCCTGAATTTATTTCAATTTATATTGTTATTTCTGTACACTTTCCCAAAGGCCTTCAAAAATTGGCGTGTTTACAATGGATAAAAATAAGGTGATTTTTTGTGTGTGAGACACCTCGTTTAGATTTAGAGAAGCTCAGCTCAGATCAAATTACATTCTGAAACAGAATTCATGTATACAAATTATGAACAGTGCCACGATTAACTTAGAATTGGATGCTCATTATCCTGCTGTTTTGTTCCATTTTTTTCACATGTCAAAAAAATCAAATATAAATGCAATTACTTTCCAGGAGGAAATAAATGGCAGCACTTCAACATTCAAAAAGGCAACAATCACAATCACAATGCCAGATGACCAAAGCAATAACTCTGGGAAGATAACAGGCAAGCAATTGACCCTGGAGCCACGTCATCAAATCATTCAAAGAAATCTTAGATCAATGGAGGAGGGTTGCAGTGTGTCTTTATAAGGTAAATAAAACATATTAAAATCACTCCTTCTCAGTATGACTATATGATTTTGTTAACCTCTGTTGAGCCCCCTCAATTTGATGGCAGCTACATAGTAGCAAAGAATCTCTGCTGAATTAAAACTTTTACAAAAGTCCAACTCTCCTAAGCCTATGTTGTATTTGCACTGCCATATTGGTCATACTAAGTCTTTATCTGTTTATAGAGAAAGACAATGAATTCCTTCTTAGAATAATATACCATTGTTGTGTCTCTCAGTTTTCAGTTGAAGAAAGTGGCTAAACTGGATGCTAAAATATTGTATTGGATGTCAAAACTTTCCTAAATATCTGAATTCATTTTGTGAAATTAAAATTTTATTTGTTCAAAACTACAATGAGGTATCAACTCACACTGGTCAGAATGGCCATCATCAAAAAATCTACAAACAATAAATGCTGGAGAGGGTGTGGAGAAAAGGGAACCCTCTTGCACTGTTGGTGGGAATGTAAATTGATACAGCCACTATGGAGAACAGTATGGAGGGTCCTTAAAAAAGTAAAAATAGAACTACCATATGACCCAGCAATCCCACTACTGGGCATATACCCTGAGAAAACCATAATTCAAAAAGAGTCATGTACCACAATGTTCACTGCAGCTCTATGTACAATAGCCAGGACATGGAAGCAACCTAAGTGTCCATCAACAGATGAATGGATAAAGAAGATGTGGCACATATATACAATGGAATATTACTCAGCCATAAAAAGAAACGAAAGTGAGTTATTTGTAGTGAGGTGGATGGACCTAGAGTCTGTCATACAGAGTGAAGTAAGTCAGAAAGAGAAAAACAAATACCGTATGTTAACACATATATATGGAATCTAAAAAAAAAAAAAAGGTTCTGAAGGACCTAGAGGCAAGACAGGAATAAAGATGCAGACATAGAGAATGGACTAGAGGACACGGGGAGGGGGAAGGGTAAACTGGGACGAAGTGAGAGAGTGGTATGGACATATATACACTCCCAAATGTAAAATAGATAACTAATGGGAAGCCACCATATAGCACAGGGAGATCAGCTTGGTGCTTTGTGAGTGTGGGAGGGAGACACAAGAGGGAGGGGATATGGGGATATATGTACACATATAACTGATTCACTTTGTTATACAGCAGAAACTAACACAACATTGTAAAGCAATTATACTCCAATAAAGATGTTAAATAAATAAAATAGAACTAAAAAAAGGCACTCTGCATTCCCACCACAAGCCCCATGCTTTATGTCTCCGTAGATTTGCCTTTCCTGGATATTTCATGCAAGTAGGAATGAAAAAATTAACTTTTTAAGAAACTGCCAAATCATAATTTTGATTACTGTTAGCTTCATAAGGAATTCTGAAACCATGAAGTTAAAAAAAAAAGATTTTATTTGTAATAATTACAAAATAAACATATATGCACACACAGAGAAGTACATTCACAGCTCCATTAAGCAGTTAACCAAAACAGCCGTTAGAAATAAAACATCAAAGTATTTTATAAGCATTTAGCAATGGTTTTGTTTTCAAAGTTCTATCAGATATATGAAAGTTTAGAATGCAGGGGGACTTTAGAATTTCTAGAATCCAACCCTATTATTTCACAGCTTAAGAACTAAAAAGCAACACACACACACACGTAAACACACAAATACACACACAAAAAACACTTGTGAGCAGCCATGCCTTCTGAAGTTTTGTTCTGAAGTTGGCCAACACAAATGCAGGAATAGACACAAAGACTCTCTCTGTATTCTTCATTAAGATACTTTTTCTTCTATTTGCATATGAGTACTTATTAAATTTCATGTTTGGGGAATCTAATATTTTCTCAAAATACATTAACAAAAGTCTGAATATAGGAAAACGTAAGTGGAATGTAACTTCTCATTTTGGAACCCATGATGAATCTATCAACAGCCTCCCCCAAATAATACTAATTGGAATATTTTAACTTAATAAATGTGACTTTCATCTCTAATATGGATATGCTTTTTAGAATAAATATTATTACTTTTCTCCACCTTCCCTTTCCCATTTCCATCTTATAATGGAAACTACAGAAAGTCACTATTGGTGGTAACTACAAGCCTGGCATCAGTTCAGGCTTCCATTAGCTGCTGCAAAAGGATGATTCTGAGTAAATAACTAAATGTCTCTGAAAATCCCAGCTAGGGCCAGAACAGGGGGAAAGGGGCACAGGAGCCTGGAACAAATCAGGGTGCATGGACTCCACCTTGGATATGGTCAGCTTGGAACAAATGACAATAACAATGGCATTTATAAAGATGTGCTGTATCAGCAAGATAATTGATGTTGGTATAAAATGGTTCCACCTTTCTAAAGGGAATCTATATATGAAAAGCTTTCTATTGTTTGTGCACTTTATTTATTTATTTTTGCGGTACGCAGGCCTCTCACTGTTGTGGCCTCTCCCGTTGCGGAGCACAGGCTCCGGACATGGCTCTAGGCCATGGCTCACGGGCCTAGCCGCTCCGCGGCATGTGGGATCTTCCCGGAGCGGGACATGAACCCGTGTCCTCTGCATCGGCAGGTGGACTCTCAACCACTGCGCCACCAGGGAAGCCCTACAAGATCTTTTTGTTGTATGATTCTTCTTCATCTGCCTGAAAGGTTGAGTCATATCTGCAGTCATCTGTACTCTACACATTGAAGGACAATAGTTTCATAGAGAGTTAAATGGTGCCTGTCAGTGTTTGAACATCTCAGAAGCTTGCTGTATAAGTTCCCAATTGTCCTTTAGAATTGTGCATGTTGTAGCTTATGTTTCCTTAAGATAGGTCATAAAAATATACTAGATTATATGAAAGTTAGACTCAGGAATTAAACCCACAAATGGACCTGTCAAAGGACAGTGTGCTACACATTCCTAATTAGATTAGCGAAAATAGGTAGTTATATTATTCATAAAGAGAGACTCATTGGAATTATAATTATTCTGAGCAATGGCACCTTTACACTTCATAATTATATTTTTGGATATTTGTGAAAAAATAGTTTACATTTTGAATAATTGTCTCACATAAACTGATTTTATCCATAAGTTCATATTCTTTCACTGTAAAGTACTATTCATGTTATACATTTTTTCATCCATATAAAATAAAAGTTTTCCACTATGAAGGGTCGAACTCCTTTTGCATTTATGAACCCTTACAAATCGTGACCTGATTTCAAAGTTATACAAAGACTTAAAATTTTAGGTTTTTACATATGTTCAAAGACCTACAGTTCCTTAAATTGGAATATTAAATAAGTTGATAGTTAATTGATATAGTCTCCATACTGAGCATTTTGTGTTATGGGAATGACCTGTAGATATTGTAAACCTAGGTACATCCATACTGATGTCTTCCATTCTGGTTTAAGATTTATTTCTAAACCTGTGCTTTCACATGCAGATTTACAAATTAAAATAATACATCTAAAGTGATGAGGATATATGAAATATATACCTGTAATACAGAATTATTAAATGTGATATGAAACAAACATACTTTCACTTAAATTTTAAATTTTCTTTACAAATGTATAACTTGGGATGTTTGTTGAAACTGCGTATCAATTTCTACTTTCCACTCTTCAACAAACTGAAACTTGACTAAAATCCAGATGCACATAATAACATGAAATATTTTTCATTGTGTTAAAACAGACTGAGGTCAGTAATACCACTACTACAAAGATTTGACTCTGATTATATATATATGGTTGATACATTCCAGCGTGGAAGACGTTTTGAAGTTACGTAGTCAAGATGATCAGTGAATAAGGCAATATTACCACTATCCTGGACTGCCTGCCACAGAAAAGAGTGTGATCATTTCAAATAGGGTATTCAGGATGCTTTTTGAAAAATATATTTAATCTAGAGTATTTCAGATTAAATCGCTCTCACAAAGTTGAGGTTATTTCTTAATAATGTTACCATGAAGACTTGAACGCTATCGGTAACATTCAGTAGCTTTACTTTTCTTATATCTTATGTGAACCACTGTATTTGTTATACTACAGATTTATGCTCTTATCTGGGAATTCACACACTATACTATAAGATTTCCATGAATAAATATTTGTCAACCTGAAGGTTTAGAGATTATTATTAAAAAGAGGTGATGTTTTGTCATGTATAATGGATATATTCAAGAAGTTGGGCTAAGGAAATATTTTGACAAAGTAATAAAAAATAGACATATCACCATGGTTTCTCAAGTAGTTTGTATTAAAATTGAAACATTAAATTAGAATGCACTCTCCTCTACATTCATTTTCACCTAAATGAAAAAATAATTCAGCTAAGAGATATTACTGTAAATGTAACATTTAAGTGATTGGTCAGATTTTTATTTTTTGATGCTGAAAGCACCTATTTCATTCAATTATCATGAATGAAATTAATTTTAGATTTATTTTTATTATTCTTTTGTGTGTTTTTATATTTCTATAGCTTTCATGATTAACTTGGTAGAAAAGAGCATAATATATTTATTTGATAATATTATCAGTATAAAATATGGCAAAATCTTGGTCACGGGGAAGTTTCATTGCTGCACTGGCATAACTCCATCAACTATATCCAAATTCAAGGGATGACAACACTGACAATGAAGATCACCCTGGAGGTTATTTAGAAGAAAATCTATCATCTGTAAACCTAAAGTGATAACAGCCATTAGCTACAAGGGACGTGGATGTGCTCCTTGTCAACTTTCCAAAAGAGAAAATGCATTTACTGAAAAGATAAACTGTAACCGCCAGGTAAAGAAAACAGTCTTATTACTGACAAGATTAATCAGAAGAGGTACAAAATGATTAGTGTTCTAGGATGGTTTGCAGGAATACTGGATATTTTTGTCTAAAACAAATTTAACTCGGTGTTATTTACTTTGCTTCAACAGAGAGTAAACATACCTAAAATAATGAAACCAAAAATCTCTTAAAATTGACAATTTTTTTCATTCAAAACAAAAGTCATGTATGTATGTGGACATGCTTGAAAAAACAAATGAATGACTAAAAACCTTTCTCTGCAAACAAATGCTATCTGAATTTTACAGACCTTACTGACATTTAGTGTAGTCACGCTTTCTATGATTTTTAAGAACTATTTCAGTTTTAAGTTGATCTTTTTATTCCCTAGCTTTTCCACCTATCTGAAGCCATGGTTCATTTCAGAATATCCTTAAAAGAATGTATTCTGGCTGCCACCCCTGCCTGTGTCATCTCATGTTAGTTCAGCAGCCAGCAGCTGTTGGGCATCTTGCTGTCATCTACCCTACACACATCTACTGAAGCAGAGCTGTGTTGTGACAGGAATCACTTATCACAGGCTGCTTTCCAGGTCTGCCTTTTGGATAAGCACGTTGTGTCATTTAAAGCTGATGTGAGTACAGTTTATGATTGAAGCTTATGAAACAGCTTTGAGAACCAAACATGTCTGTGGAGTGTCAATTATTTTGTTGCTTCCCTGCTAAAACATAACAGATAGATTACAAAACGGATCTCTTCCAACTGCCCAATCTATAGAAGGAAAGTGTTTAGAGTTACCAAAAGTCATTTCCATCACAAGCTTTAGATGACCCATAGCACGCATCCTGCCCCAGCTGTTAAATAAAATCTCTCCAGATTCCCTGTTTGCTGTGCAACTTACTTCCAGGTTGTTCCACAACTTTTTACCAGTCGTCCAAAAGGTATGATATATTGGGCTGGCCACAAAATTCGTTCAGGTTTCTGTAACATCGTGCAGAAAAACCCAAATGAACTTTTTTGGCCAACCCAATATTTTAACCAGTAGTAATATTATGGAAATTTTAGGTGAATTATATTATATTATCATGCTTCTAGAGCAAACTGAAAACAGGAAGAGGGTCTCTAATTCCTTTAAGGCGATAGGTTTTATATTTAGACCTGCTATTGGGGTAATTAGTATTGAGTTGAAACTTAAATGTATGAGAATAAATTCATTGTGTAATGGTGTTATTAATTCTTTAGAATAATAGATATTGGAATTAAATATTGAATGTGGGTCATTCCTTAATTTGCTGGAAAACACAAAAGAAACACTGATGGTCACACAGTTTTCCCTTCTGCTATTCCTACTACTACAACTTTGTAAAATAAAGGCATTCACTGTAAAACCTCTGGAATGCACTGAGATATACTACTATTTTGTGCACTCTAGCCTTTGGAACCTCATAGTTACAGATGGGAACGACATACTACTTACAGAGCTCAAGTGGGATCCATAGTCACTATACTAACAGACTTAGAGAACCATAGGTCAAATATGTTACATAGTCAGGTAGGTATAATATCTGCCCACTCTATAAGTTATACTTTGGAAATAAGTATTCATATTGAGTATCATATATACTCTCTCCTTTACTCTATAGTCTGGAAAAGATTCACCTTACTCTACCAGATTCTACTGTGGAAGAGTTGATATATAATAAATATAGGTGTACAATGTTGTTGTTTTATCCCCCATGGTTTCCATCATCAAATACGGAAAATTCTAGAAACTGGACTTGAGAAACAGAGAAGGTGATATAATGGGAGATGGGGTTAAAGAGTTAGAGAGAAGTCAAACAATGCAGGGGATTTGAGGTCATAGTTGAGTATCATCTTTAGCCAAAGCCAAAAGGTCAGCTTTCCATTTGTTATCATCTTGTGAGGGGATGACATAATCAGATTTAGGTAACAAAAAAGTTATTCGAATAGCAATGTATAGAATAAATTAGAAGAATGCAAAACTGCATATGAGGAGAACAGATATGACAGCAATGTAAGAGTCCAGAAAAGAGATTATGATCACTTGGAATAGAGTAGAGGGGTAAAAAGGAAAACATAAATTTGAAAGATACCTAGGATGTAAACACCTAGCAGGTGAACAATTGCATAATGCTGTGAGAAAAACAAATGGTATCACAGATACTTTTGATGCTTTGGGCTTGATAGATAACGATGATTATGTACTCAATAGGGAAAACTGGAAAAAAATTAATTTAAAGGTGGGTAGGATACAGTAATAAGGTTGGTTTAGAACAACCGAAGAAGTACTTCTGAGATATCCAGAGGGATCTGGGAATGGTGGGTTTCATCCTGGATATTAACTGTGAGTAATTCCTAGGAAAGTGGTAATCATAGTTTTAGGCAATTGTCATTTCTTAAAGAATGCATGGCATGAAAAGAGAAGAGAATTTAGGATAAAACATAATTAGCAAAATGTTTAAAGGCTGGATGGAAAATAATAAGGCAACAAAGGAGACCCAGAAGGTATAGGCAGGTATAGGCAGAAAGGTAGGCATTACATTAAAAGACAGTTCACCAAAGACAAAAAAAGGAAAAAAAAAAAAACCAAACATTTTCACAGTGATAGTACCATTGAAAGTATTGAGTGTTGCTGAGAAATCAAGGGAAAAATACGCAATATGGAAGGTAACTCATGCAGAAATGGCAATGAGTTGTTTCTATGACGTAGCTGAGGTAACAACAGAATGAGACAGAATAATTGAAAGAGAATTGAGAAAACCAGAAATCTGATTATAAATAGAATCAGACGGGTGTAAGAGGCCCTGAGACGGATTATTTTGTTGCAGGTCGAACAATCTTTACGGCTAAGGTAAATGATTTGACTGAGAGGAAGAGAGACAGAATATTTCAGCCAGTTTCCTAAAGGATAATGATGAACATTCAATACAAAATCTAGCACAGATTAAGAACAAATAAGCAATGTATAGTCTTCTCCTACAATATAATTAGGAGAAGAATACAGTGAATTTCAAACTATGTGTACATGTGCAAATGCATTGCCAGATCCCTCTGGCCAGGTCCAGAGCCTAGCAGAGAGCTAGGTAGAAGTTGCACAAAAAAGAGAGGAGGTAAGAACACAGATGACATAACTCTCAGTTAAATGGAAGAGAGAGAGTTGAGGGGAGAGGAAAAGGGAGAGAGAGAGGTGCAGAAAGATATTAACAGCGAATAAAGCTAAAGCTAGGCGAAGATATGATCATTGTACTGCTCTTTAAACTTTGCTATAGTTTGAAATTTTGCAAAATAAAAACTGTGAAAAGTAAATTTGCAGCACTGCTTCATGTGTTCTATTTTAAAATGTATAATGATAATATAGTGTCTTGCCATTAAATCAATGTTTACTTCTTTTCCTTAATAAGCATATAATGACCAAATTAACCTGTGAAGTATTTTCCAATAGTTTTATATTGCTAATTTTGTCCATTTTATTACAAATAATAGTATTATTAATGTGATTTTAATATTTCTATTTCTAATATCAATTTGTAAATTACACTCCTATTCTCAAAGAACCTTTTTAATCAGTAAAATAGAATTAATTTTGGTTTTGGTACGTTGCTCTGTGAAATAATTACAGTTTGTAAAATAAGCCAAGGATTATCACGTATACCTCCACCTCCATACATATGGATAAAAAGAAAATCTGGTCTCTCTGACCTACATATCACGGAGCAAACAGTTTTTCAATAATTTCCATCTTCATAGGCTCATCTGTCATTATGACTTCTTAGGAAAGGTCGTTTATTTGTGAAACAGACCATGTTCACAAGTTCCTAGGAATAAATTCAAATAATCCTTTACATGTTTCCAACTCACTGTGCACAACAGACTGAAATGTTGAGAAACATCTAAGCTGAATTCGGTCCCTTCAGTGTTCAATCAATCTCATGAAGTGCTGAGGTTTTAAATAAATAAATACAATTCTTTAAGTGAAGTAATAAGATGAAATAAAATCATCCCCAAGCAAGCTCCTTACAGCCCACTGTGCTTATAAAACTATTTTATTAAAAGCTTCAGTAATGTTTTAACTACTGAGAAAGAATGTGCTTCTACTTAACAAAAGCTATTGTGATATCAATTCATGAACGACTTAATGCTTCGAACCAGTCCAGAATAGGGTGTCTGGGGTTTTGTAAGTCTCTTTGCTTTTCCTTCCTGTGTGTATGTTTGAGTGATAGAACAATTTGAAGCGGGAAGAAATTATTTCATGGGACCTTGATCTCACCATGATAATCACAGTGAAAGCAGTCACAGGCTTAAATCCTAAGGGGTCAACTGCACAGTTCCAGCTTTAGTGTTAGATACATTAATACTGTGTGCATGGCTCTGTGGGAGACTTTGAATGCATTCTTCAAGATGGCTATGACACAAGTGTCTCCAATTGTGAAAAATAATGGTACATTTCCAAGGAATAGCAGGACTGTTTTTCTTCCTTGGGAGAAATACCAATTGAAATACTGAACAAATAATACTAGTAAAATTCTCAATATTGGAGAGCTGAGAATGGTGAAACATTAGACTCTTTGCCAAAAGCCAGTACAGAGTAATATGTATGTGTTTATGTAATATTTAATTTAACAATATTTATATACATATATACCTACATATATTTATATGTATAATATATAACATTATATATAATTATACACACACACACACACACACACACACATAATGAGAGGCTACCTCTCACTAAACCTAGCAATAATGTAGGAAGGAAATTCAAAGCGATTGTATGTGATATGTAGGTTGCACAATGAATTGCTACACTGAGTGCTCTTCACCTGGGAATCTTTGTGAATTCTACATTAAGCGTTGAGAGGTACAGTACCTGTAAAATCATATCCTATAGCCCCAAGGGGAGTTAAGAAAAACCTGGGTGATTATGAAATAATCTGATAGAATATCTTTCCTTAAAATCTCACAAGGTTTTAAAATATATGTGTATTAATGCCAGCGAAACTCATTTAGCAGAAACCTTTATTATCTCATAAGCAAACTGTCTTCTCTAAATATTCAGGTTCAATTTATGGATGATAAATCGCATGTGGCACTTAGGTATATTTTATTCTCTAAGAGTATATCCAAAATTGCTTATTTCAGTAACATGATCATTCCACACACTAACTACTCACTAGAGAAATAGCTTACATTTAAGATGTCATAATATGCATGACCTTTCCACAGAATATAACATGTGAAGCTAAAGCAAAATGCAATGATGAGCAATACAAATTAGTACGTTTCAAGTACAAAGTGACTAGCAGAAATGCTGAATTATTAAAATGGCCCATAAATATAATACGGAAGCTGTAAAATTTTCTATTTCAATTTAGCTTAACCTAAACTTTCATGACTTCCATTTCCTCAGTAGTACTATTACTTCTTAGTGGAAGATAAAGGAAAGACGTTATATCCATTGATAGTCACTGGTTAAGAAGTTAAAACTGAGAACTTTCAAATTATTATATTACTAATTTATTTGAAATAACAATAACCTATTATGTTTTAACAAAAATAACATTTTTAATGAAAAGTGGCAATATGTCCCAGAAAAATAATTGTGAGGGAAAAAAACATTTTTATGTTTTTGCAGATTTCTTTAATGTCTAGCTAAATAGAAGACACCTAGAATTCTATTTCTATATGCCATCTATGTGAATTCATACTCCTTATAGCCTCTGGAAAATTCAACTCCATGCTCTTGAGAGAACGAAAGTGGAAAGGCAAATAACATTTTAGGGTTATTTGAAAAAGTTTAACCTTGCTGATCCTCTCAAAAACCTCAGAGAACCCCAGAGGTCTCCAAACCATATTTTAGGAACTGCCACCCCAGGAAACAAGTTTAATGATATATCCAACATTTGTTGCTCCACATTTGTTTCTTCCTTTGGGCACATGTTCTCTAGGACATATGAAGTTACAAGAAGAGGGTTTTTTGCTTTCCATCCAACTTGATCTAAATTGTAATGATCCAAACCTTAAGAGAAATGAAACTCAGTCCCGATCATCAAATGGAAGTAAACAGTAAATAATCCAACTTACTTGTTCATTTAGGCACTAAATTTTACTAAAAAGAGATTCTCTCTCAGCTAAAGACATTTAAGACTATAGAAACAAGGATAGTTATTATTATTAATTTTTAATAGACACAAATTTATTATCTTACAGTTCAGAAGTCTAGCCGAGCTGTCTTCCCCTCTGGAAAATCTAAGAATTGGTTTTCTCGTTCCTTCCAGCTTCTAAGGGCTGCTGCACTCCTTGGCTCATTGACTACCTTCTTCATCTTCAAAGCCAGCAGCACTGCCTCTCTCTGGCCTTGCTTCTGCCATTTATACTTCTTCCTTTGACTCTTCTGCCTTCCTCTTCCACTCTTAAAAACCCTTGTTCTTACATTGGGCCCACCTGAATAATCCAGGCTAACGTCCGTATTTTAAAACCAGTTAATTAGCAACCTTAATTCCGTCTGCAACTGTACAGTAATTCCCCTTGGCCATGTAACCTAACGTATTCACAGGTTCTGGGAATCAGGACATGGATATCTCTGTGGAGCCATAATTCTGCCTGCCACAGTGCCCATACTTGTAATCAATACACTATCAGAATCACACTGATCTGGGGGCTTCTCTGGTGGTGCAGTGGTTAAGAATCCACCTGCCAATGCAGGGGACAAGGGTTCATGCCCTGGTCCGGGAAGATCCCACGTGCCGCGGAGCAACTAAGCCCATGTACCACAACTACTGAGCCTGCGCTCTAGAGCCCGCGAGCCACAAGTACTAAGCCTGTGTGCCACAACTACTGAAGTCCGCACACCTAGAGCCCGTGTTCCACAACAAGAGAAGCCACCAAAATGAGAAGCCCGTGCACCACAACAAAGAGTAGCCCCCACTCGCCACAACTAGAGAAAGCTTGCGCACAGCAACGAAGACCCAACACAGCAAAAAAAAAAAAAAAAAAAAAAAAAATCGCACTGATCTGTTAGGGTTCAGAGTTTATTATGATTTAAAGCTAATTCTGTACTAAGCAACATAACTTTGCTAAATTAGGTGAATGGTTTAATTTAACTAAGTAGAACAAAGTGGTTGAATCAATCAAATGAACAATTCACTAATTTAACTAGGTCTTAAAGGGAAATAAGCCAATAAGAGTACCACCTTCCTCTTCCCTTACAAGGGATAGTTATTTTTTAAACTATAAGCCAAGTAAAGAAATGATGATGTACTTTGGCAAGCAAATGACAAAGCAGGAGAAGCCATAGTCCTTCAAAGCAAGAACAATTAGTAATAGAGAATCATCTGAGAAGATGCTGCCAGCAGGTAGGTAATTTTCATCTTTTCTCTGGATTAATCAAGACGGCGAAGTTTGGCACACAACACTGATTCATCAATTATTTCTCTTGGGGCTTCTTTTTTTTAAAATTGGTGTATAGTTGCTTTACAATGTTGCATTAGTTTCTGCTGTACAGCGAAGTGAATCAACTATATGTATAAATATATCCCCTCTTTTTTGGATTTCCTTCCCATTTGGATTTTCCTTCCCACAGAGCACTGAGCAGAGTTACCTGTGCTATACAGCAGGTCCTCTTTAGTTATTTATTTCATACATAGTAGTGTATATATGTCAATCCCAATCTCCCAATTCATCCCACCACCAACCCTTTCCCCCCTTGGTATCCATAAATTTGTTCTTATGTCTGTGTCTCTATTTCTGCTTTGCAAATAGGTTCATCTGTACCATTTTTCTACATTCCACATATATGCGTTAACATACGATATTTTTCTCTTTCTAATTTACTTCACTTTGTATGACAGTCTCTAGGTCCATACACATCTCTACAAATGACCCAATTTCATTCCTTTAATGGCTGAGTAATATTCCATTGTATATATGTATCACATCTTCTTTATCCATTCATTCATCAATGGACATTTAGGTTGCTCCGATGTCCTGGCTATTGTACATAGTGCTGCAATGAACAATGGGGTGCATGTGTCTTTTTGAATTATGGTTTTCTCAGAGTATATATGCCCAGCAGTGGGATTGCTGGGTCATATGTTATTTTATTTTTAGTTTTTTAAGGAACCTCCATACTATTCTCCATAGTGGCTGTATCAATTTACATTCCCACCAACAGTGCAAGAGGATTCCCTTTTCTCCACATCCTCTCCAGCATTTATTATCTGTAGATTTTTTTTTGCTGATGGACATTCTGATCGGTTTGAGGTGATACCTCATTGTAGTTTTGATCTGCGTTTCTCTAATAATTAGTGAGGTTGAGCATCTTTTCATGTGTTTGTTGACCATCTATCTGTATGTCTTCTTTAGAGAAATGTCTGTTTAGGTTTTCAGCCAATTAATCTCCAAAATATACAAACAGCTCATGTAGCTCAATATCAAAAAAAACAAACAACCCAATCAAAAAGTGGGGGCTGGGGCTTCCCTGGTGGCACAGTGGTTGGGAGTCCACCTGCCGATGCAGGGAACACGGGTTTGTGCCCCGGTCCGGGAAGATCCCACGTGCCGCGGAGCGGCTGGGCCCGTGAGCCATGGCCACTGAGCCTGCACATCCGGAGCCTGTGCTCCGCAACGGGAGAGGCCACAACAGTGAGAGGCCCACGTACCGCAAAAAAAAAAAAAAAAAAAAAAGTGGGGGCTGGGCTTCCCTGGTGGCACAGTGGTTAAGAATCCGCCTGCCAATGCAGGGGACAGAGGTTCGAGCCCTGGTCAGAGAAGATCCCACATGCCGTGGAGTAACTAAGCCCGTGCGCCACAACTACTGAGCCTGTGCTCTAGAGCCTGCGAGCCACAACTACTGAAGCCCGCACACCTAGAGCCCGTGCTCCGCAACAAGAGAAGCCACCGCAGTGAGAAGCCTGCGCGCCGCAATGAAGAGTGGCCCCCGCTCGCCGCAACTAGAGAAAGCCCACATGCAGCAACAAAGATCCAACACAGCCATAAATAAATAAACAAACAAACCAAAGCTGAGATTATTTAAAAAAAAAAGTGGGGGCTTCATTTAAGATATACTGAGAGTTGCACATGAGAGCTGCGGTTCACTGGGGATTTAAACAGTACAGATGAAGAGAGAGCTGTCACCATTATTCAATCAGACTTCCAATGGATGTTTACTGAGTGCCTACTTTGATTCAGGTACTCTTCTAAGGAATAGTATAGAAACATCGAGGAGTTTTTATTTCATCAAGTATTGACCCAATTTAGTTCACAATTGCTAATAGTAGGTTCTAAACTATAAAGTTAAAAATAGACACTCAGAAATAATTCACTAAACAAGTGAAGGACTTAAAAAATTGTATAATACTTACAGATGCTTCCTTATCACCTTTGTTTCTTAGTGTCGAAAAAAAATAATCAAATTTCCTATAATGATTGCAGTTGCCATAGATTAAAACTGTTAGATAAACAGGCAATTAATTAGCCTTTAACAGAGCTTTCAATAGGATCTCATATTGATGTGGAAAAATTTAATTTCTAATTTCATCAAAAATATAAAGAGCCTCCTCTCCCTGGAAGACAAAAATATCGCACAGCCCTGATTTTTTTTTAAAAGGGATAGAAAAAATGGGCTTTTAAGAACAATTTACTTTTTTACATATAGTTCCTATAAAATAGAGACTTCATTTTATTAATTAAGATTCAAAACAATATAATGCATAAAGAAGAATAAGATCTCAAAAACATAAAGTTGAGAAACATGTATAAAAATCTTTCATAGTCTCACCAGATATACTGAAAACATAAAATGTAGCATATAATTATTCAACAATACTGAAAAGATATAAATATGCAGCCAAAAGCAATGAAGGTTTGCTTTTATAAAAAATAAACAATAAGGGAAGAAAATGTGATTATAGTATCAATAATTTATACTAATAATTTACCGATAAACCTACAACTTTCAGGTTGAACTTCTTCTACACAACTGACACAACTGTGTTCAGTTAATGATTATTTATCTCATGGTTAGATAGTTATATATATATGTACATATGTAACATATATACAGGTATATATTCAAATTAATTTATAGTCATGCCCTACATGCAAAATACAGTGAATATACCATATTACAGAGCAACTTAGATTGTCATTGAAAAGTAAATTTAGAATTCATAAAATGAAGTTGAATAAGTGAATTTTTAGACATCAATTTAGAAAGATTTTGAAATATGAATGTGTTTGTTAAGACTAATGAGTAGGCTCAATTAATTCCAGACTGTTTTCTATTCTCTAACTTAATCAAGTTCTTTCATAATAAAATTCTTTTGTCTTGGACTCTCATGCTTTCTACTTTTCTACTTATTTGAATTTTATGCATCCTTGGAAAATCAGATCATAATAGTCATGGAAGATATCTATGTCTTCTTCTTTGACATATTTAAATTATTTTCACTTAACTGGGTTTCTAACTCAAAAGCATTGTTATATAAGATATGAGGACATAACCTAAGACATGTGGTAAGCTTGAAATAATGTTTTGAGGAAGAGCGGGTTGAGAATGCAAATCAAAATAAAAAAGTAAGTTTCTGTACAGTATGGAGAAATCATTGCTTCCTCTATTTCTAATGTGTATCTGTTATTTCATGCTTTCTTTTTTTCTCATCATTTTTTCATTTTAGAACTGCCCCTCCCCAGCTACAGTGGTTTAATCAGAACTACCGATTAGTTACCTTCACATTTCACTGTCACAATGATGAAACCTCTTGGGCATTCCCATCAAGGAATCACATTTCCCTGGATAGAGTTTTACTCAGGGGTAGAGAGACATAACACAAGCATGGAAATCCAGCCAGAGAAATCAACGCCACAGCAAAAAGAATCTCAGAACTTCTCAGTGATCTTCAACTTTAGGTACTATGTTAAGCTGTCACTGACTATTTTTAGGGCTACCTGAAGAGGAGAGGCCCGAGAATGAAACAAAGAACTATTATATGAAAATATACAAATATGTGATGACATAGCATGAGCACCTGGAATCAGATATACTTGAAATTAGGTTTATCCATGGAATTTTCAATATCAGGTGATAAATTTCTATTTTGTGCATATGTAGTTATGAGTTGCAAATGTAAGTGTTCTGCCTAAATAAGAGTTTATTATAAATATTATGCTAATGGATAAATGGCTAGTCTCTTCCTGGTGAGGTATCATATTGGATATTAAGACAGAGATGCCTTCACAAGCAAATTGAGCAGTCAGCAGCAGTGGTATCAGCTTAGATTCACATTATTGAATTCATGCATAGTTTCTACCCTTGACACATTGAGGGCTTTGTTCATGAGCCCAAAAAATAATCACTGGACACCCTTGGAGGCTGGATGCTTGCTATCTACAGAATTGATCATTGTGGCATTCTGGTTATTAAGAAGACTTTCGTCCATAGAAGACTTCTGTGACACTCACATAAGAAACAATATCCTCTGGATTTGGGATAATTAGAGAGGTTCTTCAGCAGAAGCTTCCCCAAATCTCCTATTTAAGCATCTTCCAATTTTGCTTCTTAATAACCCTTGCCTATCTAGCCAGAGTATTGGAACTGATCAAGAATCAGTAGAGGTGGCACTTCCCTGGTGGTGCAGTGGTTAAGAATCCGCCTGCCAATGCAGGCGACAAGGGTTCAAGCCCTGTTCCAGGAAGATCCCACATGCCGTGGAGCAACTAAGCCCATGCACCACAACTACTGAGCCTGTGCTCTAGAGCCCGCAAGCCACAACTACTGAAGCCTGCACGCCTAGAGCCCGTGCTCTGCAACAAAAGAAGCCACCACAATGAGAAGCCACCACAATGAGAAGCCCGCACACCGCAACAAAGAGTAGCCCCCGCGCGCCGCAACTAGAGAAAGCCCGAGCGCAGCAAGGAAGACCCAACACAGCCAAAAATAAATAAATAAAATAAACAAATTTATTAAAAAAAAAAAGAATCAGTAGAGGTGCTAACGTCAATCTATATCTCTTTCTGGGTGAATCTGAAAATTATATTCATCGCCTACAGTACTGACATCGGGGAAGGTGGGGGGGTTTCCTTCTCTACGGTCTTTCTGTGCCAATACTGAGTGTTAATATCATGATGATCTGCTTACCTTTGGTTTCTGCATATTATTTGTGGCCTCTTGTATATCTGATTCAGACTTTCCAGTGTGTGTTTGTGTGCGTGTGTGTGCGTGTGTGTGTGTTGTGTGTGTGCATCAACTGGTTACAGGGAATAGCTATAAAGTAATATACAATGGTGGAAAGAAGAATAGCTGTGTGGCCCATCAAGGACTATTTCTCATTCCTAGTGGTAAAGTGCTAAAAGTAAAGCAACTTTTTCTCCAGTCCGTAAGCAACATTTTATCCTTAGATGTTGGGACTCCCAGATCCCTCACTGGTGTGACAAACTGTATTTTGGTGGAATATATCTATTGCCATCAGTTATACATGGATCTTAACAAGACATTTAGGGTCTTTGATACTTTATGCTATTCAGGATTTTTGTACCAGCATAACTGAAGTTGGACTACCTTTGAGAGAAAATGGTAAAGTCACAGTACTGTTTTAACTTAGTGAAAGCTACTTGATTTTATATATCTATGTATGTAATCACATTGATATTCATAATATTGAAAGCTGCACCTAAGTGCCAAGCTTCTATTAAATCCTTAGAGATTAAACTTCACATAAACAAGCATCTAGTCATCTCTGAAAAGTTGGAGATTTCCCTTTCCATAGTAAATGACCATGGATACAATTAAAGGAGACCTGAAGAATGTATGTTATGAATTTGGGGGATTATAACAGGGAATCTGCCTTTCTTTCATTCAAGATGCTATCTCTCTATAAGCTAATTAGTTCTGGAAATTGGATGAGGTCAGGGCCACTGAATACGAAACTGCATTTTAACACAGGCAAGGAGAAGGACAGCAGATATGGTTCACTAAAAGACAGGGTTTTTAAAAAGGTTTTATTATATAAATGAAGCAGAGCTTTGGTGTATTATCATTCAGTTTCTCAGAAACTTATGATTCATTAACTTCAGGGAGAGATCTCTTTGGGCAAGACCCGATACTAAAACCTTTTGTCCCATGGATAAGCAGATGGTCAGCACCTGAGAGCTCACAGAAATTCAGAATCTCAGACCGCACCCCCAACCTGCTCAATCTGAATCTGCATTTTAACATTATATGCAGGTAATTCAGTTGCCTATTAAGCAAATGAGAAGCACTGGATTAGACTATTACATTAAACTTTTATGCCACTTGGATGTTTATTTTGATAAACATTCCTATACTTTATATCTGATGATTCAGTTTCATGACCCTGAGCTTCCCTTATTCTCGCTGATATCAGGAAAGTCACTTCATTTGTAGATTTTCCAACTACCACTCCAAATGTAGAAAAGTCATATACAAGTGATTGTTGTTGTTGTTGTTATAAAATCCTAGTATTTCCTGGCATGAGTGAAAGTAAATCTTTAGGACTCTGTGGAAACACATATGACGGAGTGAATAAATAGAAGGCATTACTGAAAGGCCATCTTTCTCCTCTCTACTGTACCATGGGCTTTCTGGCCTCTTGTTATAATTATCAAGGGCCAGAATTTTGTCCAGATTTATATATGTTCAGTTCAAGCTAAATTTACATTCCATTCTCTTTGGCGAAGTACCTTAAAATCCATCCCCACAACTATTCCCTGAATTTCCATTTATATAAATTAGTAAATCTTTGCATTCTATTTGAGTATAATCCCTCCCTTCCTTATGTTAGTTTCATATTATACCACCTGGCTAGGTTGAGTTTGCATTCTGATTGGCAATCAGTAACAGTAAAGGAAAATCTTTCTTAGGAAACTGAGGCACAGAGGAAAATGCTTTAAAGATACTGAAAAAAACAAACAAATAAATAAAGATATTGAACATTTCAGTCAGATATTTTCCAGTGTCTTCAATTTTTCCAGATGTGCTTATTCTAACTGCTGGACACATTTTTTTTCTAATCAATATATTTACTGACACATAAAAGACATGGTAAAGCCATGCATTCAACTAATGTTAAAATTCAGTATCACACATATTAAATTTCTGAGCTTAGTTTTCACCACTCAGCTGCAAAGAGCAAATCACTGTCTTCTGGAGACCAAGAAAGATTTTGCATATCATTCTATATTTTGATGAACTTTGAAATTACAGCTTTATTCCCACACTTTAAATTATCATTGCTCCCTGAAGTAGCCAGCTTAATCTCCAGTGCTTGCATTCTTCATTTCATGTAAGTTTGTCTATGACAGCAGCTATTTACTTCCAGAAAGTATTTATTTGGTGGGTACATGAATGTCCATTGTTTATAACTATACTCATTCATTAATGTATTCATTATGCTGATGGTATACTACTTAGATTTATTCAACCCGTCCATTCAACACATGTTTTTGGGGAACTAAGTACGTGCTAGATGCTATTGTAAGCACACAGAATTTATTAGTAGACAGATTCTTTTGGTTAGAGAAACTCAGAAAGGAGTCACAAAGAACAGAAACTATAATTAGGTAAGCATATAATGGAAACTCTATTGGAATAGCAAAGAGTATGAAAGGATGAAGGACACAACAAAGTTCCAGGAAGGGCAGGAACTTGACGAGCTGAAAGAAATCTCAGCAATGAGAAGAAAAAAATTTTGGCTGATGGGGCTGTTTGATAATTCAGCAATATCTACTTTCTTTGCTGTATGCTTCTGCTCAGAAAAGGTAATACTTATTTAACATATAAAAAATAAGTTTGTCAAAAATACAGTACAAGCTAACATTAAGAATTTGTGGCCATTTTTTTTTTCTCTTAGATTCATTCTAGCCCATCCACATGGCTCAATGACAGAAAATGTTTATAGGAAGGGACCTTAAGAAAAAAAAATGCAATCATTTCCTTAAATATTTGGCTTCAGTCACTCAGTTCTCTCATTGTTCCATCACAGGGCTCAGAGAAAACAATGAGGGATTCATTATCTTTGGCTCTATTCATCATAAAATAGAAATATATACTATACATATATGATGATTTTTGGTCACTTCCATCTTGAGGATTTGTAAGTTATTCTGAGCTAAAATAATAAAGCCTAACTTTCAAAAAGAGTGAAAAACACCATAAAATTCCAGTAAAGAAAATTCCCGAAGGCTAAGAAATATATTAGTATTTTTTAACCTATTTCTCCATAAAAACAAATTTAAGATGTTTTTAATTTCCAATCACAAAATCAGAATTTTTTTCGCTTTTTATTATAAACTACTTGAAAAAATGAAAAATCAAAATATAGTCTTCACTAAAATGATTTGAACACACTTGCTTTATTTCTTTCTCCTATTATCTTTAAGTAATTAAATAATACAAATATAACTAAAACCCTGCTACCTATCACTTCTAATTTTCCCTCACCTCCCAAGAGACAATCATTATTTGAAATTAGTGTACAGCCATCCTATGGATATTTATAATGGTATTATATATGTTTTAATCCATACAAAAATATACTACCATTTAGTATGTCTTTATACATTAAATAATTTGCATCAAGTGTAGCATCATGTTCTGCAATTACCTTTATAAAATTATATTTCCAGGATTTATCCATACATGAATGTGCACACCTACAATATTTACTTTCTCTGTTGTACAATATCTCATCTTAGAGATCATTTATGGGCTCATTATATTACTGAAAAATAGCTTTTCTATCATGTTTTATTTCTACAGTTAGTCCCTCACAGAATGAGTTTAATTGCAACTTTTTCATATGTACAATGGCTCTCTAGAACAGAATCAACCGTGGAACTGCTGTGGCAAGGTTTGGGCATTGGACTTTTTTTTCCAAAATGTAATGCAATTTTTAACTATATTACACTCATGAAATAATTATAATTTATAGATATTTATACAGATTAAATATCTATAAATTATATAAATTATGCATATAATTTATAATTATTTTATTGATAAATGTTTACTAGGTTTATTTATGTCAATCAAGTTTTGCACCATTCTCCTAAATTTATTCTAAGAAAGTTGATATTTGAATGCTATATAAGTGGTTTCAAACTTGGTAAAATGTTCACTTTTTAGAATGCTAATAGTTATTCAGTAGATTATTTTGAATTTCCATCATATACAATTCTATTATCTATAGATCACAGCAGTCTTGTTTCTTTATTTCCTAACCATATAACTTTTAATTTTTTCTTACTTTACTGTACTAATTAGAAAAACTGCATAATTTAAAGAGAAGTGGCAACTGTGGATATCTTTGACTCATTCCCAATCTTACAGGTAAACTTTCAATCCTTTACAACTATTTGTTGGCTGTGTCTTTTTTCTCTCCCCTCTTTCTTTTCTTTAATTTTTTTCATCTGTTTTATTTTTATAGATGAATTTCCATCCCTAATCTTCTAAGATTTATTTTCATAAAATGAATGTTTAATGTATTAAAGGCCTTTAAGACCTGTGATGCATTTATTAATTTGATTGTATAACTTTCTCTTTTAACTTATTAACATGCTATCTTGCATTAGTATATTTTCTAATGTGAAACCAGCTTATTTCACGATTAGAACTTCATTGGCCGATGATGCATGAGATGTGTGTGTGTGTGTGTGACTGACTGAATGAGTTTGCTAATATTTGCAGGGTTTTAATTTTACATTGATAGAAATTATTTTATAATTTTTATTGTGCTTAGTTGAGAACATTCTTTAAAATAAATGTATTTATTTATTTTGGGCTGCATTGTCTTTGTTGCTGTGCACGGGTTTTTCTCTAGTTGTAGAGAATGGGGGCTACTTTATGTTACAGTGCGCGGGCTTCTCATTGCGGTGCACCTGCTTCTCATGGTAGTGGCTTCTCTTGTTGTGGAGCACAGGCTCTAGGCGCACGGGCTTCAGTAGTTCTGGCGCGCGGGCCCAGTAGTTGTGGCGCACGGGCTTAGTTGCTCCACGGCACGTGGGATCTTCCTGGACCAGGGCTCGAATCCGTGTCCCCTGCGTTGGCAGGTGGATTCTTAACCACTGAGCCACCAGGGAAGTCCTGAGAATGTTTCTTATTTTCAAGTTTTTAGATTTTTTGAGATATGTGTAATGCTTCCGTGAAATTTTCTTAAAACATGGATGTAAAAGAAACTGACTCTTTTTTGTGAATTTGTATATATGTTGGTGGGTATATTTTAAGCTACTAATTCATTTTCCCAATATTATGCTTCCAATTGAGTTGTATATATTTATATAGTTTTAAATTTTTCCTTGAGTTAGATTAAGGTATATGTCTTAGGATATCAGTTTTGTGTTAACTCAAATGGTTGAATTATCAAAGCAGACTCAGTATAAATCATAAATCTTACCCAGCACCAATGTTTATGAAAGATTCAAATGATAAGGCAAGCCCCAGAAACATATGAAACATTATTTTCCTTAAGGATCAAGAAACTGCCAAACGCAATTTCCCAAAATTTATATTTCTCCTGTATTGGATCTCTTTTTTGTTTCAAATTAACAGGAGAGATTTGAGCAATGTATGAGAAAACACTGACATGAATGAAGCCATTTAATTTGACTCCATTTGAGATCCCACTAATTATATAGCTTATGTGCCTACCCCTCATCATCCAGTTTAGCCCTGCTACATAAAATCCAGGAAGTCCAGGTTTGTTCTTGTTTTTGTTTTTAATGAGCAATCAAGAGAAACCAGGTATATCATGCTACATACAATTTGAAGATAGGGGCTCCTGGAATTTTCCACTATTAAATACCGGTAACATGTTTAAAAAGTGATCTTCTTAGGGTTGTTGAAATGTTAACAAGGATGGTTTTCATTCAGGTCGTTCATTCCCTCCAGCATCTCCCAGCAGTGGAGAGGTGAGTCACAGGCCCTTCCCCACAGCTGACCTCAATCAAGTTTTCCTCGCCACATATTTCTCAGGTATCTTTTCACACAAGTTATGAAAAGGTATTTCATCTTATCTTACAAGATATTCTATGATATTTCATATTAAATAATAACCTACTAAGCCCCTGATGATGGCTTGGACTTGAGCCATCCAACAGAGAATGGTAATTAGCTCTACATAACGTATTCATTGCAACCATAGCCATCTTTCACAGAACTTTGGATGTTCTCTTATTCCTTTATTCCAACATCAATAGCTATTTGAACTTTATACATGTATTGATGAGGAGATGTAATTATGTGTTTAGATTTTCTAAGACCTATTTCATGTGTTATTTTCCTGCCCTATTTTTTCCCTAGCTGTCAAATCAGTTGGGGGCTTCAAACTGGCCCCCTGAAATCTTTTCTAATGCTGGGAATCACTAGCTACATACGTTTAATCACATCAAGTAAGGTAATTTTTAACACACCATATATTATTTAACTTATAGTATCACTTACATTACTCCCCAACAGAAATCTCTTTACTTACCACCCATCTTCAGTGATAGGGGATGTAAGTAGAGGATATTATTCATAAAATTCTGTACCCCATTTGGTTTATGGACATAAACCAAATGGGGTTTGGTTTTGTACCCCAGGTATCATGCACAAGTTTTTAGTGACATCAATTTCCAAGTATCATTACATAATATCCCCTTTAGGATAGGGAGAGACTGTATTGGTAATTTACTTGTTTTATCTCTACCACAAGACAGACATGTTAACCTTTTTAGCCATGGTGTCCATGTCATTAGAAAATAAGAATGAGGCCACACTATCCAGTGGCATCCTTCTTATAAATTCACTCTGATAACTTGAGCTTCTAGCACTAACTTATAGGGACATTTGTATTGTTTTCCAAGTTTGGATATTTGAAAGCCCTCACCAGACTCCACAGAGTACATTCATGTAAGTCTTTTCATTTAAAGGTGAAGGATACAGTGAAGTGAATGAGAGAGAGATCACAAGCAATAATCTGAGGTTCGAGAGACATCCCACAGCACAAGCTCCACATGGGTCCATATTTTGCGTTCCTGAACCACACTGAGTCTCTGGTTTGAACTACTTAGATCTGTGGCGGGAATCTTGACTTGAAGAGAACAGCCAGAAAAAGCTCTCAGTGGCCCTTTAAGTAACAGACAGGGTTTTCAAACCCACTAGCCCAGATGCAAATCAACAGTAAAGAAGCTAACGCTGGGGATCAACAGAGGCTTCAGACTCTAAACCGTGTATCATAAATCCCTCTGCACTCATCTCGGCCAAGAGTGAAAAATCAGATATCCAGATATCCCCAGAGAAAAAAGAGAACATTCCCACTTCAGCTGTAAATCAACTCTGTAACCACAGTAAATTTTAGAATGATCAAAATATCCAACAGTTCCTCCTGGGTGAGCTTGCAGCTCTCTTCAGGCAAGGTTGACAGTTGTGATAAAGTATCAACTCAGGTGACACATTCAGTCCTCTGTATTTTATTAATCTCCCAAGCTTACTGCCAACTATGGCCAATATCTTAGAAAAGATCTAATGATCAAGCTAGAGCTTGGTGATCACCATGAGGATGCAGGAAGAACTTCTTCCTGTGCTTCTGCTGCAAGGGCTTTATCACTCCAACTTCTTGTACAAGGCCAGGCATATGATAGGCACTGATAAATATCTGTTTGCTTAATATAAAAATTACTTATCTGTTTGCTTAATATAAAAATTACTTGCTTAATAAAAAAATAATAAAAATTAGGGAGTGGCCCTAATGAGTAAGCAAGTCTATTTAATTTGATAATTTGTATCCAGAATGTAAGTTTTGATATAGTAATCTGAGAATAGGTCTAAAATGTTGGCACAATGGCACCTGGGTTAATCCCCTACATGTACTGTTGACATTGTATAACCCTGGCTCGAGTACACTTTGAGTATTCATGTGCACACAAAACCATGCCTTGAGTAGACCACATGCACAAAAAGCTACTGTGTACTCCATATAACAGTTACTTGGGGATACTCTAGCCTCAGGCACGACTCAGTCTGTGTGTGGCTCCTCAGAAGCATCAAAGGAGAGTCAACAGTGCTTATACGGCCACCATACCACTCCTCAGCCACTCTGCTTAGGACTACAAAATAATACCTCCTCCATCTCTAAATAAGTAGGCCACAGTTCCACCCACTGTGCAAACTGAACTTGCTTTCTTTTACCAGAGTTTGATGAACTGTAGGATATATCAAAGCCAATTTCAAGAAAGCAAGGCAAAGCTCCATCTGGGAGCTCCCAACAGAGAATCAAGCAGCTTGTTTGGTGGTAGCTGGGAGATGATCATAGGATTCAGAAACAGAGCAATGAGCAGGCAGACCCTCAGAGGGCTCTGTCATAACATTTCAGGCAATCTGTTTATGTATGTGGCAAATTCCCCCTGACCTTCTCTTTCATGATCTTGAATATGACATTTCCATTTTATCAATGAGGTCTGCTGATCAGTTTCCTCTGTACTTGAATGTTTCCCTTACATTACCCAAAACACTCTAGGTATTACCTGTCTCAGGATTATTTTATGTACTTCCATGGTGGGGGCATTTTCTACAAATATTCAATAAAAAGCTAGCAAGTATCTTTCAAAGGACTATAATGAATGGCTGCATCAGGCAGCTTTTGAATCTAAAACCCCAATGGTCTCTGCTGAGTAGCATTATTCAATTTCTGCCAAAGTCTCGTGCTATGCTTTTCAGTCGAAGACACTTTTAAAATCAGCTGAGAAGTCAGGTCATAAGATCCCAATGGGAATTCCTGGCCACAAACCTTTATGAAGAATTTAATGCCTGTTTCTGCTCAAAGCCCCATTCAAATCCATACCTCTTTCTGGTGACTTTGTGAATAGAGGCCAGCAGTATCCCTAAGTGAGCAGTGTGGTTTTGCCCAAATCCAAACAGTCTCACCTGTCTCTGGGGTTCTTGTTTGGTGACACTGTCAGTAATAAATAATAATTTATGTCTCACAGTACAAGGGATATTCCTAGTTACTCCCGCCCATGTGGTTGGCAAACATTTCACAGACTGGGTCGGACCTTGAATTTAGCTGATATGTGAGCCACTCTCTCGTGGTGTTATGGGAGACTAAGTTCTTAAATCCTGTGATTCTTCCTCTAAGGAATTATTATATCAGCATTGTAGTACATAAACTTACTTTTGAAGGTCATCAAGTCCAAATCCCACTGCAAGTCCAAGATCGAGGTGCAGGCAGATTTGGTGTCTGGTGAGAGCCCACTTCCTGGTTCACAGTCGGCGATGATCTGCTGTGTCCTCACATGGTGGAAGGGGCAAGGGAGTTTTCTAGGGCAGTCTTTTTTTTTAATTGAAGTATAGTTGATTTACAGTGCTGTGCCCATCTCTGCAGTACAGAAAAATGACTCAGTTATACAGATGTATACATTCTTTTTCAAATATTCTTTTCCATTACAGTTTATCACAGGATATTGAATATTCCCTGTGCTAGACATGAGGACCTTTTTGTATATCCATTCTAAATGTAATAGTTTGCATCTACCAACCCCAAACTCCCAGTCCATCCCTCTCCCTCCCCACTCCCCCTTGGCAACCACAAGTCTGTTCTCTATGTCTATGAATCTGTTTCCCTCACACTGGTCAGAATGGCCATCATTAAAAAGTCTACAAATAACAAATGCTGGAGAGGGTGTGGAGAAAAGGGAACCTCCTACACTGTTGGTGGGAATGTAAGTTGGTACAGCCACTATGGAAAACAGTGTGGAGGCTCCTCAGAAAACTAAAAATAGGTCAGCTTTTATAAGGTCACTAATCCCATTCATGAGAGCTCCATCCTCATTGCCTAATTACCTCTTAAAGACTCGACCTTCTAATACCCTCATCTTGGGAGTTAGGTTTCAACATAGGGATTTTTAAGGGACACAGCATTTAGATCATAGCACTATGCTATCTTCAAGTTTCAACTTTGGACCACGTAGAGCATGCACAATGTAATCACAAAAAGCTTTGCAAACAAACCTGAGGCTGTTTGGCCCATAAGATTGCAAAAGGCCTTGGGTCTCCCCCACCCCAAGTGGGGGAAAATAGACTCTATTTTATCTTTTTAAAATCTTTTTAAGATCCCATGGTGATTCAAACACTTTTCATTATAAATGACAATCCTCATAATTAGATATGATTTTATTCAAGTTGGCATATAAAGAGCTATTTTGACAGGGAACTTAAAGAGGTGTGTTTCTGGGGTTTTGTTATGTGTGACCTTGACAGTTTTGAACAGTAAAAGTCAGGTATTTTATAAAATGTGCCTCAGTTTGGACTTGTCTGATTTTTATTGTTATTAGACTGGCGTTATATGTTTTGGGGATGAACACCACAAAGGTGAAGTACCCTTCTCATTGCACCCTTTTAGGGGTGTGTAATATCTACATCCTTATCACCATTGGTGTTAACCTTCATCACTTGGTTAAAGTAGTGTTTGACAGGCTTCTCCACGATAAAGTTGTTTTTTTTTTTCGTTTTTCATGTTCTAGTACTATGGTTGTAGAACAATGGCCCACTGGCCAAATCAGGCCTTTTATCTGTTTTTGAAAATAAAGTTTTATTAGAACATTATCATGTCTATTCATGTATGCATTATACAATATGGCTGCTTTCACATACTTTTATAACAGCAGAGTAGGTCCTACAGAGACATATGGACTGCCAAGCTTAAATTATTTACTCTCTGCTCCTAAAAGAAAAAGTTTGTTAGAGTCTACCTATTCTTCAAAAGCAAGTCATAAAGTCCAGCATATATTTGAGGGGAGGGGAACCATCCTGGAGGAAGAAGCATTCTGGAAGAGTAAACATATATACATATGTTATTTGGAATTTTTCATGAAAGATTCGTCTCTTCTCCCTCATTTGTTTTTTCCAATCATTAATATCTCTCATTATGAACTCATGGATATTTATTTTACTCTTCAGGTTAAAATCCAACACTGCTGTTATTCATTTTGCTGCTCAAATTGTGCCCGCTTTCATCATTATATGCTCAGGTTGGCTTTAGCGTCAACTTTGGTATGCCTTTTGAATTACTGTTGTTAAGCTCCTTTACATATTCGAACTATAAGATGCTCCAGGATTGTCTGTATAATTCTTTCCTTAGCGCTAAAATCAACTGTTTCTCCAAGGATCTCTGATTCCTTTAATAGAAAATGGTACTGGAAACCAAGATCTGGGTACTAGGTGTGCTTGTTGCTACTGGGCTGTCACTGCTTCCAAGACATGTTAACAACTTGCACAAGGAAACTGTGTGTTGACTAAATCATGTGTATATATCTATATTCTGCATCAGTTGATCTGAATATATATTAAAATAAACATGAGGTCACACTGTTTCTGCCTTTAATTAAGGCAACAGGGCTAATACAATTATCATGGATAGAGAGGGGCTCTACATAATGACAAAGCAGTCAATTCACCAAAATGACATAAAAACATATCAGGTGACTTCATCTAACATATGTGTACATATATATATATACACATATATATGTATATGTATTTTATATAGTATATATATAAAATACTTCCAATGAAAGCAGAATGTACATTCTCTTGAAGCTCACATGGAACATTCATCAAGGTAAACCACATTGTGGGCTGTAAGATAAACGTTTACAAATTACAAGAATAGGAATCATATAAAATATGTTTGCAGACCACAATGCAATTAAATTAGAAATTAATACCAGAAAGATAGCTAGAAAATACACAAATATTTGGAGACAACACAAGTCTAAATAACAAAACATGAGTCAAAGAAGTTGCAAGAGAAATTTTTAAATATTTTGAACTACATGAAAATTAAAATAAAACTTAGCAAAATGTCTGCAAGATAGTAGAAGCAGTTTATAGAGGGTAATCTGTAATATCAAATAATATAAAGAAGAATAATTCAAAATTAATAACCTAAGTTTCACTTTAAGAAACTAGAAATAGAAGAACAATTTATTCCTTTAAGAAACTAGAAATAGAAGAGCAATTTAAGTCGAAAGAAAGTAGAAAAAGCAGTAATAATAAAAATGAGAGCAGATATAAATAAAATTAAAAGCGAGAAAACAATAAAGTTAATGGAACTAAAACATAAATAAAATCGATTAACCTCTAGCCTAGCTAATCAAGGAAAAATGAGAGAAGACACTGGCATCCATTCCACTGGTGAACTCTACCAACCTTTTAAGGAAAAATGTGTCAAATGTGGACTGGATGGGTTTCATTTAAGAAAAGAATAAATTGAAAACAGATGGCATCAAGTTACATGAATTTAAGTGTGACTTGGTGGCATGGAATTACAGACAACTCCACTCCAGGTGCAAGCAAAGGACATTTATGGGAAATGTATGGTTTACCTAAAAAGAGCTGTATTTTAGGTTGAATATGCCCAATTGGCCATCACGGAGCATATGACAGTTTTGAAAGTAAAACATTTTCCTAAAGAGCATGAACATCAGCAGTGCTCAGTGGCAAATGTGTTGGATTGATCAGCACTGTCCCTACCATACCAAATTTCTTTGGGAATATTTGGATCTGAATTTACTGTATTGAACTAGGTGGAAATAACATTTCTGTAGGCTCATCAACAGGACTCAAATAATCATCATTATTGTTAACCCAAATAAGGATATTTGATGAAACTCAATTCCAGGAGAGTGGTACAGCTGGAGATACAGCAGAGATCCAATTAAATTGCCCATTGAATAATGACTGTGATGTAACATCTTCCCCAAAAGATTGCTTTTATAGGTTTTTATCCTTTGCAAGGAGACTACTGGATATCTAATCACTATGGAATCTGTTATTAAAGGCTAGTGTCTAAGTGGGCATAGAGGGAACCTACCTCAACATCATAAAGACCATATAAGACATACCCACAGCAAATATAATTCTCAATGGTGAAAACCTTAAAGCATTTCCTCTAAGATCAGGAACAAGACAAGGATGTCCACTCTCGCCACTATTATTCAACATAGACTTGGAAGTCCTACCATGGCAATCAGAGAAGAAAAAGAAATAAAAGGAATACAAATTGGAAAAGAAGAAGTAAAACTGACACTGTTTGCAGATGACATGATACTATACATAGAGAATCCTAAAGATGTCACCAGAAAAATACTGGCGCTAATCAATGAATTGGGTAAATTTGCAGGATACAAAATTAATGCACAGAAATCTCTTGCATTCCTATACATTAACAATGAAAGATCAGAAAGAGAAATTAAGGAAACAATCCCATTCACCATTGCAACAAAAAGAATAAAATACCTAGGAATAAACCTACCTAAGGAGGCAAAAGACCTGTACTCAGAAAACTATAAGACACTGATGAAAGAAATCAAAGATGACACAAACAGATGGAGAGATATACCATGTTCTTGGATTAGAAGAATCAATATTGTGAAAATGACTACACTACCCAAAGCAATCTACAGATTCAATGCAATCCCTAATCAAACTACCAATGGCATGTTTTACAGAACTAGAACAAAAAATCTTAAAATTGGTATGGAGACACAAAAGACCCCGAATAGCCAAAGCAGTCTTGAGGGAAAAAACCGGAGCTGGAGGAATCAGACTCCCTGACTTCAGACTATACTACAAAGCTACAGTAATCAAGACAATATGGTACTGGCACAAAACAGAAATACAGATCAATGGAACAGGATAGAAAGCCCAGAGTTAAACCCACGCACCTATGGTCAACTAACCTATGACAAAGGAGGCAAGGACATACAATGGAGAAAAGACAGTCTGTTCAATGAGTGGTGCTGGGAAAACTGGACAGCTACATGTAAAAGAATGAACTTAAAACACTCCCTAACACCATACACAAAAGTAAACTCAAAATGGATTAGAAACCTAAATGTAAGACCAGACACTATAAAACTCTTAGAGGAAAGCATAGGAAGAACACTCTTTGACAAAAATCAGAGCAAGATCTTTTTTGATCCACCTCCTAGAGTAATGGAAATAAAAACAAAAATAAACAAATGGAACCAAATGAAACTTAAAAGCTTTTGCAAAGCAAAGGAAACTACAAACAAGATGAAAAGACAACCCTCAGAATGGGAGACAATATTTGCAAATGAACCAACTGACAAAGGATTAATCTCCAAAATACATAAACAGCTCATGCAGCTCAATATTAAAAAACAAACAACCCAATCCAAAAATGGGCAGAAGACCTAAATAGACATTTCTCCAAAGAAGACTTACAGATGGCCAAGAAGCACATGAAAAGCTGCTCAACATCACTAATTATTAGAGAAATCAAAACTACAATGAGGTATCACCTCACACCAGTTAGAATGGGCATCATCAGAAAATCTACAAACAACAAATGCTGGAGAGGGTGTGTAGAAAAGGGAACCCTCTTGCACTGTTGGTGGGAATGTAAATTGATACAGCCACTATGGAGAACAGTATGGAGGTTCCTTAAAAAACTAAAAATAGAATTACCATATGACCCAGCAATCCCACTACTGGGCATATACCCAGAGAAAACCAAAATTCAAAAAGACACATGCACCCCAAGTTTCACTGCAGCACTATGTACAATAGCCAGGTTATGGGAGCAACCTAAATGCCCATCTACAGATGAATGGATAAAGAACATGCGGTATATATATACAATGGAATATTAACCATAAAAAGGAATGAAATTGGGTCATTTGTAGAGACGTGGATGGATCTACAGACTGTCATAGACAGTGAAGTAAGTCAGAAAGAGAAAAACAAGTATTATATATTAACGCATATATGTGGAACCTAGAAAAATGGTACAGATGAACCGGTTTTCAGAGCAGTAATAGAGACACAGATGTAGAGAACAAATGTGTGGATGCCAAGGGGGAAAGTGTGTGTGTGTGTGGGGGGGGATGAATTGGGAGATTGGGATTGACATATATACACTAATATGTATAAAACAGACAACTAATAAGAACCTGCTGTATAAAAAAATAAAATGTAAAAAATTTTTTTAATTAAAAGAATAAAAGCCAGTGGCTGAGTGTGCTAGAGAATCAAGACAAATAAACAAGTTGTGTCAACTACCACTGGATAGTATGTAACTGAACAATGTGGTCTTTTTTATTGTTCTCTAACTGTGGTACATCTGACACCTAAAAGTGTCTGTAAAATCTTGTACTATGATATCTGGATGTGGTTACATTCACAAACCAAATAAAATCTAGAATGTACTAAATAATAACCCTTATTAAGAACAAAGGACATCAGGAGTGTATGGTACAGGGAAAACACTTTTTTTTTTTCTGATGGGGTGATAAAGAGAATGATACTGTGTGTCATTTATTACCTCAATACCTCTGACACAGCATAACAAAGTATAGCAAAGCCTGTGCAGGTTTACTGATAAAATTAAATAAAAACAAAATTTATGTAAATGATGAGTCCCAAAGTGAGAAACTATTTCGGAAAACTAAGAAAAGACTCCAATTGATATAAAATCCATGGAAACCAATAAGTGAACTTGGTATTAAAATTATATAAACTTGAATGTCATCATTAACACATATAAAAACTTCCATCAAAAAAAAACAAAAAAACAGGGCTTCCGTGGTGGCACAGTGGTTGAGAGTCTGCCTGCCGATGCAGGGGACACGGGTTCATGCCCCGGTTTGAGAAGATCCCACATGCCACAGAGCGGTTGGGCTCGTGAGCCAGGGCCGCTAAGCCTGCGCGTCCAGAGCCTGTGCTCCACAACGGGAGAGGCTACAACAGTGAGAGGTCAGCGTACCGCAAAAAAAAAAAAACACTTCCAAATAACTCTAAATGATAAATGAAAATCGGAGATCAAACAGAAAAAAAGAATATCAAGTAATATGTGAAGAGACATGATCACAAGTAACAAAATTTGTAGATGGAATGTGTATTCCCCTTTGAAAAGTTCAAATCTTGGTCAAATGAGGTATTTGTTGGCTTTCTCTTTTATATGAGATATTGTAGAATATGCAAGAAAATTATAAAAAAGATACCTGAGTAACATATAGCAAGATGGTATTGACTGAAGTCCCAGAAAAGGGTGGGAGAAGTTAAAATAGCTGGCCTGTGATCCATTTCTTCATACATTTCCTAGAATTTCCTGGAAGTAATAAGGTGGAGGAAGAGGGCAGGAAAGCAGGAATAATCTCCCTATAAACATACTAGTAACTACACCACCTGGTAAGTAGGTTGATTATGTTTTTTTAGGAGGATGATTCTTGTCTTTAGAATACCACTATCAGAATAGAACAGACTGTCCCTCATTTTGAAAGTCCTTCATTTAGCGTTGTTTATGGTAAAAAAAAAAAGAAAGAAACTTAGAATCTATTGATATGTGTGCACTATCTCCCATAGAGTATTATATAATAAACAACAAGCCCCAAATGGTATACAAATACATATATATATGTATACCAGTACAAAAATAACTTTATATCAGTAAAAAACTGTATATCAGTAAAAAAAAAAAAACTTTTAAGACAAAAATACTCATTAACAAAATAATCAAAATAGAAATTCCATTGAAACAATATTTTTTCTAATACATATTAAAGAATAAATTTGTATGCTTTTATCACCTTATAAAATTTAAGGCATGATACAAAGATAACTAAGGAAAAAATAAAGAGTTGTGTATTTATAAGTTGTTAATTGATCCAAATTCTATTCCTCTTTTATAAGAACAATATATGAATAAGTTAAAAATTAAAGAAATTAAAGCTAGTGAGTTAATTCTATTTAAACATCTTATTTCACATGTGAAAAAGTATTGTATTAGGTTAGCAAGCTGCATTAGCAAATGTCTCGAGATTTCAGTGGCTTAACAATAAAAGCTTTCTTCTCACTAGGATAACAAGGTTGAAGCTATAAGTTACAAGGCAGTTTTCCTCCAAATGGTTATTGAGAGACCCAGTCTTTTGAGTTGGGATTTTGTCATCCATTAGGGGATCATTCTGTGTGTCCAGCTGGTGCAAGGCGAGTCTTAAAAGCATATCGAGTTTTTAAAAGCTTTGAACAGGAAATAACACATTATTTTTACTTTAAGTGCCCTCCTAGAACTAGTCAAATGGCCACATCTGGATGGTTAGACTGACTAAGTAGTTCGTTCTCCATAGCATCTCTGTACTGCAGAAGGCAAGCAGAAATTTAGGTGGACAGCTAGCTATTTCAGCAGCAATGTATGGTTTACTGTGTTGTTATAAGTTCAAAGTTGTAAACCCAGCCTTGTCACTAACTTACTGCATAACACTATGTACTTTTTTTTTACCAGATTTTAGCCTTAGTCTCCTAATTTATAAATAGGAAAATGTTGAACTAAATAATCTCCAAGTTTTTATAGTTATACATTTAAATTTTTAATTAACAATTTACCTATCCACTCACAAATAAAATATGTATAGCAGAGGTTCTAATTGGGTGGGTGCATAACCACCATATATTGCCTTTATCACTCTTAACAAAGGGTTAAAAATAAGATAAATTGATTTTAGAAACTATATTCATGTTATCAATTTGATAGTATTCTAAAATATAAATATTTCTACCCTCAGACTTGGTCCAATGACAAATATTTGGAGAATGTATTATCTTCACAGTTCAACAATAGTATATTTAAAATACTTTAGCTAAAATATACTTTTTATTTTTTGCATTATGTATTTATTTTATTTGTTTTAATACAATGTCACCTTGGTGACTTTTTTTTTTAACATCTTTACTGGAGTATAATTGCTTTACAATGCAGTGATAGTTTCTGCTATATAAAAAAGTGAATCAGCTATAAGTATACATATATCCTCATATCCCCTCCCTCTTGCATCTCACTCCCACCCTTCCTATCCCACCCCCTAGGTGGTCACAAAGCACCGAGCTGATCTCCCTGTGCTACGCGGCTGCTTCACACTAGCTATCTATTTTACATTTGGTAGTGTATATATGTCAATGCTACTCTCTCACTTCGTCCCAGCTTACCCTTCCCCCTCCATGTGTCCTCAAGTCCATTCTCTAAGTCTGCATCTTTATTCCTGTCTTGCCCCTAGGTACTTCAAAACCACTGTTTTTTTTTTAGATTCCATATATATGTGTTAGCATACGGTATTTGTTTTTCTCTTTCTGACTTACTTCACTCTTTATGACAGACTCTAGGTCCCTCCACCTCACTACAAATAGCTCAGTTTCATTTCTTTTTATGGCTGAGTAATATTCCATTGTATGTATGTGCCACATCTTTATCCATTAATCTGTCGATGGACACTTGGATTGCTTCCATGTCCTGGCTCTTGTACAGAGCTGCAATGAACACTGTGGTACATGACTTTTTGAATTATGATTTTCTCAGGGTATATGCCCAGTAGTGGGATTGCTGGGTGGAATGGTAGTTCTATTTTTAGTTTTTAAGGAACCTCCAACTGTTCTTCATAGTGGCTGTATCAATTTATATTCCCACCAACAGTGCAAGAGGGTTCCCTTTTCTCTACACCCTCTCCAGCATTTACTGTTTGTAGACTTTTTGATGATGACCATTCAGACCGGTCTGAGGTGATACCTCATTGTAGTTTTAATTTGCATTTCTCTAATGATTAGTGAAGTTGAGCATCCTTTCATGTGTTTCTTGGCAATCTGTATATCTTCTTTGGAGAAATGTCTATTTAGGTCTTCTGCCCATTTTTGGACTGGGTTGTTTGATTTTTGTTATTCAGCTGCATGAGCTGCTTGTATATTCTGGAGATTAATCCTTTGCCAGTTGCTTCGTTTGCAAATATTTTCTCCCATTCTGAGGGTTGTCTTTTCATCTTCCTTATAGTTTCCTTTGCTGTGCAAAAGCCTTTAACTTTCATTAGCTCCCATTTGTTGATTTTTGTTTTTATTTCCATTTCTTTAGGAGGTGGGTCAAAAAGGATCTTGCTGTGATTTATCTCATAGACTGTTCTGCCTATGCTTTCCTCTAAGAGTTTTATAGTGTCTGGCCGTCCATTTCAGTCTTTAATCCATTTTGAGTTTATTTTTGTATACAGTGTTAAGGAGTGTTCTAATTTCATTCTTTTACATATAGCTGTCCAGTTTTCCCAGCACCACTTATTGAAGAGGCTGTCTTTTCTCCACTGTATATTCCTGCCTCTTTACCAAAATAAGGTGACCATATGTGCATGGGCTTATCTCTGGATTTTCTATACTGTTCCATTGATCTATATTTCTGTTTTTGTGCCAGTACCATACTCTCTTGATTACTGTAACTTTCTGGTATAGTCTGAAGTCTGGGAGCCTGATTCTTCCAGCTCCATTATTCTTTCTCAAGATTGCTTTGGCTATTTGGGGTCTTTTGTGTCTCCATACAAACTGTGCAATTTTTTCTAGTTCTGTGGAAAATGCCATTGGTAGTTTGATAGGGATTACACTGAAGCTGTAGATTGCTTTGGGTAGTATAGTCATTTTTACAATGTTGATTCTTCTACTCCAAGAACATTGTATATCTCTTCATCTGTTTGTATCATCTTTAATTTCTTTCATCAGTGTCTTATAGTTTTCTGCATAAAGGTCTTTTGTCTCCTTAGGTAGGTTTATTCCTAGGTATTTTATTCTTTTTGTTGCAATGGTAAATGGGAGTGTTTCCTTAATTTCTCTTTCAGATTTTTCATCATTAGTGCATAGGAATGCAAGAGATTTCTGTGCACTAATTTTGTATCCTGCTACTTTAACAAATTCATTGATCAGCTCTAGTAGTTTTCTGGTGGCATCTTTAGGATTCTGTATGTAAAGTATCATGTCATCTGCAAACAGTGACTGTTTTAGTTCTTCTTTTCCGATTTGGATTCCTTTTATGTCTTTTTCTTCTCGAATTGCTGTGGCTAAAACTTCTAAAACTATGTTGAATAATAGTGGTGAGACTGGGCAACCTTGTCTTTTTCCTGATCTTAGTAGAAATGGCTTCAGTTTTTCACCATTGAGAACCATGTTGGCTGTGTGTTTGTCATATATGGCCTTTACTATTTTGAGGTAAGTTCCCTCTATGTCTACTTTCTGGAGAGTTTTTGGCATAAGTGCATGCTGAATTTTGTCAAAAGCTTTTTCTGCGTCTATTGAGAGGATCATATGGTTTTTCTTCTTCAATTTGTTAATATGGTGAATCACATTGATTGATTTGCATGTATTAAAGAATCTTTACAATCCTAGGATAAACACTTTATCATGGTGTATGATCCTTTTAATGTGCTGTTGGATTCTGTTTGCTAGTGTTTTGTTGAGGATTTTTGCATCTATGTTCATCATTGATATTGGCCTCTGGTTTTCTCTGTTTGTGACATCTTTGGTTTTGGTATCAGGGTGATGGTGGCCTCGTAGAATGAGTTTGGGAGTGTTCCTCCCTCTGCTATATTTTGGAAGAATTTCAGAAGGATAGGTGTTAGCTCTTCTCTAAATGTTTGATAGAATTCACCTGTGAAGCCACCTGGTCCTGGGCTTTTGTTTGTTGAAGATTTTTAATCAGTTTCTATTTCAGTGCTTATGATTGGTCTGTTTATATTTTCTATTTCTTCCTGCTTCAGTCTTGGAAGGTTGTGCTTTTCTAAGAATTTGTCTGTTTCTTCCAGGTTGTCCATTATATTGGCATATAGTTGTTTGTAGTAACCTTTCATGATCCTTTGTATTTCTGCAGTGTCAGTTGTTACTTCTTTTTAATTTCTAAGTCTATTGATTTGACTCTCTATTTTTTCTTGATGAGTCTGGCTAATATTTTATCAATTTTGTTTATCTTTTCAAAGAACCAGCTTTAATTTTATTGATCTTCACCATCATTTCCTTCATTTCTTTTTCATTTATTTCTGATCTGATATTTATGATTCAGCTAACTTTGGGGTTTTCTTTGTTCCTCTTTCTCTAACTGCTTTAGGTGTAAGGTTAGGTTGTTTATTTGAGATTTTTCTTGTTTCTTGGGTAGGTTTGTATTGCCATAAAATTCGCTCTTAGACCTGCTTTTGCTGCATCCCATAGGTTTTCAGTCATCGTGTTTTTCATTGTCATTTTTTTCTAGGTATTTTTTGATTTCCTCTTTGAGTTCTTCAGTGATCTCTTGGTTATTTTGTAGTGTATTGTTTAGCCTCCATGTGTTTTTATTTTTTATAGATTTTTTCCTATAATTGATATCTAGTCTTATAGCATTCTGGTCAGAAAAGATACTTAATACGATTTCTATTTTTTTTAATTTACCAAGGCTTGATTTGTGATCCAAGATATGATCCTGGAGAATGTTCCATGAGCACTTAAGAAGAAAGTGTGTTCTGTTGTTTTGGATGGATATCCTATAAATATCCATTAAGTCCATCTTGTTTAATGTGTCATTTAAAACTTGTTTTTCCTTATTTTCATTTTGGATGATCTGTCCATTGGTGAAAGTGGGGTGTTAAAATCCCCTCCTATTATTGTGTTACTGTTGATTTCCCCTTTTACGGCTGTTAGCATTTGCCTTATGTATTGAGGTTCTCCTATGTTGGGTGTATAAATATTTACAATTGTTATATCTTTTTCATGGATTGATCCCTTGCTCACTATGTAGTGTCCTTCTTTGTCTCTTGTAATAGTCTTTAGATTAAAGTCTATTTTGTCTGATAATGAGAATTGCTACTCCAGCTTTCTTTTGGTTTCCATTTGCATGGAATAACTTTTTCCTTCCTCTCACTTTCAGTCTGTATGTGTCCCTAGGTCTGAAGTGGGTTTCTTGTAGACAGCATATATACAGGTCTTGTTTTTGTATCTATTCAGCCAGTCTATGTCTTTTGTTTGTGGAGCATTTAATTCATTTACATTTAAGGTAATTATTAATATGTATGTTCCTATTCCCATTTTCTTAATTGTTTTTCATTTGTTACTGTAGGTCTCTTCCTTCGCTTGTGTTTCCTGCCTAGAGAAGTTCCTTTAGCATTTGTTGTAAAGCTGGTTTGGTGGTGCTGAATTCTCTTAGCTTTTCTTGTGTGTAAAGGTTTTTATTTCTCCGTCAAACCTGAATGAGATCCTTGCTGGATAGAGTAATCTTGGTTGTAGGTTTTTCCCTTTCCTCACTTAAAAATGTCCTGCTACTCCCTTCTGGCTTGCAGAGTTTCTGCTGAAAGATCAGCTGTTAACCTTATGGGGATTCTCCTGTATATTAATTGTTGCTTTTCCCTTGCTGCTTTTAATATGTTTTCTTTGTATTTAATTTTTGATAGTTTGATTAATATGTGTCTTGGTGTGTTTCTACTTGGATTTCTCCTGTATGGGACTCTCTGCATTTCCTGGAGTTGACTGACTATTTCCTTTCCCATGTTAGGGAAGTTTTCAACTATAATCTCTTTGAATGTTTTCCTAGTCCCTTTCTTTTTCTCTTCTTCTTCTGGAACCCCTATAATTTGAATGTTAGTGTGTTTAATGTTGTCCCAGAGATCTCTGAGACTGTCCTCAATTCTTTTCATTCTTTTGTCTTTATTCTGCTCTGTGGTAGTTATTTCCACTCTTTTATCTTCCAGGTCACTTATCCGTTCTTCTGCCTCAGTTATTCTGCTATTGATTCCTTCTAGAGAATTTTCAATTTCATTTATTGTGTTGTTCATCATTGTTTGTTCTTTAGTTCTTCTAGGTCCTTGTTAAACATTTCTTGTATTTTCTTCAGTCTATTTCCAAGATTTTAGATCATCTTACTCTGAATGCCTATTTCCTCTTCATTTGTTTGGTCTGGTGGGTTTTTACCTTGCTCCTTCATCTGCTGTGTGTTTCTCTGTCTTCCCATTTTGTTTAACTTACTGTGTTCGGGGTCACCTTTTCGCAGGCTGCCAGTTCGTAGCTCCCACTGTTTTCGTTTCTGCCCCCAGTGGGTAAGGTTGGTTCAGTGGGTTGTGTAGGCTTCCTGGTGGAGGGGACTAGTGCCTGTGTTCTGGTGGATGAGGCTGGATCTTGTCCTTCTGGTGGGCAGGACTGCAACCAGTGGTATGTTTTAGGGTGTCTGTGAACTTATTATGATTTTAGGCAGCCTCTCTACTAACGGGTGGGGTTATGTTCCTGTCTTGCTGGTTGTTTGGCACAGGGTGTCCAGCACTGTAGCTTGCTGGTTGTTGAGTGGAGCTGGGTCTTAGCGTTCACATGGAGATCTCTGGGAGAGCTATCGCCGACTGATATTGCATGGAGCCGTGATTGTCTCTGGTTGTCCAATGTCCTGAACTCGGTTCTCCCACATCAGAAGTTCAGGCTTGACACCCAGCTGGAGTACCAAGACCCTGTCAACCACACGGCTCCTACTATAGATTTTTGAGGGTCTCCACTTTCCTGTCACCCCACTACCTCTGGCTTCTTACCACCACCACCTCCCGCTGCAGCTTCTAAATTATACCCTCAAGCAAATATATTTTCCTTTTAATTTCAAGGAAGTTTTGAGTTACTCCTATTTGCAAAAGTTTTTAGTTAGGGTTTTAAAGACTTCTAAAATTGAGACCTTTTCAAGAAATCATCAATGGCAATGTTCTAATTAGACAAAAGAGCAGTAAAAACAATCTTGTGTCATTATTAGTTTCAGGTTTGAAAGTATTTTAAGGTATAATTGAATTTTAAAACCTTCCTTTATGCAGTAGTTAGAGGGTTAAAATCTTCATTAGTTGAGAAGGGTGTATATTTTAATGTTTCAAAGACAGTACACTTTTACTATTTTTATAACTCTATTGTGAAGGAACTAAAGAGTTTCAGTAATTAATTATCTACTTCAGTTCAATATAGTTTCTTCAACAACAACAAAGAAAGTTTTTATTGTACTTAATAAAATCTAATCTAATAGATACTGTGATAGAAGCTTAACATAATATATACAAAACTCATCCCTCCCTCAGGCTCCAAAACCAATTTACATGTAGATGACACAATTTTATAATCTCCTTTAGCATAATTTAGTTTGCATTTTCAGAAAGCGTAAAATGAGCACTTTTCCATCATGGTAAACAAAAAGTTGTGAATGGATACTTCTCCCATAGTACAAAACACAATTTGAAGAACAATAATTGTGAAGTTCCTTGGGGATTATAATTGATCTAATGCATAAATTTAAAGATAATATAATTATTATTTTCAAATAATTTATTTTTGATTACACATTTATGGTACACTGGTTTTCTTCTCCACTATATCATATATGTGTGTATAGTCTATATTAGTTACAAATCTTGTAATTATAGAAAAGTTATAATATTCTCATATCATACAAATATCAGAAGTTTTCCTTCCTCACAGTCTGGTGTACATATGATTATTATCTGTGCAATGCCCTGAAATGTAGCAGTTGAACTTCACCACCCAGATTATCTGCATGTATTCTCTCTCCTCATATGTTCGGACTCCCTACTCCTCGGCAATGGCTAGTTCTGCTTTGACCTCACTGTTAGAAACTGGTTTCTTCCCTTTTGACCTGTGGTCACATGTGATATTCAGGAAGTCTAAAGAAATACCCTGTTCTTCTCATCTTCTACAACCAAAGCACATCATCAACACCTGGGGTAGATATCTCAAGTGATGGTAATAGATAAGATATGACCCCTTGTGCAGAATATTTCCTTGGTCACAAAACTCATCTTGGAACTTGGGAGGAAGAGTAATTGCCTTCTCTGCCTCTTCGCGCTACATCAGTCAAACCTCATACTCACCAAAGGCATCCTGAGACTTACTTTTATTGTATAATCCTAAAATGCTCAGGAATGCAAATTATAATTCACTTATTGACATAGATATTGCAAAGTAAATGTAAGATTAAGGGTAGTAGAAATTGTTTGGGAAACAGCATGTAATATACAAATAAATAGATCCACTGAAAATAAAACTTGGGCAAACATACTAGCTAGACTGCTAATGGAAAATATTCTTTGATGTTAAAACATGTATTACATATTTCAAGAGAGAAAAAATAAATATGACCAATAAACACAGAAACTATCTTTGACTCATCTACTTTGTATGCTTAACTCTAAACACAGAAGTCCCATGCCCAAATAATAAAGTCCTCATTCATCTGAACTCAGCTAGAAAGAGCCAGAGTGTTACCCAGTGAGGTCCATAGTGTCTGAGTACGCAGATTTCATGTTTCAACTTCGGGGGGATCAATTCATGGACCAAAACAAACTGTATTCACTCTCTTCCCTACGATTTTACAATTTGACATTCCTAACACTAGTGTAACTCTGTCTCAATTACTGTATTTCTACATCTGTTCTTAGATGCATATCCTGAAGCTGAAGAGGGAAATGGTGAATAATAGATTCAAAGACAGGTACAAATGGAAGCAGTAAGATAGAAACATGCTTGGAGGCAGCTACTGTCAGTGGGGTATAATTTTTAATCAATTGGACTATATTTTAAATAGTTTCTCCTCATCATTTTTTAGAAATAATAGGAATGAAATGGCTTTTCCCTGCCATCATAGGGACGTTGAGGAAAGCAAACTATTCTACTAACTTTGTTATACCTTAAGACTTTATTAAAGAATACATAAGAGAGAAATCTCAGAAATGTATTCAACATTTTGAACTAATACCCTTAATCAGGTACACTTAATATCTGACCAAACCCGTTTGTATTTTATTTCATTTAGAAAAGTTTATATTTTATTAAAACTTATTTGAGTTGCAGAATGCCTTTCATCAATAATGTCTTTTATCAGCCTTTAGAAACAATTTTTAAAATTACTATCTTTATTAATTATATGAATTTGTTAAAATCTACTAAATTATCAGGCATAAACATGTTCTTATTAATCAACCCTGATTACTTGAGTTGAGTGCTTATCCCATCTTAAACTCTCTCTTTGAGTTGTAGACGTTAATAAGATAATATACTAGGCATAGTATTTCCTAAGAAAATCTCAGAATAAACAGAACTCATATTCGTTTTATCAAAAACAATTAGAAATTTAATGCAACATTATGCCGAATACTTAATCTACTGTGGTAATAAGTAGTCATTTTAATGGCTCCTTTGGTTTTGGTTTTGCAAAACTGTGTAAAATATGTCTGATTGTTATGATTTAACATTGCAATAACAGGTACTATCAAAACACCTGTTAGAATATTGCAGAAGTCAATATTTATGTTATAATAGATGATACTCTAAGGAAAAATATATAACATATTCAGTTCCAATTACTAGAATCACTTGAGAGTCATGTGTTATTGGCTTTTTAATTTTGAGAAACACTTATAAACTGATTTCAATTCAATTCACAAGTAATTACCCAACAAACACTATCTCCTGAGCACTGTATTAGACGCTAGGGAAATAAAGATGAATAAGGCATGGTCTCTGCCCTAGAGGCAATAACTGTCTTGTGCAATGCAGACACATAAACAGTTGGCCATTATAAAAAATGATGAGCGCAAGAACAGAAACATGTATAAGTTTTAGTGAAGACAGATAAGGGAAAATTATTTCTACAAAAATAAGATACACCATAGAATAGAGGTAGTTTTATTGTACGTGGAATAATTCAGTGTTTTAAACACAAGGTATTTTTAGCGTATGTTTATATGTTGTTAAATGAGTATTTAAACTGTTAAATTTATAATAGTACTACGCATATAGTGCTACGTGTATGTTACTATAAAATAATGATAGTCAAATTTGAATATTGATAAAAAGCAATAAAGTATATTTTTGACAAAAAGACTAACTTGACAAAAAAGAAAGAAAAATACAGGAGAAGTAGGTAAAAGTGGTAAAATCTGTAATTCAAATTACTGAAGAATTTTAAAACCACCTTTGCTTATTTAACAAAACAAAAAAGGCAGTTAGGTGATGCTGAAATAATTCATGTGAAAATGAAGAAGCTCTGGTACTGTTTATGGAGATAAAGAGATGGTATATAGAAACTTTCAAAAAGTAAATTATGAGTTTTAGAGGAGGCATAGAAAGACAAAGAAAAGCAAAAATTACTAAAAATTATATAGTCTAAAAGAATAGAAAAAATGCTGAAACAATCTAGAGAATATCATAAATTTAGAATGTGAATCTGGGAGTAAAATCAGTTGATTTGATGTTTAGGCTTTGATAGCATATTGCTTGGAAGCATGTCTGTAGGTAACACTGAATGAGAGTGCTTGTGAGAGCTCATTAAATACAAATATGTGAAAGTCATCAGGTTAGTATAACTTGATTGGATTTTAGGTGCAATAATTGGTACTTGAGAACTGAGTATAAAGAGAAAACAGCAGGATACCAAGATAAAGGATTCATGCCTTACACATAACCTTTAATGAATATATGCTTGGAGAAAGAACCATAAGAGAATCAGAGATAGAACATGGATCATAGTGTAAAAAAGCAGACAAACACTATATGAATACTTAGCTTTCCCGAATTCAAATATGGCCCATAGGCATGCATCAGAACAAAACACAGCAAAATGAAAAATGTAAACCAAAAGAGAAACAATTATTTCAATTCTACTTAATTAGCATAAGGTTAAGAATGATCTTATCATAGGTAACTTCTGTAAACTTTGTGCAAGTTTCCCTCCAATTTGTGCGAGAATAGGGCATAAAAATAATTAAATTCCATCAAAACCTCAAACTTTTGTCTAACTTTTTAATCTGATGTCTTGATAAACAATGATGATCTTTTTCTAACCCTAAAAGAAAAGCTGCTATGTTGGCTTAGTTGCAAAATGGTTAATTTTATCTATAATATATAGCCATCCTAAATTATTCTGTAAAAGATAAATAACTGTATAAGATTATATAACTGTATAAGATTAGCTTAGAAAGGAGTGTATAAAGTATAACAGAATAAGAAATGGCAATAATATTCATAGAAAATAGATGAAAATCAAGTTCAAAATGTGATTTCAGAAATGAATATGTGTCTCATTAGTCACTAAAATATGAATAAACTGTACTGTCAGTTAAAAGATGAAGATTATATAACAGTAAAAGAAAAATATGTAGCTACGTTTTTAAAAACTGAAAACAGCAAAAATAGAAGGGCATAAACTTCAAAGTGGATATGTGAAAAATATGTGCTAGACAAATACTAATCAAAAGATGATAGTATAACTGTATTTACATGTGACCAAATAAACTTTAAGACAAAACTATACTATATATAGCAGTGCATGTGTGTATTTATGTTTGTATGTATATGTGTTCATATTGTTAAAAGATTCAGTTGGAGACTATTAAAATATGTACCTTTTATGTACATGAAATATAAATAGTTAATATAACTAAATAATAAAGAATGCTAAATAACTCGTAGCAAAAATTCATCAAATAACAATACTCAATAACAAACATACTAAATATTCAATAGCAAACATAAAAATAGCAAATAGCAAACTCAATAGCAAAAAATTCATCAAATAATTTGATTAAAAAATGGGCAGAAGATCAGAACATTTTTCCAAAGAAGACATACAGATGGCCAACAGGTATGCATCATCATTTATATTCAAGGAAATGCAAATCAAAACCACAGTGAGATATCATCTCACACCTGTTAGAATGGCTATTATCAAAAAGACAAGATATAACAAGTGTTGTTAAGGACGTGGAGAAAAGGGAACCCTTGTGCACTGTTGGTGGGAATGTAAATTGGTGTGGCCACTACAGAAAAAGTATGAATATTCCCCCAAAAGTTAAAAATATAACTAGCATATGATCTAGCAATTCCATTTCTATGTATTTAAATGAAGAAAATGAAAACAATAACTCAAAATGGTATCTGCACCCCTCTGTTCATTGTAGCATTATTTACAATAGCCAAAATCTGGAAACAAGTGTTCACTGATGGATGAATGGATAAATAATATCCACACACACACACACACACACACATTGGACTAGTATTCAGCCATAAAAAAGAATGAAATCTTCCCATTTATGACCAACATGGATGGACCTTGAGGGCAGCATGCTAAGTGAAATAAGTCAGGCAGAGAAAGACAAATATATATTACTTATATGTGGAATCTAAAAAACAAAACAACAGCAACAACAACAAAAAACAACCAACCTTATAGATACAGAGACTAGATCAGTAGCTGCCAGAGGCAGGGAGTGGGAGGTGGACAAACAGGTTAAGGGAGTCAAAAGGTACAAACTTCCAGTTATCAGATAAATTAGTCATGGGTATACAATGTACAGAGTGGTGACTGTAGTTAGAAATAATGCATTGCATATTTGAAATTTGCCAAGATAATAGATCTTAATAGTCCTCACTACAAGAAAAAAACTTGTAACTATGTATGGGGACAGATGTTAACTAGACTTAATGTGGTGATCATTTTGCACTACATACAAATATTGAATCATTATATTGTACACATGAAACTAATGTAATGTTATATGTCAATTATACTTCAATCAAAAAAATGACAACAAAACTTGGTAAACAGAATGATATTTAATAACATTTACTATTTTAAGAGAACAAATGAAAATAAATGAGCTAAACATCTAAATTAAAGAGACTCAGTCAAACTGTGAAAAAATAATAAGGCTTTGTTAATTAGACCCATGTCATTGGGTGCCAATTTCTTAGATACTGATCTGTTCTCACAGAGAACATTTACTGCGTTTATATAGTTAATGTTATAACATTCTATCCAATGAAGATATCCTTTTTCAATAGTTCTCACAATATGGAATAACATAGTTTTAAGTAAAAGACTAGAAAGACAGAGGCAACCGACCGTGAGCACAGAATTCACAGAGCAGATGGTGCATTGGAGGGGCATCTTGTACATAGGGAGATGTGCCATTTTATGTGACATTAAAAACTGGTGAAATTCTTTTTCAGCTCATTCTGGTGTAAAATAAAGTTTTCTTATGGTCCAGGTCTACATGATAGACAAAAGTTGAAGTTTCTCTAAGATGTATAGTAAATCTTGATTAAAATCATGCTAACCAACACAACCTTGTAGGAGAAGAACAAATTTGGAGGACTAACACTACCCAATTCCATGACTTACTATAAAGTTACAGTAATCAAGACAGTGTGTTATTGGCAAAAGAACAGACAACTAGATCAATGGAACAGAATAAAGAACCCAGAAATAGACCTACATAAATATGGTCAACTAATCTTTGACAAAGGAGCAAAGGTGATAAAATGGAACAAAGTCTTTTCAATAAATTGTGCTGAAACAACTTGACATCCACGTGCAAAAAGAAAAAAAGAATCTAGACACAGACCTTATACACATCACAAAAATTAACTCAAAATGGATCATAGACCTAAACATAAGACATAAAACTATAAACTATAAAACTCCTAGAAGATAACACAGAAGAAAACCTAGATGACCCTGGGTATGGCCATGACTTTTTTGATATAATACCAAAGGCACAATCTATGAAAGACATCACTGATAAGCTGGACTTCATTAAAATTTTAAAAATCTGCTCTGTGAAATACAATATCAAGAAAATGAAGAGACAAGCTACAGACTAGGAAAAAATGTTTGCAAAAGACACATCTAATAAGGACAGTTATCCAAAACATACAAAGAAATCCTAATATTCAACAATAAGAAAACAAACAATTGTCTAAATAATGGGCTAAAGACCCTAACAGACACCTCACTAAAGATACACAAATAGAAAATAATCATATAAAACGTTCCACATCATATGTCATCAGGGAAATGAAAATTAAAACAACAATGAGATACCACTACACAGCTATTAGAAGGTCAAAATCTGAACTTGAATTGTCAGTGCCAAATTCTGGCAAGAATATGAATACGAAATGGTACAACTATGTTTGGGAAACAGTTTGGCAGTTTCTTACAAAAGTAAACATAATCTTACCATATAGTCCAGAAATCTAGCTCCTTGGTATTTACCCAAAGGGTTTGAAAACATGTACACATAAAAACCTGCACACCAATGTTTATAGTAGCTTTATTCCTAACTGCCAAAATTTTGAAGTAACCAAGATGTCCTTCAGTAGATGAATGAATTGTGGTACATACATGCAGGCTTGGGATATTATTTAGCACTAAAAAGAAATGAGCTTTAAGTTCTAAAAAGACATGGAAGAAACTTAGATGCATATTACTAAATGAAAGAACTCAATCTGAAAAGACTATATACTTACTGTATGATTCCAACTATATAATATTCTGGAAAAGGCAAAACTGTGGAGACAGTAAAAAGATCAGTGGTTGTCAGGGAAGAGGGATGAATAGGCAGAACACAGAGGATTTTTTAGGCCAGTGAAAAATATCATACTCTGTATGATATTATAATGATGGCTATGTCTTTATATATTTAGCCAAACCCATAGAATGTACAAAACCAAGAGTGAATCCTAATGTAAAGTATAGATTTTCAGTAATAATGTAGGCTCATCAATTGTGACAAAATCACCATGCTGCTGGGGGATGTTGATAATGGGGAGACTATACATTTGTGGGGGGCAGAGTGTATATAGGAAATATCTGTCTCTTCCTCTTAATTTTGTTGTGAAGCTAAACCTGCTCTAAAAGTAAAGTCATATATTGATATACATATAATATGTATTATAATAAATGATAAATATATAATTTTATTATAATAAATACATTTATAAGTAATATATGATAAATATATATTTTTTTCTTGCCAAGAATAGAATAAGATCCAGGAATGAGAATGATCAAAAGACAAAATGATTAAAAATAAGAAAAATTGTTTAATCACATGTGGTTAGGAATTCCCCATAATTCCTAGAAAGTGAGGATTATAAATTTACATCTTATATTAATTTATATTATTTAATGTATTAACATAACTCATTAACTAAACAGATGCTTATAAGCTACTAGGTGTCATGTTTTTCAAAACATTAGTGAGTAAACAGATACACAATCCTTGGCTTTATGGAACACGTTGTCTGATGAGGAAGAAGATGACTAATTGAGAAATATCATAAATGATCGTAGTTGGGACAAATGCTGTGAAGGAAATACAAAATGCTATGGAAGAGCACACTTGGGAGATTAAAGGTATTGATGGTCTCCCTGATAGACACTGCGGCCTAATGGATGAGGGAAGAAGAGAGGAAGACCATCCTGTGGCAAGCTCTAGGGAGGTGTCAGGACAAAGCCACAGCAGTTTACCTTGGCCCAGCTGTTCTGAAGACAACCAGAGGCTGACTAAATCAAATGCTAATCCAAACCTCCTGAAAGGGTTTGATTAGTGTCCTTGCTATAAAATCTAAAAAATCATTCTTATCCTCATCAAAGATGCATTTAATGGGTCAAATTCCACTTGAAATTCCCTGGATGAAAAGGGACCTGGGAGGTCTGAGAGACTGTAAGAGGCTAGAGTGGAGGGAGGGACCCTGCATGAGGTGCCAGATGAAACAGGACAGGTCCAGATGATGCAAGTCTTGTGAATTCTCCACAGGAGCTTATCTTATAAGAAGTGGGCAACGATTAAAAGTTTTAAGCATTGGAGACACATTTTTGTGCATTTTGGAAAAGTCAGCCAAAGTGTGAAGGATTGATCACAAGCATGTGTCAGTGGATACAGAGTGACTGTAGGAGGTTTATATAGTATCCCGGGTCGGAAAGCATGGTAGCCTTGACTAGGATGATGAGCTGGAGAAAGGGAAGTGGAAGGAATTGAGAGTCTCAGTGGAATGTGTGGTGAAGAACATGGGGGTAACAAGTATGATTCCTACTTTTTAGCTTTTCTAACTAGATGGAGGTTGGTGCCATTCACTGAGAAATGGAAACTGAAAGAGGATACAATTTGTGGAGGAGATCATGTGATCTCATGTGGCTACATTAAATGAGCCACCACTTCCTCTCATCATTGTCAGAAGTGCTCAGCACCGCCTGGGTGAATAATTCCGTAAGGTTGTTGAACGTAGTCTGCAAATGACTGAAAGATTGTCCTGATTGACCTCAAAGTGCTTTGTACCTTTAAGTGTTCATGATTCTAAATACCATATAAGCCTCTTCACAGTGTAAAACATGAAATAAGAAAAGACTGAGGAAAGAGAAGGGGGATGAATAGTTAACTCCTCTTTGGTGCAGATTTACTATATATTCTAAAGTAAGAAGTTTGTTTCTCATATGAGATTCTTTGATCTGGCTTTTTCCTTTGTTTTTGTTTTGTTTTTTGTGCAGTTTTTTTTGTTTTGGTTTTTTTTGCCTTTTAAATCTAGAACAGTAGTTCTCAATCTTAGATGTACTTGTTTTATTCTAGGGTGGAGTCCAGGCACAGGAGATTTTCTTTTAAGCTCTCCAGATAACCGTAATATGAAGCCAAAGCCAAAACCCACTGACTGGTAAATAAAAAACAAGTGTCTTTTCTTCTCCCAAAATTAGACCTTTGTTAGCACTATATAGAAATATATGCAAAACACATATAGGATTTTAGATTTTCTATCAGTCACATTAAAAAAGTAAAAAGAAACATGTTAAATTAATAAGATATTTAGTTTTAACTAATATATATATAGAATATTTTCATCTCAAATGTAATCAATACACAACTTTATGAATGAAATATCTTATAATCATTGTTTGTACCAAGTTTTTGAAATCCAGTGTGTATTACACATATACTTGCAGTAAATATCAAATCAGGCAATATATTTTTATCAACAATTCTTGATCTTTGATTTAATAAAATTTAAAAATGAAAAATTAGATTCACATATCCTAGTTGTTCCAAGCATACCTAAATTTTCCATCAGATACTTTATCATTCATTTCATCAAAAAATTTATATTGACTATATTTGGAAATAATAATGATCAGTTTTTAAATTTAAATTTATATTAAGCCTACTTATATTAATTTGTTAATTAAAATTTCATTTTAAAATCAATCAACTTACATTAATATTAGTCAACTACATCAATTAAATTTAAACTAATCAATTAATTAAATAAAATTAGAAATCCATTACATCAGTTGCAATAGTCACATTTCATTTGCTTAATACATGGGGCTGTGTCTACCGTATTAGAAAGTGCAGGCTTAGAACATCAACGATATCCTAATGCATTATAAACAGAATTTCAAATCCTGTAAACGTTTTTTAACACAGGTAATATTAATCCTATCATACAGATTTAGGAATTTGAGGCTCAAGGTGGTTTAGAACTTTACCTATATTCACATATTAAGAAATACAGTTCAAATTCAAGCCCAGTTCTATCTGACTCGATGTTTTTTCTCTATCCATTACATTATCACAGTATCCATTATACTCTCTGTCTTCTGCAGAAAATGTAGAGCACATTTAATATACTAATTAGAAAGCAAACCACGGAAATAGAAAAGGACTTGCTGACAGGGAGACAGTCGATATCTTTTTTTTTTTTTTTTTTTTCTGTACGCAGGCCTCTCACTGCTGTGGCCTCTCCCATTGCAGGGCACAGGCTCCGGACGCACAGGCTCAGCAGCCATGGTTCACAGGCCCAGCCGCTCCGCGGCATGTGGGATCTTCCCGGACCGGAGCACGAACCCACGTCCCCTGCATCGGCAGGCGGACTCTCAACCACTGCGCCACCAGGGAAGCCCTCAACATCTTTTTAAAACACTTAAGCCCTATATTTTGTTTAAAAAAATAGAAATAAATAACCAAGCCACTTGTTCACAACATTTACCTTACAAAGAGATGATGCTTGTTTAATTACTTGCGTAATATGCATAATTTTAAAAGAGAAGAAACTATGCCAATATAGCCCCTAAATTCCCTTTTTTTAAAATCTAAAACTATTTTAATTGGAGCTTAAGAACTCGCTAAAGCTATTTCTAGTTTCTCTCAGTTTTCCTAACACTAATATGTGTATATATATATATACATATAATTTCCTAGCACTAATATATATATATATTAGTCTTTAGAATTCTACTTTTGGTTTGAATGGAGCTTTTGGTTTAAAAAAATTGATAACCAAATAAAACATCATTACTAAAACTGATTTACAAAGTTGACTGAGATGTCCTTGACATTTTGTTAGAGGCTAGCTTTATCTGAGTTGGGATTTGAGTGTATCTTATAGTTTCATTTAGCTCACTGATTAATAAGATACAGGTATTTTATTCAATTTGAAGTCTGGCTTCGATTACCTGCCTTCTCTTTACTCTTTTGCTTTCTCTTATGTTATTTGCTAACCATCACTGGAGGAGGAGTGCTGCTCTAAACTACAGAACCATCTGCAGCTGTGAGCTTGAGTCATATTTTGTGACTCACCACTGTCTCTACTGACTGTGCCAATCATATCTGCAGGGAAAAGGCAGTTGTAAGATTCTGGGAATAAGAACTTCCTCATTTTCTCTAATTCTTTCTCCCAGTTAAAAGAAGAAAAAAAAAGCAATAAAGAGATTAGCCTGTTCTTTCTGTTATTGTCATGGCTTAGTGGCTCTGGAATCAGTCTGCAATATCAAATAAGACTTGGTGAAAACTTTGCCTCTATCCCAACATAATAACTGGGAGGAGGTTTAATATACTTTTGGAGGAAAGACGTCATCTTAAAACTGAGATCCTTCTGTTGAATGAATGGCACTTTTATAAGAAATGTTCTTTTGTGCAACTTAATACTTTCTATATATTTCTCTCAAATAGCTCTCTTTTGGTATGAAAAATGCAAATGAGGTTTATATTTGTACAGTGCATGGTATGTGTTACATTTAAATGTCCTCACAGCCTACCCAAAGATCTCAATGTGCTCTCTTAAAACAATTATCTTCTTGGAACTTATCTACAGGTGGAGCATCTTGCTGTAGAAACTGTCTAGCTTCACATTATCTTTTAATACTCTCCTGTCAAAATATACCCTCAAGGCAAACTTTTGTAGATTTCTTCCTAAAAGACAGTAAAACACCATGGGAATTTAAATTATATTCAATATGTTATTTAAAAGTTAATTATGCTTATGGTTTCAAATGATTTCTTAAAATGGTAAACATGTATATGTGGAATCAAGATGGTTGCGATGTTGAAAGAAATGATATTGACATCCTTATTTTCTCTTTTGAACTATGGTTTTCTTCAACATTTGTGTGCCCTTCTCAGAAGCTGAGAAACTTCTGCTGGAAAAGCAGGATCATAAGTAGGAGGGTTAGAGTTCTGGGTTTGAATGTCAGCTCAGTTTAGAGGTTTTGTAGCCTTTGGCAAGTTAGCTGACTGATGTTTAAGGTCTCGTGTCCTGTAAATAGAGATAACAGTGACCTCTGCAAAGCGTTAAAGATTAAATGTGAAGCTCTCTGAGAAGTTTCTGGAGTACAGTAAATGTGCAATATTTTTTTTGTTTTTGTTTTTTGTTTTTTAGTAGTAGTAGAGTGGTTGCTATAAACTAAATGCTTCTGTTCCCCCCCCCCCCCAGATTCATATATTGAAACCTAATCTCCAAAGTGATAGTATTTGGAGGTGGGGCCTTTGAGAATTGATTAGGTCATGAGGGTGGAGCCCTCAAGAATGAGATTCGTGCTCTTGTAAAAGAGACCCAGGGCTCAGTCTTCCCCTCTTGTATTGTGAGGACACTTGGAAGAAGGCTGTGTATGAACCAGAAAGGGGGTGCTCACAAGAACCCAACGATACTGGCACCCTAATCTCAGACTTCCAGCCTCCAAAACTGTGAGAAATGAATTTCTGTTGTTTATAAGCCACCCCGTTCTTTGATAATTTGTCATAGCAGCCTGAAAACGCTGACAGTGATTATCTGGAAAAGTTAAAATTAAATGGCCATTTTGAACCTGCTTATCTATATGTACTACTTCAGGAAGACAATTGGTAATTTTAAAGAACACTGAATAGACACAGATCGGGGATGAACACATTAGTGATAAATGTCTAAACCTGAGGAAGGTCATCAACATCTATTGGGTAGAAATCCTGCTACTGCTAAATTAGTTTGTGTGTGTGCATATGTGTGTGTACATGTGACATGTTTTCACTTGAAAGGCATAATGTGAATTAAATGCTGAAATTGTTGAGCATTTCATTCTGAAATTGGGAATGGAGAACATTCTCTAAACTCCTGTTGGATTTGCTAAATGAATAAAATTTATGACCCAGTCATTTAAATGCATTCCAAAAATGTATAATATTATCAAATCTAACTGCTATCTAATTTAACTTACAGGATCTGTGATATTTTAGAGCTGAAGGAAAATAGTTATACCTCTGAAAATAATGCTGCGGTTTAAAAACTGTTGGTTTTAGTTATTTTCAGGTTTACATTTACCAGGAAACTTACAGAGAGGTGTGATTTCTTCAACAACATCAATTGATTTTGATTAACCACAACATGCCATTTCATTTTGTAATTTAAATGCCAGATGTTTAAAGACCAGGATTTATTAACCTACCTAGTATTTAACAGCCCTCATGGAATCTTCAAATAATAGTTGGATGGATCTGGGTAAGATTAAAGTAGAATTTCACTGTATTTAGCCAAGTAGTCTAAACCCATTCTTTCATGCAAAACTAGTCAAAAGAATTTGTAAAATATTTTATTTACCTTTCTCTTTGGAAATAAATGCATTTGCTTTCTCTTGTTTATATTCATAACAATAATAGGTACATTTAAATTAATTACATTTAATTGAACTACATTTCACTTAATTGCCAGTAGTTAGAATAACAATTCACAACATGCTGATATTCAAGTCCAAATGGTTCTGTCATAAAAATATAATTAAGACATTTGAGAAAATTTACATTTGTTATATGTAATTTTCCTTCTTTAAAAACAATTACACAGAAATTCATTTTATAAAGAACCATCTAGGGCTTCCCTGGTGGCACAGTGGTTGAGAGTCCGCCTGCCCATGCAGGGGACACGGGTTCGTGCCCTGGTCCGGGAAGATCCCACATGCCGCGGAGCGGCTGGGCCCGTGAGCCATGGCCGCTGAGCCTGCGCGTCCGGAGCCTGTGCTCCGCAACGGGAGAGGCCACAACAGTGAGAGGCCCGCGTACCGCAAAAAAAAAAAAAAAAAAAAAGAAAAGCTTAAATATACTTACTAAAAGAAAAGTACTATTCAATATAAATATCTATATATGTAAACATTGACTGAATAATAAGGATAAGAAAAAGATAGGATTTTTAAAGTGTTAATACAAATTGTTTACACGATACTACCCAGATATTATAGAATTGTGAGGTTTATGTCAACACAATACCTATACTCAGTAAGAAAGGCAGTTTGGAGGGAGAGCAGGCAGACATCAGAAGGGGCTGATGAAGTTTGTGTTCAAAAGTTATATGTTAAGTGTAAGAAGGAAAGCTCATCTAAAATTCATGGCCTACTGAAAGCTAGCAAAAAGAAGTGTAAGATTTACAATTCTAGACATTGCTCATCTCTTAAATGCTCACTGATATAGAAAAGCAGGGAAATAAAAGCAATGGCCTGCCAACTAATAAGGGAGAAGTGAGAGGTCAAATCTGAAAGAAAAGAAAACAGAAAACAGAACTCCAAGGAGCTGAAGCAGCTGAAATGAAAGTGGTGGACCAGAGTAATTTATATATGTTTCAGCACTAAAACAAATAAATAATGGATAAATAGATAAATAAATAAAAGAGAGAAAAGAGATGGCACAAAGACGAACATACAGAAGAAGAGAAAAATAAATTACCTTAAAGTAAGAGATGATCAGTCCCAATGAAAATACTTTTAAGTTTAGGAGATAGAGGTGTGTGTGTGTGTGTGTGTGTGTGTGTGTAAATACTTATACATACATATATATACACACACACATATATTTACACACACATACACACACAAGTAGATAGACACATATTCAAAAAAGTTTAGGAGATAGACTGATATGTATATATGAACATGTATGTATATATATACCTATAAACATTAGCATGTGAATACACATACACATAAGTATGGGTGTGTTTATGTATGAGTGTGTGTATATGAGTGTGTGTATATACACACACCTTTCAAAATAAAAATGACCTTTCAATATAAAATTGAACATGCTTTCCCTCACCCTGCTTCAACTCTCCCAAGCCCTCTTACCCAGATCTATATTTTCACAGCAACTACCACTTTTTAATTCACTGTATAATTTACTTATATATTTTGTTTTCTTTTTTATTGCCACTGGAATGGAACCTCCAAGTAATTGAAGACTTTTTGTGTTTTATAATTTAAGTATCCCAAGAACCTTTAACGGTATCTGGTACTCAGTAAGATTTGCTTTTATGAATAAATAATTTAACACGAACTGAGAAGCAGTTGCCAGAGTTATTTAGTAGAAATAAAATGTATATCTTATGTGGGTAGTTAGACTAGATTAGTGGTTCACAGTGTCTAGCCTCTGGGCTATGCTATGATAACATTTCCCCCCTCCAAAGGGAAATGAAAAAGACATTGGCAGTGCAATTAGTTTTCCATAAGATTATGTTTATACAGTTTAAGATTCTATTTTATTATAACATTAAGTTCTTTTTACCCTTCATAGTAATAAAATGCTTGTTCTTTTTGAAAATGTTAGCTACTGTGAGGAAATGATGGTACTTTATTGTAGGTATAAAGTTATTACAACAACAAAATATTTGACATTCATGTGTCCATCAGCATTATTAATCCTACTGATTTGTGACAAAGGTGTCATTGGGACCTGTGTGGTCTGAAAGTAATTTTCACAGCTTTCATAGGAACTGCTTAAGGAAAAGGTATAGGATGCCATTCAGCAATGAAACCTCTGAAGTTTTGCTGGGAACTTCAAGGAAGGCTCTTCTTAATTCTTCTCAACCTACACACAGACTAATCTATGTAGGCCTGGAGCCTCATGGTACAAGGGACTTGAAAATAACCACTGCCACACACTGAGTGAACAATAGGCTATTTTGACTTAGGGGTGACTCCAAGGATGCCAGGTTTAAAAATCATATTTAGTTATTCCTGGCAGTCTGGAAGACAGTGTGCATGCACAAGGTTTCACCCACTAAGGACTCATCAGAGAAAGAATCTCAAAGCTACAAAAAAAAAAAAAGTAGCGTGGGGCAAAAAAAAAAAGAAAAGTAAACCCTCTAAGTATGACAGCAAACTCCAAGTACATACACATCCAACTATAAAAGTAAAAATATAACAGGCTAACTGAGCATAAGCACAATCTTTGACCAATAAGTGGAATATGATGATACAGAGATGACCACTAGGCAGCTAAGCTAAGAGATAAAAACAAAGGTGAGAAGAATTGGTAGAAGAACATCAGAAGCTACACATTGCAGGGGAAATATACTTCACAAAAACCATTCATCTAAGTCACTAAATAAATAATCAATGAAGCAAATAACAACAGCAACTACATGGAGGAAAGGATCAGCATTCATAGCAGCAAAAATACATTTTCTAAAATGTCCAGTTTTCTACAAAAAAAATTTTACGACACACAAACCTAAAAGTGTCATCATACACAGGAAAATAATAGACAACAGAAACTGCTTTTGAGGGGGCCAAGATATAGGTCTTATCTGACAGAGAACTCAAAACACCTATTATAAATATTTTTGATGAAAGAAAACCATTCTTAAGTAAAAATGGTCTGATGACAGTGTCTCATCAAATATAGAACATAAAGATATTGAAATTTTTAAAAATTAACAAAATTGAAATTCTGGAGTTGGAAGTTACAATAAATAAATTGAAAAAATCACTAGAGAGGGACTTCCTGGTGGCTCAGTGGTTAAGAATCTGCCTGCCAATGCAGGGGACATGGGTTCAAGCCCTGGTCCAGGAAGATACCACATGCTGCAGAGCAACTAAGACCGTGCACCACAACTACTGAGTCTGCACTCTAGAGCCCACATGCCACAACTACTGGAGCCCGTGCTCTACAATAAAAGAAGCCACTGCAATGAGAAGCCTGCGCACTGCAGTGAAGGGTAGCCCCCTGCTCACCACAACTAGAGAAAGCCCACGTGCAGCAACTAAGACCCAACACAGCCAAAAATAAACAAATAAATTTATTTTTTTAAAATCACTAGAGAGACTCTACAGATTTCACAAGACAGAATCAATGAACTTGAAAAGATGAATGGAGATTATGCAATCTGAAGACCAGAGAGAAAAAAATAATAAAGTGAAGAGAGTCTTAGAGAAATGTGGGACACCATTAAGCACACCACCTTATGCATAATAGGTGCATCAGAAGGACAGGAAAGAAAGGCACAGAAAAAAATTACTCAAAAAAAATAGTTGCTGAAAACTTACCAAACTTGATGATAAACATTAGTCTATATGTTCATGAAACCCAACAAACCCAAATAAGAGGAATTCAAAAAGATACACACACAGACATAACATAGTCAAAATGTTGAAAAGTCAATTATTGAAAAATCTTAAAAGCGGCAAGAGAAAAATGACTCCTCACATACAAAGGAACCTCACTAAACTTAACAGTTACTTCTCAGAAACAATAAAGGCCAGAAGATGGTGGGATGACATATTCAAAGTGCTGAAAATAAAAATAAAAACTCTACAGTCTCATACCCAGCAAAGCTATCTTTCACATTTTTCTGCTTTCAGCTTTTTAAAACGATGTTCACATAAAGTAATAATTTGAACAATGTGTCACTGGGTTTGTAACCTAAAAAATAATAATAATATGTATAACAGTAACAGCACAAAAATGCCAGGGGGTGTGTGTGGGGTGTGGGTATATAGGAGTAAAGTTTCTATTATTTCACTGGAGCTATATCTGTATAAACCTGACACATTTAAAATGTACAAATGTAAGCCCTAGAGTAGCCAGTAAGAAAATAAAACAAAAATATTATTGAAAGGTCATGCACAATAATAAAAAGATCCATTCTCCGAGAACACAAATCAATTCTTGATACGTATGCACCTAAGAATAGAGCATCAAAATACATGAGGCAAAAACTAATACAACTCTGAGGAAGAACAGACAAATCTACTATTACCCTTGAAGATGTCAACATCTCTCTATCACTGATTTCCAAATCTAACAGGAGGAAAATTAGTAAGGACATATTTGAACTGAATAGCAACATCAGTCAACACAACGTAATTAATACTGGAGACTACTTCATGCAACAGCAGCAGAATACACATTCTTCTCAAACTCACACAGAATATTCACTGAGACACCACATCCTGGGCCATAACACACACCTTAACAAATTTACAAGAATAAAAATCATACATATAATGTTTCCAGAGCATAATGGAATCAAAAAAGTTTAAAGATAAATAAAAAAGTTTGAACTAAATAAAGATGAAAATACAACTTATCAAAATCTGCCAGATGTAGCAAAAGCAATGCTTAAAGGAAAATTTATATCAATCACTGAATTCATGTATTAGAAAAGAAGAAGACATAAAAATAAATAGCTTCCACTTAGGATACTAGAAAAAGAAGAACAAATTAAATCTAAAGTAAAAGGAAGAAAATAAATAATAACAACTAGAGCAGATCAAGGAAACTAAAGACAGAAATTCAGTAGAGAAATTCAATGAATCCAAAAGCTGGTTCTTTGAAAAGATCAGTAAAATCATTAAGCCAGTTTAACTAAGAGAACAAGAGGAAAGACACAAATTAGCAATATCAGGAAAAAAAAGAGGAACCATTACTATCAATCTCATGGATATTAAAAGGATAATACCAAATATTAGGAAGAAATTTATGCCCCAAAATTTGATCAGCTAGATGAAATGGACCAATTCCTTGAAAGACACACTACCAAAATTCACACAAGAAGTAGATTATCTGAATAGGCCTATACCTATTAAGGAAATTGAATCAATAATTAATTACTTTATAAAACAGAAAGCTCTAGGCCCAGATGGGTTCGTTGATGAATTCTACCAAACACTTGGGTTAGAAATTATGTTGATTTTCTACAATCTCTTTCAGAAAATAGAAGCAGAGAGAAAACTTCCTAACTCATTCTATGAGGCCAGTATCACCTGAATACCCAAACCAAACAAAGGCATGATGAGAAAGGAAAACCACAGATCGATATCTCTCATGAACATAGATGCAAAAATCCTCAACAAAGTGTTAGCAAAATTATTCCAAGAATGTATAACAATTATATACCATGACTAATAGAATACATATGCAAGGCTATTTCAACACTTGAAAACCAATTCATGTACTCCATAAAATCAACAGGCTAAAGAATAAAAATCATATGATCGTGTCAATAGATGTCCCTTGAATACATTATTTAAATGAAAGAACCTAGTCACGAAAGACTAGATTTCATATTGAATGATTCCATTTATATTAAATGTCCAGAATAGGCAAAACTGTAGAGACAGAAAGCAGACTAGTGGTTTCTCAGCCCTAGAGGAGCAGGCAGAATAAGAAGTGACCATTAATGTACATGGGTTTTCTTCTAGAGCAAAATAAATATTCTAAATTCAGACTGTGGTGATAGTTGCACAGACTTGTGAATATATTAAAACTCAATTTTGTACATTAAATAAAGGAATTGTGTGGTATATGAATTACATCTTAGGCTCTTAAATATTCCGTGTGAATAACATTATGTAATGAAATGACATTAAAAACCTTTTTTTAAAAAAGCATTTTGGGCCAATCTTCCCAAAAAGTATAATCAGAGATTAACTATGTCATGAAAAGAACTGCATAATAATAAAAGTGTAGATATGAGAATATAATCTGTTGATAATTTACAAAGAGAGTGCTGTAGCCTGAAGTGGAAGGATAGGGAAATCTTTCTCTTCTGTAAATGACAGATCTGCACCTTGCTCCTAATTGTAGAAAATTCGGAGAGAAAGTGCCATCTATGCCCTGAGGTGTCTGCCCCAGTAGCAGAGCCATCAACTCAGATCTAAAAGCGGTTCAGAGAAGAATGTCAGGTTCGTCAGTCGTTAGACTTGCAGATATCTAACAGTAATTCCTTTCCTGGAGTCCAGCTGAACGCTCTCTACAGCAGAGATTTAGATTCATTATGAGTGTAAAGTAGAGCAGATTTAATGCAAGCACATAGAAAAATGGCGAGCACTGTCAGTGTTATTTTTATACCAGTTTTAATTAGGAAATCAAAATAAGCAGATTTGACCAAGTTTTGTGTCCCTCAAGGAGACCCTGTTTGCCCGGTTTTTCCAAGTATTATGTGACAAAGTTTTGTATTACAAGTCAACCAAGGAAATCGAATGATTATTATTTACATCTTAATTTTTATATATTTAGTATCCATTATTTTCTATTGATAAAATGTCGATATAAAGTTGTGGGACAAGTTCTTACTCAATTTTCAGTAAGATTCTGGCTTGCCAGAAAAAAAGAGTAATTTACATCTAAATATTGCATAAAACGATTCCTATTATAAAACCTTCATAAATCTCTCATGGGTGATTGCAGTGTATGACAATGTTGTCTTAACTAGATCGGGCTTAGCAGTATTTACAGAAAGGAACATATCCAAATTTAACTAAGACAGAGAGGGTAGCTATCTTTTGTTTGACAAAAATAGAGTGACAGAGAAATATTTAGTGTTTGCTTAATATTTCACCACCTGGATAAAACAGTCAAATGTCAAAATAGGGACCCAATGAAACCCAAATCTATAGTAAATTTTTGCAAGAGCAAAGAACCAAATAGACAAATTCAAATTGCAGAAATATATGATTTCCCCAATCTAAGAGCTTTTACTCTGTTTTTCCCTTATTCAGTGTACTAAAATATCTTAGCCAATACCATTTTCCATTTTATAATATTGCAAGTTAAGTTAAAGTCAAGAAGGATAACTAATTACTTAGTGAATGGAGCCAATTCTAGAACACAAACTTAAAAACAGACATCTTTTTCACAGATGTCCAGCATATGTGAGATGAATGAAAGAAGAGCCAAATGGGCTAATTTTCTTAGAAAAAAATATGGTATGTCTTAATAGCAGATAGCAGAAAACATAAGAGTGAAAGTAGTAGGAATTTAAAATCAATTTTAAAAAGTCAAAGAAACTGCTTGGTTAAATGTTAACGTTTGAAATTCTTTAATGTAACTGAAATTGTTGGAACAAGAACACCTTTGTAACATCTTCAATTCTCATTTTTAAGGACGAGAACTCTGAAATTCAATTATGTTGAGTGACTAAATAGCAGCATGCTAATAGTAGTAACAAAGTTAGCTTTAGAATTAATGGACCAATTTCTTAGTGTGGAAACTCTCTACATCCGTTCATCATACTCTGTATTAAGGAAGTTTGCTATGGGAATTATTTTAAAATATTGGTTAGTTAAGGGAGTATTCCTCATTTTCTTTATGTAGAAAGTTCCAAGGTATTTTCTGATTTAATAATTAGAAAACATTTACATGTACAAAAATGCTTTTAAAGTCTCTAGTATTTTGAAAAACAACAACAACAACGCTGAGTCTATTCAAATAAAAAGGGGTTAAAATTACATAAATATTTATGGAGAGTTTTCCTGAACACAGTACTATGTTATGTGCATCTAGTTATTCGTTATAATAAAAGGCAATAGAAAGTGAGCACGCAAATTGTTTTCCATGTTATATATAAATGCATTTCAGACTTAGGGTATCTTTCACATATTAAACTTCAAGTACATATCAGTTATTTTTTTAGAGGAAAAGGTGAGACATCTCTCAGTCGGTAGAAGAAAAAAGGAAAAACGAGAGGAGAGAAAGGAAATTGAAAATTCTTAGTGATTCATGTAAGTTCAAGTAAGTGATACATGACCAAACACTTTATCAAATTTTTAGGCAATCAGAAAACAAAAAGAAAAATAAGGCAAACAAAAGCCAGCAAGCAAACAGATGTAAAATGTTACACAGAAGTTCAGAAATCATGCAGGACTTTAGACTCCTATCTACAAATAACAAAACACAATGAGCTTAGCCAATAAACATTTTAAGGTTCAATTTTTTAACACCAAGATTTTTTTTATGTACAAATATGACTTTGTTTAACTATACAGAAAATAAAAATAAATATTCAAGAGTTTAGAAAACAAAAAACATATATGCTTTTCTGTAAAGAATTGTTTGAAAACTGTATATTGATCATTGCTGTGAAAACGACTCTGAAGAACTAAATCAAAATCAGTAACACAAGAAATAAGAAGTCAGGTGCATGAGTACTAAAAATTCAATGTAGAGTAACTAAACTATTTTTTTTCTTATGGTAATAAATCTGAACATAAAATATAATTTTCAGAAAATGTGATTTTCAAAGTAAGAATAAGAAGAAACATTTAACTATTTCTATTTTATGATAATTTATGATCAGTACAGACTATAATATTCTTCAATTACAATTAAGCTTTCTAAGAAAACAATATGTGAATGAAAGAACAGAAAAATTGTGCCTTTACATGGTGATATATTTTACACCGTTCAGATAAAAAGTACTAGTAAGTACATAGTATGAATTATGGTATATCTTTATAGCAAAATTGTAAATCAAGGTTATTTTCTTTTTTATACTTTTTATACCCTCGAATTTCTTTAACCAGTATTTTGATTACAATAAAACATCCAGTAAATGTAATTTTAAAAAGCAGAAACAATGAATGACGGGCTGGAATTAGAATCTTGATTATCTCCAATGAAAAGCTGAAAACTGTGCATTTTATTTCACAGTATGTAGAGAGCAATTCTACATTCTTGAAAAGGAGTATTGCTTGATCAGAAATGTAATTTAAGAAGAAAAATCGGTCTACAGCATATGAGAGTATAGTTTTGAATCATAAAAATTATTTAAGACATTGTGAACAATCTGGGTAAAATGTATAGAAGACGAAGTGTGGCAGTAGTGATAGAAGTAAGAAGTTGAAATTGGAAGAGAGTACAGAAGTAGAATTGTCAGAAATTAGCACTCGATTGTATAAAGGCTAGAGGGCGAGTGAGGGGTCAAAACCTGACTTTAAGGTTTTTACTCTAGTTACAGAAAGAATGGCAGTGTTATTAACAAAGATGAGGAATGAAAGAGAAGCAGACATGAAGAGGAAAGAAGAGATAAAATACTTAAAATGTAACAATATAATCTGTCACTAGATCTATCTTACTATTGAATAAAATGAAATCTGAAGACTGTTAATACAGATTAAATGAATTTTTTAAAAATTGTTTTGACAGTTTTGGGGGAAAGTAGAAATAATTACTGAGGTCTTTGACAAGATCCAGAAATCTGAAATTCTAAGAGTATGTTTCATAACTAAATGAACCATCTATCATGTTTCCTACTGTGTCATGCAAAAAACCCACAAAAGATCACATTTTTTTTTCTCACTAGGAACAGACGGTAGAACCAACAGTGTGTCCTGAGCTCACAAGCAGATTTGTTGTAAAAATGCTGCTTTCACTGCGGAGTAAATACTTTAGGAATTCAGTGTCAGCTGTGTTATTATATGCCTTAGTTATGAACTCACCATTTTAAAACCAAAAAAACAAAAGCCACTCATATAAAATACCTCATAAAATAAATTATGAAATAATTACATTTTATGTGTATTTATGCATGCAAAAGTCACCATCATCATCTGAAAAAGTTTTCATTAAGTGCACACATACATTTATTGCCCTAAGTACTTTGCAAAAAAGTTGGCTTAGACCTCTCTGATTTATACCTGCAGAGCCTAACACAAATAAAATTGCGAGCCTTATTCTTTTCAAAAAAATGGTAATAATTCAAATATCTGGGTATTTAGTGAGAATTAAGGATAAGATTGGAGAAAATCTTGAAAAATTAGTCAGGGAAAAATAGACAAACTCAGTAGGGAGAGATAAATCAGTTAAATTCTATAATAAACCTTTGAATGAGTCTAGCAAAAGGAATAATTTTAAAGACAGTTACATATATCTAATGCTTAACAGCTCTGTTAATAACTGATCTCCAATTATATCACGAATGAGAGTTAATACAGTTATCTTTTCTCACTAGCTTAAAAGCCCATTCAGAAATGAAAAGTGTATTGTGATACTATATTTTAATATGTACATGAACTTGAAAATTCAGACAAAAATCTAATAAAAAAATTTTAATGAGTTTTATTTGTGGCTCATTGTGAAATTATAGCAAAAACTGACTGACTATATAACACTTATTTTAAAATAAGAAAGGCTCAAGCTTCCTACTCTGTTACTTTATACATAACTAAAGTATTATACAAAACCACCTGATGGTCATAAAAAATAGCCTGAGTGTCTAAATGAACTGTAGAGATAAGTAATTTATACTTTGCTTAATCTTGGATTTTAGTGCGTATTATTTGTTCTAAAACTTTGAAAAATAATCATTTATGTTGCATATATGAACACATAACTTTAATGACTGATTTCCTTCAGCATTAGAGGTACATTGCTGAATGGAATTTTTTTTTTTTTGCGGTACGCGGGCCTCTCACTGTTGTGGCCTCTCCCGTTGCGGAGCACAGGCTCCGGATGCGTAGGCTCAGCGACCATGGCTCACAGGTCCAGCCGCTCCGCGGCATGTGGGACCTTCCGGGACCGGGGCACGAACCCGTGTCCCCTGCATCGCCAGGCGGACTCTCAACCACTGTGCCACCAGGGAAGCCCCTGAACGTTAATTTTATTCTTACTAAACTTCTTAAGAAGACATTTAAAATATATAAAATTTGTACCCTTTTTTTTTAAATTCCACATATCATATGATATTTGTCTTTCTGTGTCTGACTTACTTTATTCAATATGACGATTTCTAGGTCCAGCCATGTTGCTGCAAATGGCATTATTTTGTTTTATTTTATGTCTGAGTAATATTCCATTGCATATATGTACCACATCTTCTTTATCCATTCCTCTGTTGATGGACATTTAGGTTGCTTCCATGTTCTGGCTATTGTAAATAGTGCTGCAATGAACACTGAGGTGCATGTACCTTTTTGAATTATGATTTTCTCCAGGTATATGACCAGGAATGGGATTGCTGGGTCATATGGTAGTTCTATTTTTAGCTTTTTAAGGAACCTCCATACTGTTCTCCATAGTGGCTGTATCAATTTACATTCTCACCAACAGTGTAGGTGGGTTCCCTTTTTTCCATACCCTCTCCAGAATTTATTATTTGTAGATTTTTTTGATGATGGCCATTCTGACCGGTGTGAGGTGATAACTCATTGTAGTTTTGAACTTATTTACAAAACAGAAATAGAGTCATGGATATAGAAAACAAACTTATGGTTAACAGGGGATAGGGGGAGAGGGGAGGATAAATTGGGGGATTGGGACTGACATATACATATTACTATATATAAAATAGGTAACTAATAAGAACCTGCTGTATAGCACAGGGAACTTTACTCAATACTCTGTAATGGCTTATATGGGAAAAGAATCTAAAAAATAAAAGAGTAGATATATGTATAGGTATAACTGATTCACTTTGCTGTACACCTGAAACAAACACAACATCATAAAATCAACTATACTCCAATAAAAATTTTTTTAAATAAAAATAATAAAAATGAATAAATAAAATGTATAATAAAATAAAATATATAAAATTTGGGCAATAAAGCCTTGTTTTCAGTGGTAAGAAAAGATACATTTATACAACTAGAAAGTTTCAATTATTTCTTCACTATTAAACTATGAACAGTGAGAGTGATTCCATGATGCTTTACTCTTATAATTCCAGTAACTAGTGCACAGTCCATCCTAGGTATTGATAAGGATTTACATGGAATATATTTGTATGATATAAAATATTTCATGTATAACTTTATATATCTTGTTCTGAGAGAATTCATTATACAAATGCCAACTTACTGACCCCATTCTCTAGTTTTATAAGACAATTAAAAAACAGAAGGGATAAAAATTTTAAGGAAAAATTACTTCATTGATAGATGTCTACCAATATCCCTCTTTATCCCTACTTTGGTAAGAACACTATTTAAATAAATGCATCCTTAATCTCTTCAGCCCTACCAATCCCAGTTCCCACACTTAGTGATTAGAAGAATAATGCCCCATCCCCAAGTCCCATTTTAGTAGAAAAATATCAAAAATAATGGGAATGTGGGGGTCCACTATGAGCCATGTCTTGATTGGATATATTACCTTCTCCTGGTTCTGACAGGGCTCGCGCCTTTTCCTCACTCTGAAATACAGAGTTTAGACCCTGGCTTTGGAGTGAATCAGGAAGATGGGAGGCCACTTAAGATCCACTTTCAAAGAGACATAGACTACTGAAAATTTTACCTTCTTTAAGAAACAGATCTCCTTTTGAGATCCACAATTACCCAGCGATATGCCAAGGAACCATCAATTTGGCCTAAGTTTCTACAGTTACTTCCCTCAAATAAATATTTAGTTAAAGTTACAACAAAAGGGCTGGGTTAGATATGTAAAGTTTTAACTCTGATACTAAGAAGGGATAGATTTTTATACAAGTCTTTATTTCTGTTGTAAATAACCACAATGAAACTAATTCTGTAAACAACCTTATAAAAAGTCTCACTAATAACTAGCTACACTCCGTTTATGTTCCATCTTGTTTTTCCAGCTTTTATTAAAAGGGTTAGTGGGTAGAGAGAAACATTCCTGTGATACTTTCTATTTTGACAGCAGAAAATTAATAACATTGATCCAATTTGGAAATCTATCAGATGAACTATTTGAATGTCGTGATTTTTCCTTCTGAAGTAAATGGTACTGAGTGCTATGTTGTAAGTATTTTCTTGCTTCTTGAAGATAGAATTGATGCTTTATGAAGTACTCAAGAAGTGACTAGTACAATGACAAATAAGCAAAGCTATAAATACTTTGATCTCTTGATTAATGTCACTAATTGGGGGATGGTGTCTCAACTTCCTCCAATTTACTTTTCAAAAGTGCCAAGGTCATGAAAGTAAAGTAAAGATCTGGCAACTATCAAAAAAAGGATAAAACTAAGGAGGAATAAGAGCTAGATGCAATTTAGGATCTTGTAACAGGCAAATGTTTAATGAAAAACCTGGCAAATCTGAATAAAGTCAGGAGCTTAGTTAATAGCATTGTGCCAATGCTAATTTCCTGCTACTGATTATGTTCTATGGTTACGTAAGATGTTAACATTACAGAAAGTTTGGTAAAGGGAATATGGGACACCTCTATATTTTTTGTAACTTTTCTGTAAGCATGAAAACATATAAAAATTAAAAAGATAATAAAAATCCACACAGGAAGGCTTCCCTGGTGGCACAGTGGTTGAGAGTCCGCCTGCCGATGCAGGGGACATGGATTCGTGCCCTGGTCCAGGAAGATCCCACATGCCGTGGAGCAGCTGGGCCCTTGAGCCATGGCCGCCGAGCCTGCATGTCCGGAGCCTGTGCTCCGCAATGGGAGAGGCCACAACAGTGAGAGGCCTGCGTACCGCAAAAAAAAAAAAAAAAATCCACCCAGAAGATTTTATGAACAGAGTTTAGATTTCTTTGCTCTGTGTCAGATTATAACAGTATAAGATTGAAGGAGTAGGCAAGAACCTAATCATGACTCTTATAAGTCATGCCAAGCCATATAAAGTAAATTTCAAGTGGGGAAATGACAGTATCATTTTTACAATTTAGAAAGACTATTCTCATAAAATGCAAAGAGGAACCTGGCAGATTCTAAGAGTTGAGCTCGAGCTAAAAGTTCCAGGAGACCTAAGGAGCTAGATTTCACAGCACAGATTACCTCAGAGCAGAAGGCTGCACAAAGAGAAAACTTCAGAGAGCTACAGAAGGCCATCCCAAATAGTCAGCAGACTACCACTGTATACATATGAGAAAATTACCTGAGACTGGGTAAAGAACTAGCCAAAAGGATTAGAGAGAACAATGCCTGGTGCTCACACAGGGACCAGAATAGTGTGTGTTCCCATCAGTAAGACTGGAAAAATTCATAATTCATGAGGTAATAGGTTGAAAACAAAGGAAGGCCATATTTCAGTAATGGAAAAAAAAAAACTAGCTGCCTGGACACTGCTCTGCAACTACCTGAAGTCAAGACCTGAAAGGAACAAGTTATTTCTAAGCAACTTAACTGAATCAATCCCAGAACAAATGTCCAGAACATTTATAAGAATATAAAAAGCCAACATACAATGAATCAAAATTTACAATGTCTGGCATAAAATCAAAGATTATCAGGCATGTAATGAGGCAGGGAAATATGGTCAATAATAAGGGGAAAAATCAGTCAACTGAAAGCAACACAGAAATGACACAGTGGTTAGAATTAGAGGGAAAGTTCTCTAAAATAGTCATTATAAGTTTACTTTTTTATGTTCTAAAAGTAAAGCAGAGATTTTGAAAATATAAAAAAGTCCACAAATGAAACTTCAATAATAAATTTTAAAATAATATCAAAATAATAAATAAAAATAAATGAAGAGACTTGCCAAGTTAATGAGTAGGATGACTCAATATATTTAAGATGTCAGTTCTTCCCACATTGAACTGTACATTTAATACAGTCCCATTCAGAATCCTAGCAGAATTTTTTGTAGAAATTGATAAGCTGATTCTAAAATTCATATGAAAATGCAAAAGGCTGAGACTATAAAAACAACCCTGAAAATAGAAATAAAACTGCAGGATTAATGTCTTTAAAACATATAATAAAGCTACAGTAATCAAGACTATGTGATATTTTCATAAAGATATACAAACAGATCAATGAAACAGAGTCAAGAAATACACACACATATAAAAGCAACTAATTTTTAATATAGGTTCAAAGGAATAACATTGGAGAAAGGATAGTCTATTCAACAAATTATTCTAGAACAACTGGATATATGTATGCAAAACATCAATTTTTGATGCATATCTTGGAATGTAAACAAAAATGAACTCAAAAGGATCATACCCTAGGTAAAATATCTGGGAAAAATAGGTTAAAATCTTTGTTACTTTGGGCTAAGGGAAAATTTCATAGACACACCACCAAAAACATGATCCATAAAAGAAGAAATTGATAAATTGGACATCTACAAAATTTTTTTTTAAATTCCTGCTCTTAAAAACTCACAATTATGAGAATAAAAAGACAAGTTACAGACTAGAATGTAATATTTGCAAATCTTATATCAAATAAAGAAATTGTACCCACAATATACAAGGAAATAACAAATTTGATTGTAAGAAATCAAACAATCAACATAAAAAATAGGGGGAAAATTCGGACAGACACTTCACCAGAAGAGATATGCAGATGACAAATAAGCACATGGACATGTGCTCAACTTCACTTATCATTAGGGAAATGAAAATTAAAAACACTTATTAGAGTGACTATTGGTGAGGATGTGGAAGAACTAAAATTCTCACACGCTGCTGGCTGCAATGTAAAATAGCACAACCACTTTGGAAAATAAATTGATAGTTTCTTGGGTATTTACCCAAGACAAATAAAAGCACATGTCCATGCAAAGTCTTGTACATAAACATTTATTTTTAATAGGCAAAATTGGAAACTACCCAATGTCAACGTCAATAAACAGATGAATGGGCAAATGTATGGTGGTATATCTATACTATGGGATACTATCAAAATAAAAAAAGTAACATTGAGATATTTAACAAAATGCATGAATATCAAAATACATAGAATAAAAGAAGCCAGACAAGAGTATATACCATAATATTTCACTTATACTAATTTCTATAAAATATAAACTAATCTATAGCAACACAAAGTATTTTTTTAAAAGGACAAAAAAAGTGTGTGGTGAATGGCACTCTGGTTCTTAAAAGATTTAACCCAGAAATGAAACACATTACTTTTGCTCACATTTCATCACTAAAGTAAGTTATAGGGCCACATGTCATGTTAAGGGGTAAGAGGGTGTAACCATGTGCCCAGAAGTGAAGAGAAACAAAAATAGTTGTCAACAACATGATCAACTACCACACTTTACTCAAAGGAATATTTTATATTGAATAGCAAGGAAAGCTGAACACTTAATTGAACTGATGGATACAAGATAGGAGATACGCTTGTGGTGTGCAAAAAAGGATGATACCCTACGCATATTATTCCTTTGGAACCTATCACTAAAGTTAATTCCCTTAACATTTATTTGAATTTTATCCTTAATGCCAATATGGAATGTACTGTTAAAATAAGAATGTGTATGTGTTTTTGTTTTAGAAGTAGGCACACATGAACTTCCAATTAATTTTAACCATGTTACAACGTTTACAAGTTGATAACAACAGGGACGTTGAACAGGAAAGTTCATGTTGGTGAACCTTGGTTTGAAAGTCTATTTAGAAGTTGCCTTGGGATAATATTTAGATTGCTGTGCAAACTAAGTTGAGAGCTTCCTCATCAGTGTCTTGCAGTCAGAGATGACTAAATTTAGAGTATGCCAGGGGCTGCCTTAGCACAAATTTAACCAACTTCTGTCATGTCATTGTCAGTATGCTGAAATCCACATGTGTATATTTCCTGATTTTAGGCAGAAGCGAATATTACATTCAGAGAGAAGACCTTTCTACCTCTCTATTATTGCATAATATCCTGGATATATTTGATACTGCTTACAGCTCCAGTACACCTGTCACTGCACCTCACTGCTAACTCAATGACAGCTCAGAAGCCACGTGTTACCAGCCAATATAACCCAATGTTGTCTTTTTCTAGTCATTCCAAGTTAAGTTCAGCATTAAAAGACAGGATCAGATTTTTCCTGTATTAGTTGTCTCCAAAGATGCACATCACTAACAAGTTTGATTTTAAGAAGCTGTAATGAGTATTGCCCTGAAGTACATCTTTGTATGGTACTTTCATTATTTGCAATTATAATCTGTCCTGTGGCATCTTGAATATTGTACAGCCTCCAAACAGAAGGGATTAAAGCTTCCAAGATGGCTTGGATTGATAATGCCCAGATTCCTCATCCTTACATTAGTGCTAGAATTATTTAATTAAGTTATTAAATATTGGGGCTGGAAAGTACCTTAAAATAAAGAAAAAACATATGTAGAGAATATACAGAAGTTAGGCATTGCAGTTATGTGCTTTTATAATCCAACTGAGTAGGTCTAATTATTCTCATTTTACACTTGGAAGAACTGGGTTTAGTAAATGGCAAATCTGGGATTAGAATTCAGGTTTTCAGTTTTCTAGGTTTTATACATCCCATTCATTTTAGAGAGAGATTCTATTAAAGAGTGCATACAATTATACACCTAAATCCTTCTGTTCAATATAACAAAGCTAGGGCTGAGAAACTAATTTTATAAAGCTTAAATAGATAGCTAATAAAAAAACAAAGGAGTGTCTTGCATTCCAGATAAATATGTCTTGGAATCAAATCAATATACTGGCTTGTATATTCTTTTCAGAGTAATACCTTATTTAATATTTGACACATCACCTAACATTACTTGAGAGTCTACCAACCGTGAGGCTCTTAGCATTACATTTTATAAAAAGACAGCCTCTGTCTACATTGAGCTTACAGTTTAACTGAGAAGATTGAGGAAAAACAAATTAAACATCATTTCAGGTGGCTGTAAGTGGTATGAAGAGAAACAAAGCTGTGTCGATGAATAGGCACACTAGTTTAAAGAAGGACTCTGAGGAGGTAACATCTGAGTAGAGAGAAAAATAATGAAAACAGTCGTGCCATGAGGAAAGATGCAGGAAGGGAATTCCAGAGATGGAAGAAAAATCACATCCCTTGCCTACGTGTGTTATAAAATCCATGTTTTCATAAAATATATATATTATAGAAAAGTGATCCTCAAATGAATTCATACCCCCTTCTGTTTTACACACACATATACAGACACACACACTGAGCAATGTAATGTTTTTTTTGTGAGGTAGTTATGTGTGACTGTGTATGTGTATTTGCTTTAACATACTACTATATAGGGGTATCTTTGTTGGAGTATTTCCATTATAACAACTCAAAATTTTATTTTTGTATTGGCGTTAAAGTAGCATTTTTTTTCTTTCCTAAAATTTAAAAGTATAAATGCTGAAATCAAATCATCAATAATTCTAATATTTTAAAATATGGAATCTGGGATATTTCTGGAAATTTTTCTATCCAGCAGAATTCAATGCCAGATAAATTTCCAATTATTTCATGGAGAGAAATTATAACATTTCTGAGTTAAGATGAATTTGGAAAACAGGTAATTTTGTCTCATGAGCCATTGATCATCCAGTACCTGGCACATAGTCAGTATTAGAAATAATTGTTGACTAAATTAGGAAAGTATGAATAATTCAATTTTTACCATGGCTTTATTAAATGCATGATTAGATATGATATATATATATATACATAAAGTCTATGTATATATAGATATAAAATCTACATATAAAATCAGATATAGTATCACAACATATGATACACTCTAGAAAAAGTGGCAAGTTGATATTTGAGACAATATATTAAAAATATTAGATGGTCGGGCTTCCCTGGTGGCACAGAGGTTGAGAGTCCGCCTGCCGATGCAGGGGACACGGGTTTGTGCCCCGGTCCGGGAGGATCCCACATGCCGCAGAGTGGCTGGGCCCGTGAGCCATGGCCGCTGAGCCTACGCGTCCCTGTGCTCCGCAACGGGAGAGGACACAACAGTGAGAGGCCCGCATACCGCAAAAAAATAAAATATATATTAGGTGGTCTAAAATGTCTTATTTACAGATTTCAATTTTTCAATATATGATTTAAAGGCACATAATCACATATCTATATTCAAAAAATCCAGTAAAAATCCTATATCTTCTATGTGAAGAATGTATCTTATAAAATACTCACGCATTTTGTCAAATATAAAATATTTTATTTGGAAAATTCACTTCTTAGTAATAAGGAAGTTCTTGGAATTTCTATGCTTTACCAGGCTAAAACACATATATATTAGGTTTACATACTAGTTCCTCCAAATGTAAAAACATCATTTACAAATATACTAGATTATAAATATAGGGTTGTGCCAGATTATTTATTCTTTTTTTCTGTTTTTGTTTGTGTCTAACATAGTGTCTGCAACATACTGATGCTTACTGTACCACAGGGATGACTTCTGAGTAGATATAAAGAAAAGATAACACAAAAAGGACAAAATACTGGAATAAGCTATTAAGATAGGTTTTGGAAACATTCAAGAACCAAAAAAAAAAAAAAAAAAAAAAAAGCACCTTACACATTCATCTCCCCATCCGCCTTTCGGCAAAGGGTTTGAACAGATTTTTCAAAACCCATTTGAGTTATTTGATTCCTTTCACCAAGTAATGGCATGAAACATCACCATCTCCATTCACTTACATAATACAATTTAGCGAATATAATGCTTAGTACCTTTTTCAAGCCAGGCATTCCAAATACCTTTCTTGCCTTTTTTGTCTTCTTTCTGACACTTTTACCATGTCTCCAAATATACTGTTGTTTTTCTGAATTGGCTCTGTTTTTAGCCTATTATGTTTACATTAGATTCCAGGTAAAATTATTTGCTAATGGGTACACAACTGAACTCAGTTTTCTTAATTTTTGGTTTTGTTCCCCCAATCTGTCCTTTTCTAAACATCTGAGCTGAATATTAGATCACATATACGCTAATAATTGACATGAAATAGGTGGTAATGGATATGCTTCTCTTGTCTTCTTTCAAATAGAATATACTACTAGAAAGATATTACTATCTTTCCTTTTAATATAATAGAGAAGTTCAGAGTTCTAAATTTCAACTCATATCAATCTTTTTCTCCACATATCCAAGTGTATATGGTTATTTATGATGTATATTTAATAAATATAGAACTTTTGCTTAACGACTCTTGCCTTTCCGTCCTCTAAAGAGCTAGTACTTGAGCTAGATGTTTCATCTAACATAGTGATAATCATTTCCTCATTTAGCAAGAAACTCTTTGATCCTAGTACACAGTATCATCCTTCAATTTAGCTGTGTGCGTGTGTGTGTGTGTGTGTGTGTGTGTGTGTGTGTGTGTGTTCTTTGTGCTAGGTCTGAAATATTCTCCTTAACATGGTCTGTTTGGTAATGTTGAATATTCCACCCAAGTTGTATCCCAGAGTCTCACTCTTGATTTCAAAGTTTTCCTAACATGAACAATCTGTCTCATTTCCACTCTCAATGGTCACCTAGCATAGTTATTCATCTTACGATAATCATAGATAAAAAACCTTTTGAAAATTTTCTTAAACTTTTTATACACTACAACGTGGTTACACAATGCTTTTTTTTTTTTTGGCCACCCTGCACAGCTTGCTGGATCTTAATTCCCCAACCAGGGACTGAACCCACGCCTCTGGCAGTGAACGCACAGAGTCCTAACAACTGGACTGCCAGGGAATTCCCTGTTGTTACATAATACTATTTTGGTTAGTGAAGTAGTACAGGCTGAGTGAATTTTGCAGAGAAAAACCTAATGTATCTCTTTTCTTCCTTCCTTCCTTCCTCCCTCCCTCCGTTCCTTCCTCTCTCCCTTCTTTCCTTCCTCCCTTCCTTTTTTTGAATGTAAAAGAGATAATCATAGAAATGCCCACACTGGAATTCCACGATTTGGGGAAAATTACTAAAGTAGTTCCACATGGATTTGTTTAAAATATATCTTTCTGGCCTCCCTGGTGGCACAGTGGTTGAGAGTCCGCCTGCCGATGCAGGGGACATGGGTTCATGCCCCGGTCCGGGAGGATCCCACATGGTGCGGAGCGGCTGGGCCCGTGAGCCATAGCCGCTGAGCCTGCGTGTCCGGAGCCTGTGCTCCACAACGGCGGAGGCCACAACAGTGAGAGGCCCGCGTACAGCAAAAAAAAAAAATATATATATATATATATATATATATATATATATATATATATATATCTCTTCAGTGTTTACATTTTTAAAATGTGATTTGAGAAATACCACCAGAGCCCTGGATGAAGTTCATATTTGTGTCGGTGTGTGTATAGAACAATTATGAAGATACTTTCCTTACTATCAAGAGCTAAGACTTGGGCTACATATAAGTGTTCTTTAATAGAGACAGTCTTTTCCTCTTTTGTATGAGATACTCCTACCACAGTACATAATACTTCCCCCTTCAATTTACCATTATTGCTTTCACCTTATCAATTTAACTTTACCACTTTGAAGTATATACCACTTCAAATTTACCAGCTGGAAAAGGCAAAATAACTAACAATTCAGTTTCTTTTTAAGTCAAGGCTGTAGATGCTTTCAAATAATTGTGTAGTTTTTTTTGATATATGGTTATTTATGGTTTTTAAATTATTATGTACATATAGCCACTTATGCACAGAGCAGATATTTATACAGAAATTGTATTTTATGCATCGAAAGGTCATCACCAATGTATTACTCGAGTGAAAATTAACAGAATTTAGTAAACCTCATCTTAAAATGCTGAAAACTTGTTCCCAGATGCATGATGAGAAAAAGCATTTTTATTTTCACTTTAACATTTTCTCAATTATTTCTTTGTAACCTTTAGCCTCTTCTTAATTCAGCAAGTTTAAGAGTAAACAATTATCACTGAATTAAATTAATGTGATAAACATTCATTAGAATCCCTATGCAATGCCAGAGTTGTATTTTTTCATCTTTGATAATTCCTATTATCTATTAAACTAAGAATTAATTTATAACCAATCTTACAATGTTTAACACAATCTATATAATTTAAATTTTCTGAAAGTCTTGAAATAAATATGAGCCATAAGTTCAAATGAAATTGCTTTATTAAATAACATTTGATATATGTCAATTCAATATATTTCACATTCAAGAAGATTAAAATGTGTGGATTTTTTTAAGTTGCTGACATTTCAAATAAATATTAAAAAGCATGGAAGCTTTATAAAAATTTTTCTATGCTGATTCTTCTAGGAGGAAGATATTGTTGCCTTACTCTGGTTTAACTACTACAGTAGAATCCAAATCCCACATTCTGGCTTCAGTCAGCTTTGCCAACTTGATCACCTGTCACTATTCCATATTCCACTTTATGCTTCATCCACACTAAATCCATAGTCATCTAAATATACTTTATTTATGTCTCTCTATTGCACATGCTATCCTTTCTTCCTGGAAACTTTTACTCTCTTCTCTCCTTTATTACCTGTCAAGTTTCTATTTTTTTTCAAGGCCTGGGTCAACTGTTCCTTCCTGTATGCACCTCATCCATCCTGACAGAGTAACAGAATCATTTATTACTCTGGTACTTTGTATACATCTCTATCATACCTCTTCTCACAAATTTTGACTTTGTCATATGTAAAACTACTATTCCCAAGTAGACTGTGAGCTTCATGAGAGCAGTGACTGTAATTTAAGCATAGTTATATCATTATCACTTGACAAGGTGCCAGGCAGATTATTGTCTTTCCTCTGTCACCAATATTACTCAGTCCAGGTGAGCCAAGACTGCACATTGTAAGACCTCTGAAGCCCCAAGCCTCATTACTTGATATTAAAGCCTCCAGGACAGATAAACTTCAGGTGGCATTTTTCAGGACTCCCATTCTCTACTCTACTTAACATTAGTTTTAACTGGGAAACTTTGAAAAATGTACTAATGCTCAGGCTTTACCCAGACCAATAAAATACTATATGAGGAGTCCAGCCCTAGCGAAAATTAACATCTTGGGCAGGGCTCATGGACACCACATTGCTGTACCACATAAAATCATACATATGCAGACATATTTGCCTCTGGGAGCTGATCTATATTGGTTTGGCTGTGTGGGGCTTGTCAGGGAGGAAAAACTTTTCCTCTAGCATTTAGGTTCGGGGCTTCTGAATTATAATTATAAAAGTTAAATTAACTAAAGTTAAAAGGTTTACTTGTATGATATGAAAGCTAACAAAAGGAAGTAGCTAGCTCACTAAACATTTAAAGTTTGAGACATACCGTTAGCTTAGTAAGAGAACAGGAGTGGAGAGAAAAGGTTTCTGTGAGAAAAAACAAATAGGTCTCTTTAGGAAAGATGGTGAGGTACCAAGTGGGTACCCACAGGAGGAAATCTCCAGCTAAAGGAAATGAAGCTTATGCTAAATGAGATGAGACAGCACACTGCTTCCCAGGCCAAATAAGAGCTGGCGCCTAAACATTTGCTGCAAGGCTTGTGTTCAAAGTCTACCAGTGCCTAACAATATACAAGACAAGATACAACAATACAAGACAAGAAAGTCAAAACATCTGAAATTGTGTTATAGAGATCATACCATTTAAATCCACTATACCTCTCATTTCTGTTTGCTTAACTGCTGTTCAAAAATGTCAACTTTGGGACTTCCCTGGTGGCCCAGTGGTATAGAATCTGTCTTCCAATGCAGGGGACACGGGTTTAATCCCTGGTCAGGGAATTAAGATCCCCCATGCCACAGGGCAACTAAGCCCATGCGCCACAACTATTGAGCTCATGCGCCTCAACGAAAGAGCCTGCATGCCACAAATTACAGAGCCCACTCTCCCTGGAGCCTGCACACCACAACTAGAGAGAGAAAACCCGCACACCACAACTAGAGAGAAGCCTGAGCCCCAACATCCCACATGCCTCAGCGAAGATCCCGTGTGCTGCAACTGAGACCCGACACAGCCATAAATAAATAAATAAATAAAATATTTTTTTAAACAATGTCAACTTTCCCAGGCCATTTATCCTCAGGAAGTTATTCTCCCCCAGATGCTCTGCATACTTTGGGACCATGACACAAGTCATTCTGATTTTCCAAATCCTCCTCGTTCATTGATTTCATGAAAGAATTGATTTAAGCCTGAATCTGTAACTGGATTGACTTTGTGATATGTCTGCAAACTTAATAAGAGCAGAGAACTTGTTTGGCTTACTTACAGTTTTAATCAGATCATGTAAAGGCATTTCCTTACTCTTAATAAGGAAGTCTTGAATTAATGAGGCCATGTTAAACAACAAAGTAGTTTTTTAGATGTGTAAATATTCACAAAATAGGATACTAATTGTGATCATTAGAAGAAGAATACTAGAATAAAAATCCAAAATAAGCTTGGTTCCCTTTCATAATGCTTTCTTCCATTTGTGAGACCTTAGGAAATAATTTATTCTCTTACTGTGTCAACGTCCTTATCTATAAAATAAGGAATAAAACTGTACCTATCATTCACGGTTGTTGTGAGGATTAAATATGTTACTGAATGTAAAGCACATGTGATAATGTCAGCATATAATACTCAATAAATGTTTGCTATTATTATTGTATAAAATGTCATTTTTTAAGGCATCTACTTCAAAGTTTCTTTAGCAATTTTCTGCTTTTCATTGTGGAATTCTACACACTGTATTGAAATACTCTGTCTATTTAAGACACTCTTTGGTCTAAGGTAGTAAGATGTTTCCATACTTAAAATTAAGCCAAAGTATATAATTTAATTCAGAACAATATGATAATATATGAATTAAAATAACAGGACCAGAAAAAGCTCCTTATATTTTATCCCAGGCCACTGTTTTGGCTACATGGTATCAATGAAATTAGTCAATAAATGCTCAGAAATTCTGTCTAATCCCTTACTTTAATCCATTTCCCAAAAGGTGAACAGTAGAAGAAAATGAAATTTAAAGTAAAAATTTGGAAATAGTTTTACATAAATAGAAAAGTCAGGATCTAGGGTATCTACATTTTTCACAAGAGTCTAGAGTAAAAATATCTGTCATGTTGTCAGAAAATTTGTCAGGCTTTCTGGCTTAAAACCAATAAACACTACATAAATAATAGTTTCGTATTTTTCAGTATTCAATCCACCATAGCACATACTCTTGGAGAATGCTAAGGATATCCTCTAGCGAGAAAGAACCACTGGTTTACATGTCCTGAATAAAATTCCCATCCGACTTCTCCACCCACATTGTCATTTTAGTCTTTGATCCTTGATGATTATAGGTTAGTAGAATATGAAAATAGTTTGTCTTTCTTTAGAAGGACTCTTCGGCTCTTATTGTGTGGATAAACAGCAGATGATAATTTAAAATAAGATAGAGTAATCTATTATTAAGAGTCATTAAGCATAATAATAATTGCACATAGGATCTTCCAAATTTATACTGGAATAAGAAATCCTAGGACTTCTTTGCATTTCGTTTACACAATTCTTAGAGAGACTGAATCCCTTTCTATAGTCAAACTGGTTTCTATGGATGATTACAGAGCTGAAACTGTCACTGAATTCTGCTTTCCTCAGCAATGCAAAATAGAGGTTCGCAAAGCACTTGGTACCTCTCAACTTATCATTTAGTATGAGATTTAAAGCTGTCACTGCTGTCACATTATTAGGGTATAAGGCTTGATGCCATGTTGACACCAAACTCCATTTAAAAGCTTCCAAAAATATGCAGGGTGTCTTGTTCTGACTTTTACAACCTTCGATACAATCATCTTGGACGTCAAACAGAAATCAGTGATTATAGTAAGCTCCTTAATGCTACAGAATCCGGGCAAAGACATTTGCATTCTGATTCTTTGACCCAGAAAATGTGCAAGGTAATAGTAATGAGATGAGTTGGGCATATGGAAATGCTCTAAGTGAGAAATGATGAGAGTCTGGACTTAAGTTGGAAAAAGTGCATACATCAGTGAAATAAATAATTAAAAAGTGGATTGGATCAGGAGACCTATTTGTGATCGGGGATGGAAAGGAGAAATAAAGGGCAGCTAAAAAACCTCTTGTTTTAGACTGGGTACATGGACATGCTATTAATCTTCATATACTGGTGGGTAGAGTTTTCAAAAGAAAAGCCTAGAATCACTGCACCAATTCAAGAAGGTCTGGGACAGTTGCTTTGAGCCAGTTCCACCCTATACATTATGAGCAACTGTGGTTTCTCTCAACCTCAATTTGCTTTGCCGCCTTCTTCTCTGGCCCTGAGGCATATAATTTGAACCAGACTTTTCTTTAATTAGAATGGTAAGACCAGAAATTTTATTTACAAATTTGGCTCAAGGCTTTCAAGTCCAGGAAAAAGTGCACTCCGACCTAGGTTACTAATATACTTCATTGTAGTTTTAACATTCAGGTCTCTATTTTATTGTGAAGTAAGAACAAAACAAAACAAACAAAAGCATCCAATGTCGTTATTTGAGAGTCAGAGTGCTGGAGATGAACAAGGATGGAGTTTCAGAACTATCTATGGTGAAGAACCAGTTACTTATTTTGAAAAACTATATAATGTGGGCAAACTAATACTTACACAAAATAAAATAAAAAGTGAATCATTAAAAAATTAGATTAAAATGCAAACTATCAATTCTATAGTACATTTAATTTTGACATAAAATTACTCTGCCAATTTGCTATAAAAGTTTCTAAATGCTTTCGATTACTACCTTTATGTTATGGTGCACAGTGGCAAAGAGTTCACAGACTTCTGGTCTGCCAAGAGGTTTCAAACCAACTCTGAGGTTGAATCCAGAAGGCAACAGTCAGATAAGCACTACTGAAAAATGAAAGAGATGTGCTTGGGGGAAGGACATGAAATGTGCAATAGCCCTGAATCACAGCTGAGATAAGAAAATAAAACTGTGAGTGTTTTACTAGTCAGACCTCACAACCTAGGAGGGAAAAGTTGATAAGGCTGGAGTTGAGTGTGTGTCTATTTTTGACTGGGTGGAAAGAAAGATATGCGGGAGAATAGGAGTAGGAGAGGTTGAAAGACAGGAGTGGGATTTCTGAATCTAAGATTAGAAGTTTCAATTTCCTGTCATACTTTTAGATCTCCATTACAGAAAATTTTTAGAATGATACTATTTGGAGTCTCCTAAAATATCAACTTGCATTCTTACATAAATGATCACCTGTTCCTCTTTTCAGCTTATAATTTTTCCTTTGTGGCTACAAAGTTGTCCAACAGGAATATGTTCTCAGTCCTCCACTCAAAGGGTAGATCCTTTCTCAGATGCAAATATTTACAAAAGTAATCTCAGAGTGAAGCAGATTAGTTTTATTTCTAGACGACACTTCATGGAGGAAAGATGACCTGATATAAGTTTACTGACTGCCACTCATTAATCTACTATTCAAAATGTTAAAGCTAAGAAGTTTTTGACATTTCCACCCCCATTTGGGGAAAGCTGTCTTCAGTATTTTTTCAAATGACAAGTAAAATTTGATATTGAATTGCAAGGAATTTGAATTTTTGACAGATTTAATGATTTTGACAGCACCTAATTCAAATGGAGTTTCACAGATCTCTGGGGACCACAAAATAAAGAAACCTAAATTATTCCAGTGATGGAAAAAGATCTCAAAATAGAATAAGTGACATTTACCTGACTTGTCAACCTTTGAACCTTACCCATGATCACTGAAGGCCTCTCATAGAAGTTTCTCTTCTCACACCATTACTACCCATAGGAACCCCCTTTGAGAAAGTGTCGTCTATCAAAATTGACAGCTCAAGGGGCAGTACATATAATGTAGATATTTTAAACTAATGATTCCAAGAATTCACAGGAAACTCTGTAGAGAAACTGATAAACTTAGCTGAATGTTTAAAAAAAAAACACTGACAACAAATTTAATCCCAAAATTTTGATGTGGTCTTATTTTATGTAACCATGTATACAGATCATATATACCCATAGTGAAGAGAATGCACATATAAGAAAAACAGAATTTTCTAGATTTAGATATAAAAATCAAGTACTAGGGGCTTCCCTGGTGGCGCAGTGGTTGAGCATCCGCCTGCCGATGCAGGGGACACGGGTTCGTGCCCCAGTTCGGGAAGATCCCACATGCCACAGAGCGGCTGGGCCCGTGAGCCATGGCCGCTGAGCCTGCACCTCCGGAGCCTGTGCTCCGCAACGGGAGAGGCCACAACAGTGACAGGCCTGCGTATGGAAAGAGAGGGAAAAAAAAAAAAAAAAGGTGTTTTAGTAGCACTTTCATAAACAAATGGCAAATTGCTGAATGTATATTTTATATTCTAAGTAATGTGTTCTTTCCGAATATGAGACTGAGAATTATCTAAGCCTCTCCTTGAGATTTTTAGGTGAGATATTGAGTTTTATGACTTTCTGAATAATTGGTTCTTAAGTGCTTTGTAGCAGAAATGACACCAGTCTGGAAGTCAGACGTGAATATTTATTTCGTAAGTAAAGATGGAAACAAGTGGCATCCATTGTGCCACACAGAAATCATTCTAAAATCTTTGGAAAGATTGAGGGAGAAGGAATTGGTATTATTTTTAAACTAATACTTTTCTGGGAGTTGGAGAAGTAAACATCAGGGGAACTCTATGAAGATTTTGTTCTAAATTCCATTACCATGAGTTGTATACAATTCTATGTCAAATGGAGACCAGTATAAACTTGTGAACTATGTATCTTGCTTAGTAAGAATTCTAAAAAGCAAACACAGAAATGCACACACACACGCACTCATATATGAACATTTTTCCATATAATTAACAAAACATACTTTTAAAACCAAGAACACAGAAAGAATATAATTTCAAATCAAAATATGTATCACTCAGTATACAAATCTGTTTGACTCCTAAGTTAGGACAGCGAGGTCAGAGAGAGTACTTCCTTAAGACAATTCCATTACAACAATTTATCTACATGTCCTCATCTCTGAAGATTAGATAGTGTCTGGGGAGTGAAGGACATCTGGCATTTGGCTTTATGAAAAAGTTCCTACAGTGACCTTATTTTTCTCATTTGACAAGAGTTCAGTGAAGCATTATTGCTATTAGCAAGCAGCATCTGATTGCTGAAATAGATTACCAAGAAAATACGGTTTATAAATTGCTGACTTAAATAAACCAATAGGCCCTGAAAAGCAAATTTGCAATAATATAAAATAAAATTAAACATATATTAGGAATAGAAGGACTGTAAATATATCAAAGTCAATTCATTTTTCATAATTTAACAGAGCCGCTTCCATGTTCAGTCGTTGTTAAAATACATCAGATGGTTTTAGTCTTTTTAGGCCCATTACAATCACTCCTATACATAGAAATATATTGATATAATCTGGGAAAATTCTATTTCCTTTGATGATAGGAGGTTTTCCTTCCCTTAAAATATAATTTTTACAAAATGGTGCACAGTATTTTAGAAATAAAGGACAGCTTTCTTTGTGTGGTCTCTATAATATGGTCTGTCATATTAAGGAAAAGACTATTAGTAATATTAATAAATCATACTGAAATGGTGATGAACTAATAGAATGAGAATTAACACTGTGTCTGAAAAATATCTTAAATAGTAGGAGAATCAACCTAAATCAATCCACTTTCTCAGCTTAAAAATAGTATCCATCTCTCAATCTTTCATTTTCTTGTAATGTTAGAAAATAAGCATTTGGGATTTAATCATACACTGTACACTGGGTAAAATTCCTCATACAATGTCCCAATAAGAAAGATTTTGAATATGGAATAACAAATAGAAAGAAAATGAATTAGTACTGAAAATTTAGAAAGAGACACTAAGATAATAACATGAGCTTTCAAATAGAAGAAAAAAATAAGTACAATTTAAATTTTTATTTAGTATTATTTGAGATTTTGCCATTTTAATACAATCTCATTTCATTTTCCTTTTAACATCCTAAGATTACATCTTCTATTGGTCACAAATTGTTGTGTTTCTTTAATTTACATCTACATAGTTTATTACATACTTAAGAAATATTGTGATCAATGTCTGATATTAACACACATTATTTGTTAGATTATACCTAGGACAAAATCAATAGCTGGAAAGTAAAGCCAAAGAACATGAGATAAGGATACAATCCACAGCTTCCCTGGTGGTGCAGTGGTTAAGAATCTGCCTGCCAATACAAGGGACACGGGTTTGAGCCCTGGCCCAGGAACATCCCACATGCCGTGGAGAAACTAAGTGTGCCACAACTACTGAGCCTGAGCTCTAGAGCCCACAAAGCACAACTACTGAGCCCACATGCCACAACTACTGAAGCCTGTACGCCTAGAGCCTGTGCTCCACAAGGAAAAGCCATGACAATGAGAAGCCTGAACACTGCAACGAAGAGTAGCCCCCGCTCACCACAACTAGAGAAAGCCTATGTGCAGCAACAAAGACCCAAGGCAGCCATAAATAAATAAATAAACAAACAAACAAACAAACAATCCAAGGCCTTCTTTTGTAAGATTTTTATAAAATACTCCAATTTAATTCTGAAAGATAATGAATTCTGCAGTCTTAAAAATCACATGATTTTATGGGTTGATATAGATGTCTCATTAAATGAAAAATGTTGCTGTTTAACTCATTCCCCTTATACCTCTGATCAGATTAAATCTTCCATCTAGAATCCTAATGAAAATAATACATTCCTAATGAAAATAATGCATCCCTTTGCTTTCTTAATTTCTTCCCAACAAAATTTTTGTGAGTGTGAAGAAAATAGAGAGATCACTTTTTGACAGTATACTAAAATGAAAGCGTTTTATGATGGATAGGAAACTTGAATTAATTTACAATATTAGTTAATTAAATCTTCAGTTTCTCTCACCTGGCACAACCTAAAATTAATTATCAATAGCAAATGGCAGAAACTGCTCTATTTTCAAAATAGGTTTTATATTATGACATTGTAGAACTGTTCATAAATTATCAATTATTCTACTTCATGTTATTTTTGGGAGTTTACACAAAAACCCAATGATTTTTGACTCTCTTGTTTTTCATAAATACTTATGTACAATATAATTTTCCTTGTAAACAGGATTTTTCCAGCCCAAAGGGAGGAAAAACAATGTGTCTTAATTTTATCTCACCGGTTTTGTTCAGCTTCAGTAGGTGTGTATATAAAAGAAGAGATTAGATAAAGGGGAATACCAGCAACCCCTGTTGCTAATGTAAAGAATTTTAATTAGCATGATGATAATTTTGCAGCAATTCAGGTACATTCCACCCCCTTGCTCCTAGTACACGCTAGCTGCTAAATGGTTCCTGTCAGTAATCCTTCAATATTTGTTTTGTCTAGATTTTGCTGCCCCCTGCAGAATAACAAAAAGCACTCATGAGTTTGGAGTCAACCTGTAACTTCAAGATGAAAGCACTCTCTTTGTTCTTGAGATTCTGGTATAAATAGATTTTATGTAGTAATTATAATATTACCACTGCTTGACATATCTTGCATTACAAGTGACAATCTGAATTTTCCTTTTGAATATAAAATACAGAAATAAAAGTATTCCTTTCAACAACTCCTCCTGTCTTCTTCACATTGAAAAAATAGTGAATAATAATATTGAATTAATAATATATAATATTAACTAAAATTAGAAAATACACCATACTGAAATCAAAAGCATCTTGGTGCACTACTGTATAGCACAGGGAACTCTACTCAATATTTTGTAATAACCTAAATGGGAAAAGAATCTGAAAAAGAATAGATATATGTATATGTATAACTGAATCACTTTGCTGTACACATGAGATGAACACAATATTGTAAATCAACTGCACTCCAATATAAAATAAAATTTTTTAAAAAAAAGAATCTTTGTGCAAAGAGATTACAGATTTTTATGTTATCATGACGGGATAATATTCTGAAACAACTGGAAATTTTAAGGAAGCTCTCCAATAGAAAAGCCTGACTATATGTAAAGGTGCATGCTTAGAAACTTGATTGTGGCCTGGTTTTATTATGACTGTTAACAATACTAGTCATATTTGAGTCCTGAAAAAGATATTTCAATGATCTAATTAAAAATATTTAGATTTTCACTGTGTTCTGAGAAAAGGGCAATATTTTGATTAAAAAAATAAAAGGTAAGAAGTATACTTTAAATACATTATTGAAAAAACATGAGATGTTTTACTATGGGATAACATTTATTATTTTCTTTTTTATAAAATTAAAATTTAGATACAAAATTATAAAGGTTTTATGAAGATATTTGAGATAATTGCTATTTGCTAATTACAAAAGTTAGCATGACCTCTATTTAAATATAAAGCCAGAGTCTAATAGGTTAAAGTGGTTATATATATATATATATATATACACATATATATATATACACACACACATATGAAGTTAATATGAACTATTTATAACTTCATATGAACTATTTGACTCTACTTTTTTAAAAATCTCCCATCTGCTTTTTTAAAAATCTCCCATCTCCAATCTCCATCTGTATGACAGACAATCTAGAGTCTGTCATACAGAATGAAGTCAGTCAGAAAGAGAAAAACAAATACCGTATGCTAACACATATACATGGAATCTAAAAAACAAACAAAAAAATGGTCATGAAGAACCTAGGGGCGAGACGGAAATAAAGACTCAGACCTACTAGAGAATGGACCTGAGGATATGGGGAGGGGGAAGGGTAAACTGTGACGAAGTGAGAGAGTGGCATGGACATATATACACTACCAAACGTAAAATAGATAGCTAGTGGGAAGCAGCCCCATAGCACAGGGAGATCAGTTCAGTGGTTTGTGACCACCTAGAGGGGTGGGACAGGGAGGGTGGGAGAGAGGGAGACTCAAGAGGCAAGAGATATGGGGACATATGTATATGTATAACTGATTCACTTTGTTATAAAGCAGAAACTAACACACCATTGTAAAGAAATTATACTTCAATAAAGATGTTAAAAAAATAGATGTGTTTATTTAAGAATAAATATATCCAATGTGCACCCAAATAACACATTTTATCTGCAATGTACACCAAGATTTTGCATGCTTACAGTCTTAAAAAACATCATTTTAGCTCCTAATATAGGGTTATAAGTGCTAAAAGCCTGTGAAGCAAATTACCACTCTCGGTCTTAATTTTAAATGACATTTCTTTTTTAAAAAGAGGGGAAAAGAGCATAGAAAATAAAGACAATATAAGCCACACTAAGGAGGAGTGCATAATTTTTAAACTGAAATATTTTTATAGCTTGGTTCTTTACCTTTACAAATAAATTTTATAATCAGCTTATCAACTTCTACAAGAAAAACAGGAAAATGTCCTGGTAAAATTGCACATGATTAAATGTTTTTGTACTTCATAAAAGCATGAACTGTACTTGCTTTATAAACTTACATATTTCCTTCCAAGAAAAATATTATATAATAAAACTATAAATCAAATTTTAGAAAAACATTATTCTACTAAAGTATTGTGTTAATATAATTAAAAGATAATGTTTTAATGTAACTGTAATTTTAGGATAGAAAATAAAGTGGAATTAATTTTAATTCTTTAAAAATCAAATACAAATCTTATATCCACCTGAAAACAGGCAGTCTAAAATTATATATATTATATTCATAGCATAATTGTAGCCAGGAACAAGAAAAATTAAATAGTGATTAACTGATTATTAACCAGGTAGCTTTTGTCTTGGGAATTCCCATAGTTTATAAAATAGTGGGGTCTCTACTCAGGAGTTATTTTTAAACTTTTTAGAAGAGAAATATTTTCCTTAGGTTTTTACACTGTCCATATTTTTTTTATCACTGGATGCTAGTCTGTGTTCCATCTTTTCATTAACACCCTAAATTTGTTTGTTAAAGGACATATTCTTGGAAAACAAATGCTATGATGGTGGTTTTTTCATATGTAATTAGAAAATAATTAGAGATGATAAATGAATTCAAGCGAAATTTTCGTAAAATTTACATACATTGAAATTCCACAATTTAAATGTGCAGTTCAAGAAATTTATATATATATGTGTGTTTTTACAGAAACACATATACATATATACATACATATATGTGTGTGTGTATATATATATATATATATATATAAAACACTTCTATCAAAGTATAGTATATTTCCATTAGTTCAAACTTTCCATTGTGCCCTCTTAAAGTTATTTTAACCTTCCATAGGTGACAATTCTTCTGTATTTTTACCTCCATGGATCAATTTTGACTATTCTTGACTGTCATATATATGGTATCATACATAATGTACTCTTTTATAACTGGTTTCTTTTTATCAACATAGTGTTTTTGACATTTAAACATGTTGCATCTATCTGCAGTTTATTCTTCATTTTTTATAGCTGAATCACCTTCTACTGTACGAATATATCATAATATGTTTATCCATTTTTCTTTTGAAGGACAATTCAGGTGTTTCTAGTCATTTTTATAAGAAATGTTGCTACAAATAACTGCATACATTATTTATTGTGTCTCTTTTTATTAAATCTATTTATGTTCTTGTCATTATTATTCCTTCAACAGAGAATTAGAAAATATAAGAATCAACTAAAGCTGAGGACTACAACAATTGAAATGAAAAGAACACTAGAAGTAATCAACAGTGGAGTAGATGATACAAAAGAATGCACAGGCTATTTAGAAGACAGAATAGTGGAAATCACCCAATCAGAACAGCAAACAGAAAAAAGAACTAAAAAACTGAGAATAGTTTAAGAGACTTCTTGGACAACTTAGCATACTAACATTCACATTATAGGGGTCCAGAAGGAGAAGAGACAGAGAAAAGGGCAGACAGTTATTTGAATAAATAATGGTGGATAATTTTCCTAACTTGGGGAAAGAAATCCAGGTCGAGGAAGCAGAGAGTCAACAGGATGAACAGAAGGAGCACCACATTAAGACATATCATTATTAAAATGGCAAAAGATAAAGATAAACAGAGAATTTTAAAGGCAGAAAAAGAAAAACAATAAGTCACCTATAAGTGAACCACCATAGGGCTATTAGCTGATTTTTTCAGCAGAAACTTTGCAGGCCAGAAGGGAGTGGCATGAAATATTTAAAGGGCTGGAAGAAAAAAACTTAAACCAAGAATACGTTACCCAGCAAGGTTATCAATCAGAATTGAAGAAGAGAGAAAGAGTGTCCCAGACAAGCAAACACTATTCATCACCACTAAAAAGGTCTTAAAAGAAATGTTAAAGAATCTTCCTTAAGCAGAAAAGAAAGGACCAGAACTAAAAATAAATGAAAGAAAAAATATCACTGGTAATGGTGAATATATAGGAAAGACAGTGAATAAACTACTTAAAAATCTAGTATGGAGGTTAGAAGACAAAAGTCATAAAACCACTCTAACTGCAATAAGTAGTTAATGGATATACAAAGTGGAAAGATGTAAAATATGGCATCAAAAATATAAAACATCAGGGGTGGGAAAATGTACTGCTTTTAGAATACAAACTTAAGCAACTAACAGCTTAAAATAAACTGCTATATATATGGAATATGAATTTCATGGTAACCACAAACTAAAAATCTATAACAGATAAAAAATAAAGAGAAACAAATCCAAACCTAACACTAAAGAAAAGCAGCAAATTACAGGGGAAAAGACTAAAAGAAGAAGACAGGAAAAGAAAACAACAAAACCAACCTGAAAACAATGAACAAGATGGCAATCAGTACTCACTAATCAATAACCACTTTACATGTGAATGAATATACATAATGTAATCAAAACACATAGGGTGGATGAATGGATAAAAAATAAGACCTATGTATATGCAGCTTACAAAAGACATCAGATCTAAAGACGGACACAGACTAAAAGTGAAAGGATGGAAAAAGATATTTTATGCAAATGGAATCAAAAAGAAAGCTGGGGAAATAATACTAATATCAGACAAAATATACTTGAACACAAAGACTGTAACAAGTGACAAAAATGGCATTACATAATGATAAAGGGGTCAATACAAGAAGAGTATATTACATTCATAAATATTTATTCACACAGCACAGAAGCGCATAAATACATAAAGCAAATATTAACAGACATAAAGGGAGAAATTGACATTAATACAATAATAGGAGGAAACTTTAATTCCTCCCTTGCATCAAAGGAAAGATCATGCAGACAGAAAATCAATGAAAACATTGGCCTTAAATGATACATTAGCCCAAATGAACTTAATAGATATATATATAGAACATTTCATCCAAAAACTGCAGAATATACATTCTTTTCAATTGCACATGAAACATTCTCCAGGATAGCTCACATGTTAGGCTCCTAAATGTCTCAATAAATTTCAGAAGACTGAAGTCATATCAAGCATCTCTTTTGACCACAACAGTACAAAGCGAGAAATCAATTACAGAAAGAAAATGGAAAACCACAAACATGAGAAAGCTAAGCAACATACTACTAAACCACCAATGGGTGAACAATAAAATTAAAGAGGAAATTTAAAAACAGCTTGAGGCAAATGAAAATGGAGACAAAACATTCCAAAATCCATGAGGCTCAAAAAAAGCAGTTCTAAGAGGGAAGTTTATACTGATACAGGGCTACATCAAGAAAAAAGAAAAATATCAAACAAATAATCAAACCTTACACCTAAAGAACATATGAAAAGAAGAACAAACAAAACACAGTGTTAGTAGAAAATGGAAATAAAGATCGAGCAGAAATAAATAAAACAAACTAAAAAAACAAAAAAAATATAGAAATAATCAATGTAATTGAGAGATAGTTCTTTGAAAAGATAAACAAAATTGATAAACCATTAACCAGACTCATCAAGAAAAAAAGAAAAAGGGCCCTCCAAAGTAAAATCAGAAGTGATAGGGGAGAAGTTACAAAAGATACCACAGAGATTCAATCATGAGACAACTAGGAACAATTATATGCCAACATATTAGACAACCTAAAGGAAATGGATAAATCCAGAGCAACATATCATCTTTCAAGACTGAATCAGGAAGAAAATTGAATCAGTAATAAAAATTCCAACAGACAAAAGTACGGGACCACATGGCTTCACAGGGGGATTCTACCAAAAATTTTAAAGAGTTAATACCTATTCTTCTCAAACTATTCCCAAAAAAATGAAACAGAAAGAACACTTCCAAACTTATTCTACGAGGCCACCATTATCCTGATACAAAAAGCAGACAAATACACTAGAAAAAAAGAAAATTACCAGTCAATATCCCTGATGAATGTAAATGCAAAAATCCTCAACAAAACATTAACAAACCAAGTTCAACAATACATTGAAAATGACTATTCACCATGATCAAATAAGATTTATTTGAGGAATGTAAGGAGGGTTCAGTACCTGCAAATCAATCACAGTGATACAACACATTAACAAAACAAAGGATAAAGACCACATCATCATCTCAATAGATGCAGAAAAATCACTTGACAAAATTCAACACTTCCTTTATGATAAAAATTCTTAACGAAGTGGATATAGAAAGAATGTATCTCAATATGATAAAGGCCATATACAACAAACCCATGGTTAACATCATACTAAATGGTAAAAAGCTGAGATCTTTTCCTGTAAAATCAAGAACAAGACAAGGATGCCCACTCTTACAACTTGTATTCAATATAGTATTGGAATTCTTAGCCAAAGCCATCAGACAAAAAATAAAAAAGCATCCAAATTGAAAGGGAAGCAGTGAAGCTGTCACTATTTGCAGATGATATGATACTATAGAGAGAGAATCCTAAGGACTCCACCAAAAAACTATTAGAACTAATAAATGAATTCAGTACAGTTGCAGGATACAAAATCAATATACAGATATGTGTTTCATTTCTTTACACACTAATTTCTTTACAAACTGATTTCTTTACTAATTTATATTTTTGTTAGTTTGTTAAAGAACAAACTAAGAAAAATATAAATTAAGGAAACAATACCATTTAAAATTGCATCATAAAGAGTAAGATACCTAGGAATAAATTTAACCAAGGAAGAAAAATCTGTACTCTGAAAACTGTAAAAGACATTGATGAAATAAATTGAAGGCACCACAAATAAGTGGAAATATATACTGTGCTCATGAATTGGAAGAATATTTTTAAAGTGTCCAAACTACCCAAAACAATGTACAGATTCTATGCAATCCCTATCTAAATACCAATGGCATTTTTTAAAGAAAAAGAACATATAATCCTACAATTTGTATGGCACCTCAAAGACCCTGAATAGCCACAGTAATTTTGAGAAAGAAGAACAAAGCTCTGATTTTTAAAATATACTACAAAGCTACAGTAGTCAAAACATTATGGTACTGGCACAAAAACAGACACATAGACCAATTAAATAGATAGAGAGCCCAGATTAAAAAATCTTGTTTATGTGGTTAATTAATCTATGACAAAGGAGCCAAGAATATACAATGAGGGGAAAACAGTTCCTTCAATAAATAAATGTTGGGGAAACTGGACAGCTACATGTAAAAAATTAAAACTAGACCATTTTCTTGTAACATACGTAAAAAAATCAAAATGGATATAAATGTCAGACTTGAAACCATAAAATTCCTAGATGAAAACATAGGCAGTATGCTCTTTGACATCAGTGTTAGCAACCCTGTTTTGGATCTTCCCCCTTATGCAAAGGCCACAAAAGCAAAAATAAACAAATATGACTATCAGACTAAAAATCTTTTGCACAGTGAAGAAAACCATCATCATAAATGAAAAGACAACCTACTAAATGGGCAATACTATTTGCAATAGATATGTCTAACAAGGGATTAATATCCAAAATGTACAAAGAAGTCATACAACTCAGTATCAAAAAAATAAGTAATTCAATTAAACACTGGGCAAGGACCTATATAGACATTTCTCCAAAGAAGACACAGAGATGGCCAACAGACACATGAAAAGATGCTCAATGTCACTAATCATTAGGGAAATGCAAATCAAAACAACGAGATATCACCTCACACATGTCAGAAATGCTGTTATCAAAAAGACAACAAATAACAAGTGTTGGCAAGGATGTGGAGAAAAGGGGATCCTCGTGCACTGTTGATGAGACTGTAACTTGGTACAGCTGCTATGGAAAACAGTATGGAAATTACTCAAAAAATTAAAAGTATAAGTTCCACACAATCCTGCAATTCCTTTTCTGGTATGTATTTGAAGAAAACAAAAATACTAATTAGAGAATATATATGACCCCCTATGTTCAATGCAACATTATTTACAATACCCAAGATATGGTAGCAACTTCAATGTCCATCAATAGATGAATGGGTAAAGATGTGGTATACATATATTAAAGGAGTATTACTCAGCTGTAAAAAATAATGAAATCTTGCCATTTGCAACAACATAGATAAACCTGGAGAGTATTATGCTAAGTGAAATAAGTCAAATTGAGAAAGACAAATTCTGTATGATTTCACTTGCATGTGTAATCAAAAAAACAGGACAAACAAACACACTTAACAAAACAGAAACAGAGGCATAGATACAGAGAACAAACCAGTAGCTGCCAGAGGGGAGAGGTTTGGGAGGATAAGTGAAATATGTGAGGTAGATTAACAGGTACATATTTCCAATGATAAAATAAATAATTCATGTGGATGTAATGTATAGCATAGGGAAAACAGTCAATAATACGTAATAACTTTATATGGTGATAGTAACTAGACTTATCATGCTGATAAAATTGTAAAGTATAAAAATATCAAATCACTATGCTGTACACCTGAAAATTATATAATATTTAAGTCAATTATATTTCAATATAAAAAACAGAAAATATTGAGAGTGCCTTCAGTAAAAAGGAAATGCAACATGAATTTCATGACATCCCAGAAACACAGGCCGTACCCTGGCTAGGCCATACCCTTGCTAGGACATTTTCAGTTGAGAGGCTACATCAGAAATTCAACCTGATCAGACTACAAAGCATGCAAGTGGAGCAGGTTGTGAAATTCACTTCCTGAATTAGTATTTTTGAGATTCATACAGTCTGGGACTATTCTGTTGGATCCTGCCATGGTGACTTTTTCAACTGTTATGAGATATTCTTGTTAAAAGATTTTAGTGACAGTTTTCACTTCAAGCTGTTGAGGAGACTGGGAGGCGGACAGAGCAGCTGTGAGTCTTATCTGTGTCTGGGATACTGTCTTTGAAGGCAGGAGTGAAACATACTCACAGAACAATAAACAATCCATCTTCAAGGGGCTTCTAAAATAATGAGGCAGGTTAGAAATGATGAGAGATGGAACTAAAAACTAATGAGAGTAGTCATATAGAAGAGAGAAAAGATATGAGAAATGCTTCCAAGGTAGAAGTAACTGAACTTGGAACATATTTTTGTCAGGGGGAGCAGGCATATATAAAAGGAACAAATTCATATTACAAACACAAATTTATACAAAATGACAAATACTTACCCAAAACTCATGTTTATAATGTTTTACAATAGACCCAGACAGATTAACTCCCCACCCAATAAAAACCTCATAATATCTGTGATATAAGGAAAAAAATCAAAGGCACACCAAAAGAACAAATATTTACAGAGCAACTCTGTATGACAACAACCTGAAGACTAGCAGAAAAGATTTTCCACAACTAAAAACATGAAGAAGGAACCACAATGAAAAGGATAAAAGGGGCAGAGAGTAGATATAGTCAAGACCCACACACCCAGGTAGGCAACATACATACAAGAGAATAATCACAACTGCAGAAGTTCTCCCTAAGGAGCAAGGAGTCCAAGCCCTACATAAAGCTCCTCAGTCCATAGATCTTGCCATGGTAAAATGAGACCCCAACATCTTGCTTTGAAAGTCAGTGATGCTTGCATATGGGAGAGCTGAAGAGCTGTAGGAAACAGACTGTTTTTAAAGGGTGCTTTCAAAACCTCACATGCTCTGGATCCCAGTGCAGAGGCAGTAAATCGAAAGGAGCACTGGTCAGACCCAATTACTGATTTTGCAGAGCTTCATAAAGAGCCAGGAGGCAACTGGGACTCCTCCTGGGGACATAGATATTGGCAGCAGCTTGTGTTAGGCACTCATTCTATGAGATCACTAGTGCTGGTAAGAACCATTTTGAGTTCTCCCTCTAGCCTATCAGCTCTGGAGGACTACTTGCCCACCTGTGGGCTGGCACTAACCCTGGGAACACAGGGCTAAGCAGCCAGCCATGCAGAGACCTGGCCACACCCACTAGTGGGCTGGTGCCACCATACAAATCAAGACTTGGCAGCCAACCAGTTTGGGGGCCTGCCCTGCTTATTAGTCAACCCCACCACAAAAGAAGGACCCATGCAGTTCACATAGGGGGCATGCTTACATCATATAGCTCTGGTGACCAGAAGAGAGTGTGCTGCTGGATGTCTCCTACTTAAGGCCACTTTTCCAAGATTGGGAACTAAACTGTGTAATACATAGATGTAAACACAGAATTGAGCAAAATGAGGAGACAGAAGAATACATTCCAAAGGAGGAACAAGATACAGCCCCAGAGGAAGAAATACGTGAGGTGGAGATAAGCAGTCTATCTGATAAAGAGTTCAAGGTAATGATCATAATGATACTCAATGAACCTAGTACAAGAATGGATGAACACAGTGAGAAGTTTAACAAAGAGTTAGAAAAGAGCAGAAAAACCAAACAGATCTGAAGAACACAATAACTGAAATAAAAAATACACTAGAGGGCTTCCCTGGTGGCGCAGTGGTTGAGAGTCCACCTGCCGATGCAAGGGACGCGGGTTCGTGCCTGGGTCCGGGAAGATCCCACATGCCGCGGAGCGGCTGGGCCTGTGAGCCATGGCCGCTGAGCCTGCGCATCCGGAGCACAGGCTCCGCAATGGGAGAGGCCACAACAGTGAGAGGCCCGCGTACTGCAAAAGCGACAACAACAACAAAAATACACTAGAGTAAATCAGTAGTAGATTAGATGATACAGAGGAATGGATCAGTGAACTGGAAGACAGAGTAGTAGAAATCACCCAAGCTGAACAGAAAAAAAAAACCTAATTTTAAAAAATGAGGATAGTTTAAGAGACCTCTGGAACAATGTCAAGTGTACTAACATTTGAATTATAGGGGTCCCAGAAGGAGAAAAGAAAGAAAGAGGCAGAGAAGTTATTTGAAGAATTAATAGCTGGAAACCTCTTAACTTGGAAAAGGAAACAGACATTCAGATCAAGGATGCACAGGGAGTTCCAAAGAGGAATGAGCCCAAAGAAGTCCACACCAGGACACAGTATAATTAAAGTGGCAAATATTAAAGGTAAAGAGAGATTCTTAAAAGCAGCAAGAGAAAAGCAACTAGTTACATACAAAGGAACTCTCTAAAGATGATCAGCTGACTTTTCAGTAGAAAATACTCAGTAAAAGGGAGTGGTATGATATATTCAAAGTAATGAAAGGAAAAAACCTATAACCAAGAATACACTACCTGGCAAGGCTATAATTCAGATTTGAAGGTAAGACAGAGTTTACACACAAGCCAAAGCTAAAAGAGTTCAGCACCAGTAAACTGGTTTACAGGATATGTTAAAGGGGCTTTTCGAAGTAGAAAAGGAAAGACTACAACCAGAACTATGCAAATTGTGAAAGGAAAAATCTCATTGGTAAAGGCAAACATACAGTAAAGGTAGTTGATTAACCACTTACAAAGTTAGTAGAATTTTAAAGTATAAAAATAGTAAAATCATCTACATCCACAATAAATATTTAAGGGATACACAAAACAAAATGATATAAAATATGATGTCAAAAACATTAAATGTGGGGAGTGGGAGTAAAAATGCATGGTTGTTAGAGCATGTTCAAACTCCAAACTTAAGAGATCATCAACTTGAAATAATCATATATATATATATACAAATATATATATATATATGTTGTCATATGTACACCTCATGATAACTACAAACCAAAAATCTATAGTAGATACACACACATAAAAGAAAAAGAAATCCAAACATAGCATTAAAGATAGTCATCAAATCAAAAGGCAAGAAGGGAGGTCTCCTCCCTTCTACCATATGAGGTTATAATGAGAAAATGACTATTTATTAAACAGGAAGCAGGCCTCACTAGACTCCAAATCTGCCATAGCCTTGATCTTAGACTCTCTATCCTCCAGAACTATGACAAATAAATTTCTGTTTCTTAAAAACCACTCTGTCTATGGTATTCTTTATAGCAGTCTAAACAGACCAAGAGGCAGACATTAGCGGAAAAGCTGTTGAAATCTAAATAAAGTTTGTACAGTAGTTAATGGCAGCATACCAATGTTAATTTATTAGTTTTGAAACAGGTACCATGGTTATGTAAGATGTTAACATTAGGAGAAACTGGGTGAAGGGCATACATAAACTCTGTACCATCTTTGCAACTTTTCTGTAAATCTAAAATTATCCCAAAATTAATTTTAAAAAAGAAACATTAAAAAAACTCAACAATATCATACCCCTATACATTGAGTAATCCTTGGCAGCTACGCTCCCCTGACCAACACACACACCACCAAGACCAATGCATTTGCCAGTGTGTTGTGTCTTTTATCTTAGACACACGATAATTGCAGATATTTTTAATAGGTGCATGCAGAAATATAATTGAAAATACTGGGCTTCCAATTATAACTCAGCTTTCAGGAAAATAATAACTAAGACATCAATAATAAAATAAATGTGCTTTTCTGACATTCTGAGAAAAATTTTAGAAACAACAAAAATTTATCCTAAAGCTTGAGAAGTAATACCACAGCTTCTTCCTAGGTCTTTCCTGTAACTTAGATCCCAACCACTGCTCATCTTCTAAAAATTTTCCAAAACAAGATCATTGAAATTGTTATTTTTTTGCATAGAATTTTAAAGAGTAATAATTTATTTAAAATGAAAAGAAAAAAAAGTAGAAAACTAAAGTGTATTGGGAAATGAATTAGAATGGATATAAAATACTAAATTTTAGACTGCACAGTAAATAAATAATAAATGGTAAAAAATAAGTTGCTTAGTGACATAAGATTGAGTAGGATGAGTGAGAAATATTAAGTAGCTAGGTGAATAAAAGAGTAGATGAGGGGCTTCCCTGGTGGCGCAGTGGTTGAGAGTCCGCCTGCCGATGCAGGGGACAGGGGTTCATGCCCTGGTCTGGGAGGATCCCACATGCCACGGAGCAGCTGGGCCCGTGAGCCATGGCCGCTGGGCCTGCGCGTCCGGAGCCTGTGCTCCGCGACGGGAGAGGCCGCAGCAGTGAGAGGCCCGCGTTCCGCCAAAACAAACAAACAAACAAACAAAGAGTAGATGAGAGATGAAAAGAGAATGATAATTGAGATCTATTTAACTACAATTTTTTTAAATACCATCGAGGGGCTTCCCTGGTGGCACAGTGGTTGAGAGTCCGCCTGCTGATGCAGGGGACAGGGGTTCATGCCCTGGTCTGGGAGGATCCCACATGCCACGGAGCAGCTGGGCCCACGAGCCATGGCCGCTGAGCCTGCGCATCCAGAGCCTGTGCTCCGCAATGGGAGAGGCCGCAACAGTGAGAGGCCCCCGTACCACAGGAAAAAAAAGAAAAAAAAAATACCATTGAAAGTAAAAGTTTTATCTTAAAGTGATGTTGGTCCTGAAAAAAAATAAGTACTTGAGTAGTAAGTTTAGTTTTCTATATTATAGCATTAACCTTATTGCTTAATTTCAACATTTAAAAGATATATTATGTATACAAAAGGGTAAATGAACCATTGTGTAAAATAGGCTTAATTTGTCCATTCTCTCTATAGCTCAATGCCATTCTGAAACATTTTTAATTAAGAATATGAAGTGACTCATTAACATTCAGCTCTAAAAATAAGTGACTAATTACAGCATGTTGACAAAAGCAAGTTACTTTATACATTGCCCCCAAATCTCTTCAAAAGAAGCAAAAAAATGGACTCAGGAAATTATGCTTCAAAAAACTTAGGGAGGGGGTGGAGTCAAGATGGCATACTAGGAGGACACAAAATTCGCGTCTAGTCAGAACTAGGGCACCTACCAGGCATCGGTGGGGGACCATGGACACCTAAGGGGATGGAAGGAACCTCCAGTGACCCAGTAGGATGTGGGGGTTGGGGGAGTGAAGGCAGAGAAGAAGTGGAGGCAGGACGGGACTGGCGCCCCTGAGGAGTCTCTTGGGGAGGGGAAGGGATCCCAAGCCTGGAGGGGGAAGCTGGGGAACCACTGGGAAGGCAGAGGATCAAAAGGGAGCTTGGCCAGGCTTCCCTTGCCCACCTGGGCTCCCAGGAACCTGCTGAGATCCTGGGCCTGATCCTCTGCCCACCTAGGCGTCCTCCAGCCACCCGGGTCCTGAGGGAGTGGGAGGGAGGAAAGGGGGAGCAAAAGTAAAGACTGGACCTCCGGGCCCAGCACCCCGAGGGATGGCTGGGGTAAGGAAGGAGTTCCGAAACCCAATGGGACCCACCCACGGCGACAGGGGAGACCGTGGGGGAGATGGTAGGGGAGGGGCGTGAGGGAATGGAATGGAATGGGGCCAGTGATTTCCCTGTCCACTTAGGCACTGGGAAGCCTGTGGGGCTCCTGGGCCTAATCCTCTGCCCTCCTAGCCTCCCTCCTGCCGTGCAGAGCCCAAGCCCCGCCCCTAAACCCCACCCAGGGCCCTATCTCTACATTCAGAGACCTCCTACAACACGCTGGGCCTAAACCCTACCCACACACCCTCACTGAGGGCCCTACCTACAAACTCCAGAACTCCACTCTCCAGAGACCCTCTTTCCATGTGTGGCAGAGATCCTAAGCAGAGGACCTGCCCCATGTTCAAACGTCACCACCCCACCTCTCTAGGTCTCGCCCCACCCTAAAGCCTGCACCTGCCTAAGTTCCACCCCCTGCCTAAACTCCGCCCCCATAGCCAAGGCTTGTTTTTTTTTTTTTCTTTTCTTTTTTCTTCTTTTAGATTGGGGTTCTGTTTTACATGTTGATTCATTGTTGTTGATTCTTTTATATTTTTACTTTTCCTAATAAATATTTTATTTTTATTTTTCTAATTTTATGTTATTCTTTACACTTTGTTAGTGATCTCTCTTTTTGACTTGTTGCCCACCCCCCTTTTTTGTTCTTGGCTGTGGTTTTATTTTACCTTATTGCAGTTGTTCCAATTCTAGTTTTATTTTCCTAATATATTTTTTATCTCTCTATTTTTATTTCATTTTTTATTCCTTGATATGGTACTGCTCTTTTTCTTTGTTTTTTCCTTTTTTTTTTTTTTTTTTACACCACAAAGCTTGCAAGATCTTGGTTCCCAGGCCGGAGGTCAGACCCAGCTCCTGTGGTGGGAGCTCCGAGTCCAAACTGCAGGACTAACAGAGAACGTCAGACTCCAGGGAATATCAATCAGAGTAAGGCCTCATGGAGGTCCTCATCTCAGCACCAAGACCCAGCTCTATCTAACTGCCTGAAAACTCCAGTGCTGGACATCTCAGCCAAACAACCAGTAAGACAGGAATACAGCACCAACCATCAAAAAAAAAAAAAAAAAAAGACAAAAAAATATGTTACAGACAAAGGAGCAAGGTAGGTAAACACCTACAAGACCAAATAAATGAAGATGAAATTGGCAAACTACCTGCAAAAGAATTCAGAGTAATGATAGTGAAGATGATCCAAAATCTTGGAAACAGAATGGAGAAAATACAAGAAACATTTAACAAGGATCTAGAAGATTAAAGAGCAAAAAAACAGTGATGAATAACACAATCACTGAAATTAAAAATATTCTAGAAGAAATCAATAACAATAACTGAGGCAAAAGAACGAATAAGTGACCTGGAAGATAAAATAGTGGAAATAACTGCCAGGGAGCAGAATAAAGAAAAAAGAATGAAAAGAATTGAGGACAGTCTCAGAGACCTCTGGGACAACAGTAAATGCACCAATATTCGACTTATAAGGGTCCCAGAAGAAGAAGAGAAAAAGAAAGGGACTGTGAAAATATTTGAAGACATTATAGTCAAAAACTTCCCTAACGTCGGAAAGGAAATAATCAAGTCCAGGAAGCACAGAGAGTACCATACAGGATAAACCCAAAGAGAAACATGCCAAGACACATATTAATGCAACTATGAAAAATTAAATACAAAGAAAAAATATTAAAAACAACAAGGGAAAAAAAAATACAAGGGAATCCCCATAAGGTTAACAGCTGATCTTTCAGCAGAAACTCTGAAAGCCAGAAGGGAGTGGCAGGACATATTTAAAGTGATGAAAGGGAAAAATCTACAACCAAGATTACTCTACCCAACAAGGATCTCATTCAGATTCCATGGAGAAATTAAAACCTTTACAGACAGGCAAAAGTTAAGAGAATTCAGCACCACTAAACTAGCTTTACAACAAATGCTAAAGGAACTTCTCTAGGCAGGAACACAAGAGAAGGAAAAGACCTACAAAAACAAACCCAAAACAATTAAGAAAATGGTAATACGAATATACATGCTGATAATTACCTTAAATGTAAACAGATTAAATGCTCCAACCAAAAGACATAGACTGGCTGAATGGATACAAGAACAAGAACTATACATATGCTGTCTACAAGAGACCCACTTCAGACCCAGGGACACATACAGACTGAAAATGAGGGGATGGAAAAATATATTCCATGTAAATGGAAATCAAAAGAAAGCTGGAGAAGCAATTCTCATTATCAGACAAAATAAACTTTTATATAAAGACTACTGCAAGAGACAAAGAAGAACACTACATAATGATCAAGGGATCAATCCAAGAAGAAGATATAACAATTGTAAATATTTATGCACCCAACATAGGAGCATATCAATACATAAGGCAAGTGCTAACAGCCATAAAAGGGGAAATCAACAGTAACACAATAACAGTAGGGGACTTTAACACCCCACTTCCACCAATGGACAGATCATCCAAAACGAAAATAAATAAGGAAACACAAGCTTTAAATGACAAATTAAACAAGATGGACTTAACTGATATTTATAGGACATTCCATCCAAAAGCAACAGAATACACTTTCTTCTCAAGTGCTTATGGAACATGCTCCAGGATAGATCATATCTTGGGTCACAAATCAAGCCCCAGTAAATTTTAAAAGATTGAAATTGTATCAAGTATCTTTTCCGACCACAACGGTATGAGACTAGATATCAATTACAGGAAACAAAATGTAAAAAACGGAAACAAATGGCGGCTAAACAATACACTACTAAATAATCAAGAGATCACTGAAGAAATCAGAGGAAATCAAAGAATACCTAGAAAAAAATAACAATGAAACAACGACAACCCAAAACCTATGGCATGCGCAAAAGCAGTTCTAAGAGGGAAATTTAGAGCAATACAATCTTACCTCAAGAAACAAGAAAAATTTCAAATAAACAATCTAACCTTACACCTAAAGCAATTAGAGAAAGAAGAACAAAAAAAACCCCAAAGTTAGCAGAAGGAAAGAAATCATAAAGATCAGATCAGAAACAAGTGAAAAAGAAATGAAGGACATAATGGCAAACATCAATAAAAATAAAAGCTGGTTCTTTGAGAAGATAAACAAAATTGATAAACTATTAGCCAGACTCATCAAGAAAAAAAAAGGGAGTGGGCTTCCCTGGTGGTGCAGTGGTTGAGAGTCCGCCTGCCGATGCAGGGGACATGGGTTCGTGCCCCGGTCTGGGAAGATCCCACATGCCGCGGAGCGACTAGGCCCGTGAGCCATGGCCACTGAGTCTGCACATCCGGAGCCTGTGCTCCACAACGGGAGAGGCCACGACAGTGAGAGGCCTGCATACCGCCAAAAAAAGAAAAAGAAAAAAAAGGGAGAAGACTCAAATCAACAGAATTAGAAATGAAAAAGAAGTAACAACTGATACTGCAGAAATACAAAGGATCCTGAGAGATTACTACAAGTAACTATATGCCAATAAAATGGACAACCTGGAAGAAATGGAGAAATTCTTAGAAAAGCACAACTTCCAAGACTGAACCAGGAAGAAATAAAAAATATATACAGATGAATCAGAAGCACTGAAATTGAAACTATGATTAAAAATCTTCCAACAAACAAAAGCCCAGGACCACGTGGCTTCACAGGCGAATTCTATCAAACATTTAGAGAAGAGATAATACCTATCCTTCTCAAACTTTTCCAATATAGCAGAAGGAGGAACACTCCCTAACTCATTTTACGAGGTCACCGTCACTCTGATACCAAAACCAGACAAAGATGTCACAAAAAATGAAAACTACAGGCCAATATCTCTGATGAACATAGATGCAAAAATCCTCAACAAAATACTAGCAAACAGAATCCAATAGCACATTAAAAGGATCATACAACATGATCAAGTGGGGTTTATTCCAGGAATGCAAGGATTCTTCAATATATGCAAATCAATCAATGTGATACACCATATTAACAAACTGAAGGAGAAAAACCATATGATCATCTCAATAGACGCAGAAAAAGCTTTTGACAAAATTCAACACCCATTTATCATAAAAGCTCTCCAGAAAATAGGCAATGAGGGAATTTACCTCACCATAATAAAGGCCATATATGACAAACCCCCAGCCAACATCATTCTCAACGGTGAAAAACTGAAACCATTTCCACTAACATCAGGAACAAGACAATGTTGCCCACTCTCACCACTATTATTCAACATAGTTTTGGAAGTTTTAGCCACAACTATCAGAGAAGAAAAAGAAATCAAAGAAATACAAATCAGGAAAGAAGTAAAGCTGTTACTGTTTGCAGATTACATGATACTATACATAGAGAATCCTAAAGATCCTAACAGAAAACTACTAGAGCTAATCAATGAATTTGGTAGAGTAACAGGATACAAAATTAATGCACAGAAATCTCTTGTATTTCTATACACTAATGATGAAAATCTGAAAGAGAAATTAAGGTAACGTTCCCATTTACCATTGCAACAAAAAGAATAAAATACCTAGGAATAAACCTACCTAAAGAGACGAAAGACCATGATACAAACAGATGGAGAGATACCATGCTCTTGGATTGGAAAATCAACATTGTGAAAATGACTACCCAAAGCAATCTACAGATTCAGTGCAATCCCACTCAAACTACCAAAGGCATTTTCCACAGGACTAGAACAAAAAATTGCACAATCTGTATGGAAACACAAAAGGCCCTGAATGGCCAAAACAATCTTGAGAAAGAAAAACAGAGCTAGAGGAATCAGGCTCCCAGACTTCACACTATATACGAAGCTACAGTAATCAAGACTGTATGGTACTGGCACAAAAACAGAAATATAAATAAATAGAACAGGATAGAAAGCCCAGAGATAAACCCACGCACATATGGTCACCTTATTTTTGATAAAGGAGGCAAGAGTACACAATGAATAAAAGAGAGCCTCTTCAATAAGTGGTACTGGGAAAACTGGACAGCTACATGTAAAAGAATGAAATTAGAACATTCCCTAACACCATACACAAAAATTAACTCAAAATGGATTAAAGACCTAAATGTAAGGCCAGACACTATAAAACTCTTAGAGGAAAACATAGGCAGAACACACTATGACACAGATCACAGCAAGATCGTTTTTGACCCACCTCCTAGAGAAATGGAAATAAAAACAAAAATAAACAAATGGGACCTAATGAAGCTTAACAGCTTTAGCACAGCAAAGGAAACCATAAAAAAAGAAAAGACAACCCTCAGAGTGGGAGAAAATATTTGCAAACAAAGCAACTGACAAAGCATTAATCTACAAAATATACAAGCAGCTCATGCAGCTCAATATCAAAAAAACAAACAACCCAATCCAAAAATGGGCAGAAGACCTAAATAGACATTTCTCCAAAGAAGATATACTGATTGCCAACAAACACATGAAAAGATGCTCAACATCACTAATCACTAGAGAAATGCAAATCAAAACTACAATGAGGTATCACCTCACACTAGTCAAAATGGCCATCATCAAAAAGTCTACAAACAATAAATGCTGGAGAGGGTGTGGAGAAAAGGGAACCCTCTTGCACTGTTGGTGGGAATGTAAACTGATACAGCCACTATGGAGAACAGTATGGAAGTTCCTTAAAAAACTAAAAATAGAACCACCATATGACCCAGCAATCCCACTACTGGGCATATACCCAGAGAAAACTGTAATTCAAAAAGACACAAGCACCCCAATATTCATTGCAGCACTATTTACAATAGCCAGGACATGGAAGCAACCTAAGTGTCCACTGACAGATTAATGGATAAAGAATATGTGGCACGTATATACAATGGAATATTACTCAGCCATAAAAGAAACAACATTGAGTATTCGTAGTGAGGTGGATGGACCTAGAATCTGTCATAAAAAGTGAAGTAAGACAGAAAGAGAAAAACAAATACCTTATGCTAACACATATATATGGTATCTTAAAAAAAAAAAGGTTCTGATGAACTGAGGGGCAGGACAGGAATAAAGACATAGACATACAGAATGGACTTGAGGACACAGGGATGGGGAAGGGTAAGCTGGGATGAAGTGAGATAATAGCAGTGACATATATATACTACCAAATGTAAAATAGATAGCTAGTGGGAAGCAGCTGCATGGCACAGGGAGATCAGCTCGGTGCTTTGCGACCACCTAGAGGGGTGGGATAAGGAGGGTGGGAGGGAGATGCAAGAGGGAGGGGACATGGGGATATACGTATGCATACAGCTGATTCACTTTGTTATATAGCAGAAACTAACACACCATTGTAAAGCAATTATGCTCCAATAAAGATGTTAAAAAAAAAACTTTGGGAGGTAAAAGCTTAAGATTTTAAAAAGTGAACTCAAAATGATGTCATATAAAAAGGGTTACAACTAAACACAAGTTGTAAACATATATATTGCTCCCCTATCAAAATTTCATGTTGGTTAATGGTTATAAAGGCCTACTTTTCACCTATGGAGCAGAAACTCTAGTTTTTATATAACCAATATTTCCAAAGTGTCCAATCACCTTTATTTATTCATATAATAAATGATGAGTCAAGCTATTCACTTCTAATTTTGCAACTGAAACCACTGATATAGAGGAGCTAATACAGGCTGTCTCAGAATCACACAGGAAGTTGATAAAAGGTCCAGAAATATAACTGAAAATGTTATATGTTCATTTATGTCTTATCTGTATGAAAAAATTAAATATATGTTTCCCAGAAAATTTTAGGTGTCCTAAAATTAACAGAAACTTCATTTGGAAAACCATTTATTAATGTTTTTATTGCAGCTTTCATCATTTTTTCCCTCTCCAACAGCCTACCTCTATCCAAGTTCCCCTTCATACCCTTGTTATAAATTCATCTATTGGATCTTGTTAAAAACTGTTTAATAAAAACCATGACAATCAATAAAAAGCTTAAAATAAGAGAAAACAGGATAGAAACATGCAAGACACTACCAAAAAATCCTTAAGTGTGGATACACATAAAGGCAAAAATAAATTAGATGGGACTGAATTATTTGGTCAGGCTGATTTTCTGTGATTCACAAAGATCATCTTGCAGGGATGGGTACTTCTGGGTTTCATTCACATCATTCTTGGAGGCAGAGCACCCTTTCTGATTGGTCAAGTCCTTCTGCTCTCTGGAAATGGTCTTAGAAATTCATTATAGACATGAACAACCTAAATGTCTACATTATCTAAGCAAGCTGTGTGTGTGTGTGTGTGTGTGTGTGACATTATGAGTTAAAAAGAAATGCAAAAACAAAAAATAAGTAGTTTCATTTATGGTCTGTCATATTGGCAAACATTATAAAGTATTATTCCAATCTGTCTGTGTGGTGCAAGCCGGTTACTTCCATACTCTTCTGGTGGGAATATTGTTATAGACTTTTTGAAAATAAATTAAGCAAACTACATAAAGATATGTTACTACATAAAGATACCAAATGATATTACTTCTAGAAAACTATTCTTAGCATGAAGCAGTCTGGGCAGGACTTCCAGAGTAGCAGAGTAAGGATCACCATAAATCTACTCCTTTAGGAAAATAACAAAAACACTGGGGAAATGGTCAAAATCAATATTTTCAAGGCTACAGAGTTAACCAAAGGCTTTCAGTAATCTGAAGATTTTACTTTAGAAAAATGCTGAACTTGGAGCAGCAGGATTTGTGGCATTACAACCAGACCTACTCCCATCCCCATATCTATATCTCTGTGGTAGTCTTGAAAACTAGGAGACTTGCATGCCTTGGAGGATGCCATCTGGGATTTAATCCTTCAAATCATGAAACCCCAGAGCATTATCGCTACTGAGATCTGTTTCACAGCTTTTTGGGAAAGCCCATTTCCAAGATGTTTTCATTATATTGATTTCCAGTGGAATTCAACTCCATTGGAAAAACCAAATTTTCAGAGTACTTATCAAAAATAATCCATGGCAACTATTTTTCATCACAGTTGATGGAGGCTGTGATATTGAAATGGAGCAGAACCCTACGGTCCTTCCCCTCCCCCCACCCCCCACCCCCAAGCCGAGTCCTCAGCCTGCCTTCTGTCTGGGGGGAAACTTTAGCCAAACAAGTTTAATCAGAGAAGCAAGACAATGCAGAAACAAAGAAAAACAGTCAAAAGAGACCAAATAATAATAGTTTAGTCATTAAGCCAGGTCAAGGACTTTATTGCCTCCTCAAGGGCTATAGATAACATTCTGAGCCACAGCCTGTGAGCTGTCATACAGAGACTGAAACCCCCACCAGGTGAAAAAAGTTAACTACATGATGACCAAACTGGAGCCATGACGTAAGCTGCCACAATTCTGGCTTCAAAGAAATGGGAACAAACCGACCCTGGAACTAAAGACTAACTGTACTGAAAACAATCAACATGACGCTGATAAGACTGCTGCATGACTAATTTCAAAATGTCAGAGCTGACTATGCTGTTTCTGCATGTAGCCCCCTCCCTCCTTTTATGAAAGGTCTATAAAATCTCTTGCCCAGTGATTGTCAGCGGGAGGAGTCAGCTTTTGAACAGAAGTCCACCCTCCCCCCACCCCCAAGTTGCTAGCCTCCAAAATAAAGCAAACTTTCCACCAACCTTGCCTCTTTACTGGCTTCTGAGCAACGAGCAGTCGGATTCCCACTTTCGGTAATGGTTTTTTTGACGTCCAACGTGAGGCTGCTGCGTTCTCGCGAGGCTGCTGCGTTCTCGCGAGGCTGCTGCGTTCTCGCGAGGCTGCTGCGTTCTCGCGAGGCTGCTGCGTTCTCGCGACATCTAGCTCTCCCGGGGTTTTCCAGAGTAGAGCCGCGGGCCGTGGGTATGGCCTGGGGTGGTTGCGATGAGCCCGGTGCTTGTGGTTAGCTGGCCCCAAGAGGGGGATTCTGGGAGACGTTCCTAGCAGCTGCCGAAACCATTTGTTTCGGGGATCCTCCCTGTTTCTCCCCTGCTCCTACTACTAGCTGCCAACTTACGCTTTTCCTTGGTGGAACGGAAACATGCATCTGGATGAGCTAACGAGCTACAAGACTGAGAAAGTCCGCAGGTAGGGCACAAGGGCAAACTTCTCTTTTGAGCATGAAGTGCTATTTGGGCATTTTGCCAATTGGTTCTGACGTGGGTCTGATGTTGAGGACCGTTTGTGAACACAAAGTGCTATTGGACATTTTTGCCAATTGGTTCTGACGTGTGTCTCATATTAAGGACCGTATGTGAGCATGAAGTGCTATTGAGCATTTTTGCCAGTTGGTTCTGATGTGCCTCTGACGTTGAGGACTGTTTGTGAACATGAAGTACTATTGGGCATTTTTGCCAATTGGTCATGACGTGTGTCTGACGTCAGTGACTGTGTTAGGGAAGTGTTTGGGACTCCATTGAGTCATCCTCTTGGCAAATTTGTGACAGTTCTGTCTTCTGGTGTGTGAATGTATATTCCATTTGTGTGACTGCTATTTTTGTTGTATTTTGTAAACTGGGAAATTCAGGTTCAATTCATTAGAAAAATTTTAGCGATGAAATTATGACTCGAAAGAAAAGATAATCTTTTTAACAAGGTATAACAAAAGTATTCTTCAGACTCCAGAGAAAATTGGTTAAGATGAAACGCTTTTGAAACTCCAAAACTGGATCTTTTTACATATGCAGTTAGAAAAGCTAGCTTGATAAAATACTGTTTTCAGAATTCTGACCCTGAGAGAACAAATATATGCCTAAGAGAAGGCTTGAAGTTAATTCTTATCATGTCCTTGAAATACAAACATAGCCCACTGTGCTGAGACTTCAGCCTTGGGTTACTTAGTAGAACTTCAGAAGATGTTTGGGTTTATTAAACACACAACTTGTGCCATATTAAAGAGAAATTATGCTATGAAAAAAATGTAAGCTTTCAGAGGTTATAAAATATGTTCTTAAGTGTGCCAATCAGTAAATGCTGAACAGTTCAATTATTTGTTTCTTGGTTTTGTTAGGGTGTTTAAGGGTTAAAAATTGTGATATGTAATTAAAGCTACTAAAAATGATAAGAGAAGCATTTTAGTATGTAAAACAAGTAGGATATGTGTTGTCAGTGAGAAAAGGTATAAAAAGTGGAGATACTTTTATTGAAGAAAAATGATAATTTTTTTCTAGAGCTGGTTGTTTCTGGATGGGGAAAAATAAGGGATAAATCATGTGAATACAAGAAGTGGATAAAATGTTTGTGAAAAAAGGAAACTTTGAGAAAAAATTTTGGATGTTGTCAGGAGTGATTATGATTAGATTGGATTTAATTAGGTAAATGAGCTTTGTTATTAACAGTAAGCTGGTACAAGACTGGAGTTTGGTTTTCTTTCTCCCTGTTAAGAGAACAAAATTTTTCTGGAATATCAAGCTGCTTTTTATAAGAGATTGTAAGTTTCTTTCTCTAGCTAACTTTGAGTATTCCAAAGGGCCCCTAGGCATCTCAGAAGAAATATTAAAGTAAGTAGGATTATTTGGTATGTTAAATTATATGGAAAACATTTGATAACTTTCAGACCATAGTGTCTGTGGAAAAACTTTAGCCAAACAATAAGTTTAATCAGAGAAGTGAGAAAATGTAGAAACAAAGGTAAACAGTCAAAAGAGACCAATTAATAATAGTTTAGTCATTAAGCAAAGTCAAGGACATTTACTGCCTCCTCAAGGGCTATAGATAACATTCTGAGCCATATCCTGTGAGCTGTCTTATAGATACTGAAACCCCCACCAGGTGGAAGAAGTTAACTACAAGATGACCAGACTGGAGGCATGACATAAGCTGCCACAGTTCTGAGAACTGTCTTCAAAGAAATGGGAACAAACTGACCCTGCAACTAAAGACTAACTGTATTAAAAATAATCAACATGATGCTGATCAGACCACTGCATGACCAATTTCAAGATGCGTGTCAGAGCTGACTGTGCTGTTTCTGCATGTAGCCCCCCTCCCTCCTTCTACAAAAGGTCTATAAATGCTCTTGCCCTCTGACCATCACTGGGAGGAGTCAGCCTTTGGACAGGAGTCCACACTCCCTCCCCTAGGTTGCTAGCCTCCAAAATAAAGCAAACTTTCCTTTCCACCAACTTTGCTTCTTTATTAGCTTCTGAGCCTCGAGCAGCTGGACCCCCACTTTCAGTAACAGTATCATTTGTTAAAACAAGATCTTGGCCAGAAACATTTGGAGAATGAAATGTGCATAGGGAATTCTGAAAACATATTCCTGGGAATTTAGAAGGCTGAATATATATGCCAAGCTACACACATGGTCAAGAGACCTGAGAGGGTACCAATCTCTCATTGCTGTCTAACTTGAGGTCCTGCACAGGAAGTGAAGGCTTAACAGATTTGTGAAGTGCCTGAGCACCGAATGCATGCCCCAACACACACACATACACACACACACACACAGCACTTGGCAAAGGGCGGAAAACTTATTGTTTAAGGCATTTAAGAGAAACTCTAACCAATCATCTGACTCCATTTAGCTAACTGAATGCAGACTTCAGTGACTCACACATCAGGAAATACAGAATCCGTCCAGGAAAATCAGTAAACAAAATACAAACAACAATAGCAACAACAACAACAAGTTCTAAGTAGGGGAAATATGATTTCCAGAGCTACCACCTTACATTATCTAAAATAAACAGTTTTGGCAAAAAGTTATGAGACATACAAAGGACAGTACACGAATACACAGAGAAAAACAAAATTAATAGAAACTATCCCTGAGAGGGCACAGATATTGAACTAAGTAGACAAAAACATTAAAATAGTGATTTTAAATATGCTCAAAGAAATAAATGTACCTGTGTCTAAAGAATTAATGTATGGCAATGATGTCTCACCAGATATAGAATCAAAGAAACAAAGGAAGGAAGGGAGGGAGGGAGGGAGGGAGGAGAGAGGAAGGAAGAAAAGAAAGAAGTTGTGGGGGGAAAACAAACAGAATGAAGCAGTATTATTCTCAAATATTTAAACACAAAAATGTTTATTACAGCTTTGCTTATAAGGGAAAAATGATGGAAATAACATTAAAAAAACAAGCAGTTTAATTTCATTGTTTTGATGTGGAGAATTGAATCAAATAATCTGAAGAAGTTCAATCGTTTAATAAATTTATGCTTGACATCCAGAGGTAAGAGCTGTGAACACACATCTCTGCAGAATTAAACAATGTTAATTTGAGTTTTAAAAACAGTTAATTTGTTGGTCAAGAGGTTAAGGATTATTCACATATATTACCTGAATTTCATTAGTGCACCTCTGCATAGCTTTTTTTGTTAAAGATGAGAAAATAATAACTAGTTACCAGAAAATTAATAAAATACTCTAAAGTCAAATTTTAAAAAATGTCAAATTCTGGCTCAAAATGTAGCATGTATTTGTATAAAATGAACTTGTTTGTTTGGCTTCTGTTTGTTTTGGTAGACAGCTTATAGTTAGGTCTTGCTTTTCTTTTTTAATCCACTGACAGTTTCTGTCTATAATGGTGTATTTAGACCATTCCCATTTAAGTGAACACTGATATAGCTGGATTAAAATGTACAATGTTTGTAACTGATTCTATCCATTGTACTTAACATTTTATTTCTTCAGTTTTTTTCTTCCTTTCTTATTCTCCCCTCTCTTATTGAATTGAGCATTTAAAAGATTCTGTTTTCTCTCCTGCCTTAGCATATCATTTATATTTCTTTAAAAATATTTTTAGTACTGTAAGTTGCCTTACAGTATTTTAGTTGCCCTAGTATTATTAATATGCATGTACAGCCAATCCATGTCTATATTCAAGAAACACTATATGTACTACTTCAAGGGTAGTTCAGGTACCTTATAACAGAGTATTCCCAGTTTCTCCCTTCTGGCCTTTATAATATCTGTGACATTCATTGAACTTATCTATCTTCTATAACCATGTAATATATTGTTTCTATCATTACTGTGAACATTTATATATTTTATCAAATAAGAAAAAGAAAGGAGTTTATTATCCCTTCATTTTATTACTTATCTTGTGCTTTTCTTCTTTCTTCTTCCTTTTTTAAAATATATATTGAGTTCTGATCTATGTTATTTTCCTTTATTCAAAATGTCTTGAGGGGCAGTTATGCTGTGATGAATTCTCTATGTTTCAGTTTTTCGAATAAAGTCTTTATTTCTCCCTCACTTTGGAGGACAATTTTGCTGTATATATAATTCCAGATTTATAGGTTTTTTTCTTTAAATATTTCCCTTTGCTTTTCTTGTTTGTATGGTTTTTGACAAAAGTTGGCTCTAATTCTTATATTTTTTTCTTCTGTAGGTAAGGCATATTCTCCTCTCTCCTCTGGCTTCTTTCAGGATTTTCTTTTCATGTTTGGTTTTCAGCAGTTTGAATAGGATATGCATGTTGTTTTCAAGTGCAATGGTTTCTTTTGATTTTGAAATGGATCCATTGTTTTTAGTCTAAGTGGCACAATTACTTTTAAAACATTATAGACTTCCTATGTATTAGATAGAAACTGACTCATTATGGGGGGGTGGAGAGAGAGAAACATTGTCACAAATCTTTGTGAATAGGCCCCTTTCAACTTCAGTCTGTCAGTCAGGGTACTATGGGCCAACACCAGAGTAGTTCTTAGAAGTCCTGTTATAGTGTTCTGAGATTACTGGACATGTTCCGAAGATACTCTGAAGATGCTCTGAAGCCATTTTCTCTCACTTAGAGGACCTATGAAGCACCACTTAAACCTTTTTGAGATCTTAACAAATGTTTTTATGACCTTAACTATGACACTGTGTTTTACTGTCAGTGTCCTAAATTTGATCCTTATTCTGAGGCCATTTTTATTTGAGAATATTTTTTTCTGGGAAACAACATGGATGAGAAATAATTTTATTTTCCAACAGAGAAAGTCCTGGCTACTTTATATTTCTTTTATACTGTGTTTGAAAATGCAACATTTCCTTCTCAAGCTCATCTCTCTCCTCTCATACTTAATCATACTTAATTTAGAGGCAGCTAAAGGAAACTATTTGGTACTTTCACAGTCTGCTTGGAAATCCGATTAGCCAGGTCCACCAGTTAATTAAATATCCTGTTGTCCATGTTACCATAGAGGATAATATCATTAATTTACTAACAGCATATAACTTGGGCTCTTTTTCCTCCGGCCTCTCAAAGCAATTTTGCTACTGCTATTCCAGCCTTTCACTAACAATCTCCTCTTCAGGTCTTTGTTAAGTGCCTGATCCCAAAGTTATGGCATGGGTTTGTGGCAAAAGGACTCTACTTTTTGTTAGCAATTTCTACTTCAATTAGTGTTCCCTCTGTAATAATCCAGCCCCCAAATTATTGGCTTGACAAAACAAAGATTTAATTTCTAAGAACTCTTTAATCTGTACTGGGCTTACCTGGTAGTTTGCTTTTTTGTTTTCTGTTTTTTTTGCATGTCTTGCCAATGGTTATGTGAACAGCTACATTTAACTGGCAAGTTGTCTGCAATCTTGGTTCATCTGGGACACTCAAGCAGTTGGATTTCTCTCTCATTCCAAGTAGTTTTGAGGCATCTCTGTCTGAATGTAATCTCTCCATCTGGTCTTTTCATTTGGAAGTTCCAAAACAATAGCTAAACTTTGAACATGAAGAATCAGAGAAGCTGCCTGGCCTTCTTAAGGCTCTGGCCCAGTACTGGCACACTGTACAATCTGTCACTTTCAGTTTGGCTAAAGCAAGTCTCTGGCCCATCACAGATTCTAGAAGAGGCTACACAAGAGCATGACTAGTGAATGTCTCTGGTTCATTGATGGTAACCAATGTAATGGACTATCACAATTGCATAATCAGTATAACCAACGGTATAAAATAAGTCTGGGAAAAAATGGCTACAGCATTAAAAAATACTTAAAAATGTTTTCTGTGTTTTTGGTTTTGGTTATGATAGGATTGGGGAGATAAGTAAGGATAAGAATGGGATAAAAAGTTATCTGCTGCAATTTATTTACCCACTGAAATGTTATTTCTTTATAACAAAAATGTTTGCTAACACTACACTTTAAATAATAAAATTTCTAAATTGATATCTATAAATCCCATTTAGAGCTTGCTGCTACTGTCACAACTACTTTTAATGATAATTTTAATGATTTTTGTTGTTGTTTTACTGGTCTGATTTGAATTGTTGTTAACCAAAATAAAGAAAAGAAAGTGAATTAAATTGCTATTTGGTAAGTAGAAGTGAGACATTTACTGTATAAGTCAGCAATGAAATAAGTCATGTAGTTGACCTCTAAAATGTCAGTTGAAACAAACGAAATCAAAGCAAACTGTGACTCCTATAAATAAATACATTAATGGCTTGCCTCTTAGTCAACAGGAATTTTAAAATTGAATGGCAACACCTGATTATGCATTTCTAAAATAGAAAGAGCCATATCATGTCTTGTTGGGTAAAACAGTGCATTACTCCAATTTGCACAAATATTTTCTTTAGAGGAGTCATGCTGTGTTTGCAATGATTTCATAATTTTCTAGCCCAACTGCATGCTGTGACTTAAATATAAGTGTGGGCTAATGGGAAAAAGTAAGGAGGAGAAAAATCACACATTATGACTAAAACCCAGAAATATACAGATGTGAAATTCTACATTATATTCCCAGATTTTCCATTTCCATTTATGTTCATATAACAAAATGTTTATCTGGAGTCTAAATGGATTTTCAGGGCTACATATATTGTAGATACCTTACTTAATCCTGGTTCAGACAAAAATAATTCTAGTGTTTAGATAACTCCCAAGAATATGGCAATGTTTAAGAAAAAACATTTTATCACGTATCTATGGAATACATCCTGTTATGTTTAAGAAAAATATATCACGTATCTATGGAATATGTCCTGTTATGAATTTTATTTATAGGAATAACATGTGAAGCAATTAATTAATATTAATTTCAATATAATAGATGGGTTTATCTGAAAACAAAACCAAGATGCTTAACACTAAATTCTAAATGTTTTGTGAGGGCGAAAAAGGAATATATTTTATGTATTTATTTATTTTTAGAGTAAAAGGAAGATTTTGCAATACATGCCATTTTTTATTGAAGTATAGTTGATTTACAATATTGTGTTAGAGTTGGGTGTACAGCAAAGTGATTCAGTTAGACATATATATGTATATATCTATATTCTTTTTTCAATTATTTTCCATTATAGTTTATTAAATACAAGCCATTTTTAAGAGAGAATACCAAGACTACTAAGAAATAAGATGTCCTTTTTTTTGGTGGGGGATCAAGACGTTCTAATTGATAATTATATAGGAGTATTTCAGAATTGCTGCTTGTAGTAGTGAATGTTAATGACATCTACATATAGAAAAAATTAAAGAAAAATCAAGGCAGTGATGGTATAAAGAGACCCACTATTGATGACTGCTTACCTGGGTGTTTTACATGTCTCCTGAATAATGATAAATAAACTTTATTACACGAATTGTATTCGTTTTCTCACAAAATAATGAACCTCAGACTTAATAATTTTTAGTATTTTCCTAATGGCAGATACTGCATTCCTAGTATGCTTCCTACTTTTCTGTCTTGATAATCATATCTAGTTATAGCTATCAGACCACAGCAACACCACAATGCCAATAACTGGAAGTACCTAAGGCTTAAGATTCCGAAACAAAATATATTTTCTCATAGTTTATTCTCCAGTTTTCTGGTTAGACAGTGTTGAGAAGGAATGGTTTTAAACCCCATTAGTAGTAGATTCTTGCTCTGGACAAACCACTGTTCTTCATGAGGTCTCTCTGGGAAATAAATGTCCAGAATATAAAGTGATGTAAATTAACACATTTTTAGGTGTGACTTTGGCCTCAAGATTTTATATATTTGCCTGGGATAAACTAAGTGACTAAGTGACTAAGTTTCTCTCTTTATCTGTGACTTAAAGAAGTGTTAATCTGAACACTCAATCTCAGCTTTTCTAGAGACTATCTTGGATGGCAAGAAGAAACAGGAAGGAAGAAAAGATATAAAAAGAGAGAATAATGGACAACACTTGAGGAAGATTTGACTAGGAAGCAGTCATAGCCGAATCAAAATCAATGACTCAAGCTTTCAAAGTAATAATGAGAGTTAGTGAGAAATCCACCCAATAGCACAGTGACCAATACAATATTACAAAAGGACCACTGAAATTCAGATTGCCTACAGGACTTGTCAGCCTACCTCACACAAACATCCCTGTCTAAAATAATTTTATTTCATTAGACACCTCTTCTGAGCATCCACATAGTTAAATAAGAAGATTAATCTATTGAAAAATTATTTATCAGTGATCTGAATTTCAAAATAATATTGAACATTTACTCTATGAAAAGTATTAGAAGAGGTCCTATGGTCTACAAGATAAGGTCCCTTTGTTTTCAAAGATTGCCCTCTAACTAGGGATGATGCAATATGTATACAACAAAGAAAAAGGATGCACCACTTACTGATTACCCACTACATACCTCAAAATTACTTAAGCATTTTATATATGTCACTTAATTTAGTTCTCAAGAAAGCAGGGGCGGGGGGGGAATTCAAACTCATGTTTCACTCTAAACTCATCTTCTTTCTTTTGTGCCATCATTTCTAATAATATGCTTAATATATAATGGTATTCCATGAGCATAAATTTCAGTTTCTGCTATATCTGTTTTTAGGAAATGGAACATATATCCTCAAATGCCAGGAAGTCTCATTAGAGATCATGTAGCATATGGTGCATGATAAATCATTTCATGCCCACATTTGTAAGTGTTCAGCATGCAGAGAAAACTTCTACCTTGAAGCATATGGTCTATTGATAAGAGCTAAGATGTTGTTTTATTACTATAATAATTTCTGCATATATTTGTAGTGCCTACCATATTTATGATATATAATACAGTTATAATACTAAAGGTAATACTAACATGTGTTGTATGGTTATTATGTGCAGGTATTAAGCTACATAATTTCATATCCTTTATTTCATTTAATTCTCATAGCAATCCTAAGGTAGTAGCATAATTATTTTTAAAATTTCCAAGTAAGAAATGGGGTTTATAGTAATACATCCAAATCACATAAGTGATCAGAACACTGAAAAGATTTCAAGATCTTATTTATCACACAAGCTAATTCACTATGCATAAGAAAAAATTGTTTTAAATGGAAATGCTCTTGAATTACCTAACTCAGACAAACAAAAAATTTAAATGCTCAAAATGAATATGAAAATCACAGCTTTCAGTTTCAACAACTTATGGAAGAGGCATCTAAGGTGAAATAACTAATTCTATTGGAATAGTTTAATTCACGGACACATGAATAATAATAAAAAACATTTAATGTTTCTTACTTTATGACACTATATCTATACAAATTGAGTTTTCATATTATTCTCCAACAGAAATCAAACGTAAGATTGGACTACATGTCTCACTAAACCAGTAGATTGTACTTAGTAACATATTAATATTAAATTGTTATGTAACTTTAAAATAGAACTTCTTAAACTGAAACTACCAATTCTATTTTATTTAAATATTTAAAGGCAATGTCCTTTAATCAATTTGACATTTTCTTATTTATTTTTTCCTTATTATGTATGACACAATAAATAGGACTTTTAAATTATCTGCTATTGAAGTTTTATTAGGTAGAATAAAGTAAGATGGCTAGAGAATATGTAAGCAATCTCTCAAGAAATTCCAAAAGTAATTGTCAATGATTATACCCCTTTTCACTGTGAGATCACTATAGTGACAAATATCAACATGAACTTGATACTTATAAAGAAAAATGACACAGAGCCACAGGTTTGCTTATATTAAGCAAATAGAAATTTTCAGTGCAGTCATACTATATATCAGGGATTAGCAATGTTTATTTGTGACAGATGAAGTACAACCTTCTGTATTTAACATTCAGAGAAGGCAGGAGGGCTGAGCAACCCATCTTGAGGCACAGGCATATGTGACCTACTCAAGTCTGAAGGCAGAGAGAACTGAAACTAAATTCACAGGCAGTCTGGGCCATACACTGAAACCAGGCAGCAAGTGTACGCTACTTATAAAGACACAGGAGAGGGGAGAGACTTAGACTCAGGTGCAATGCTATCAGGGAAGATTACTGAGGGAAACTCCACAGGTACTAAGACCTTATAACAAGTACCTGGCAGTCACCTTTCTATAATACCATGGGAGAAGTGGACAAGACCTGAGAAAGATATCTCTGGCGACTTGATGCCTGATGGATGGTGGAGAAAATGAGTCAAATCCTCCCATCATTCAGATCTCAATCACTGCTAAAGAAAATGTGTAACCCTGGCATCAAATAATTTCATCCTGTGGTGATCTGAATGTAAATGAAGCACAACAATTCCAAGAAGCATTCCCCTAGAGACTTCCTTGACTCAACTGCCCCAAATGAAGACGTGACAGAAGAAGAGGTATACCCTTTTCCAGACATAAATAATACTTTCATTAGAATTCTGTATATAATTTCAATAAAAAATCACCAGACATGTGAAAAAGACAAGAAAATATGATTTATTGTCAAGAGAGGAAAAAAGTCAACAGATCCAAAGAGATTAACCAGATACTTTAATTTTCAGAAAAGGACTATAAAATAAATGTAACAAATGTGTTACATAAATTATCTCTGGCTATAATAAACATGTTAAAGAATATAGTGGAAAAGGTGAACAAGTTATATAAACGTGTAGGGAATTTCAGCAAAGATATAGAACCAGATATGAATTCTAGAAATAAAAACTATGATATCAGAGACAAAGAATTCTTACGGGCTTAACAGCAGACTGTAGACATCATGAAAACATTTACTGGTCTTGAAACCAGGACAAGAGAATTATAAAAACTAAACAAAAGAGGATAATGTGAAGAAGAAAGTGGAAGAGAACATTCTGAGACCTGTGAGATAATATCAAATGATGTAACATACATGAAATGGGAGTTTAAGAAGGAAAAAGATATAATAGTAAAGAAATATATTTGAAGAGATAATGGCCAAGGTTTTCCAATATTAATGAAAACTATCAACCAACAAATCTAAGAAGTTCAGTATATTCCAAAAAAGAGTAAACACACAAAAATACTTAAGAATATTAAAGTAAAATTACTGAAAAACAAAGAAAACAAAGACATCTTGAAAGCAGGCAGATAAAGAGGACACATAAACATGTAGGTAACAATGCAATAGATGGTTGATTTCTCATAAGACACAGTGAAGACCAGAAGACAAAAAAGTGACACCTTCAATGTGCTGGAAAAAGGAAATCATCAGCTTAGAATTCTCTATTTAGGAAAAAAAATGTTTCAAATATAAAAGTGTAATAAATTTGGTCTTTGAAAAACGAATAGTGAAAACAAAAATTTATTTCCAGACATTCACTACACTACCAAAAAAGTTATTTGAGTTGCAGGAAAATTGATTTAAGACAGAAGCTTGGCTCTGCAAGAAGGAATGGGAAATTCCAGAAAGAGTGGTCACTAAATATAAAGCACTTTTCTAAGTAGTTATAATTAAAACCATTTCAAAAGTATTAATTGTTTAAACTTAAAATAATAAAAATGAAATATGGAGTAATAGTTTATAGAGAAGTAAAATATATGACAAGAGGAGCACAAAGGTGAGAGTGTTGAAATTGGAAGTGTAAATGCACCTTAGCAAGGTTCATTTTGTTGTAACAATCACACTGTTCATGAAGCTCTACACACACACACACACACACACACGTACACACACACTTCCCTAACAAAAACTGCCTTCAAGAGACTTCAATTTTATCAGAGAAATTAGGAAAGTACAAAAAGCAAATGCAGTAAAAACAGAAAAATAAATGATACAATAGAGCATATGACAAATGTGAAGAGAACAGAGAGAAGACAGAAATTGATTCAAACCAATGGAAAGACAGTTATTGTGGAAGAGACAATATTGCCTTTTCTCTGGTCTTTGAGAGAAAATAGATATGCTAAGTGAAATAAGTCAGGATAATAAGAATATATATTTTTATTAAAGTACAGTTGATTTACAATATTATATTAGTTTTCGGTGTACAACATAATCACTCATTTTTTTATAGATTATACTCTGTGAAAAGGAAGTAAGACACAAAATGGCATTACTGATAATTAATGAGAGAATATATAGAAAATAGGAGGGAAAAAACCCTTAAAGCTAAATTATTATAATAGAGAGATTTTATCAAGATATGATTCTACATTTTGTCCAAGTATTGTTCTACTTAGTTAAATAATTGTATGATTTTTCTCTTTTGTTTGCAAATATGAATGCCACTGATTTATTTTTAAATAGTAAATATTTCCTATTCTTATTCTTTTGTTTTACATGTGAAATTTAATAATTTAATCAAGTATTTATCAATAGCCTACTATGGAAAAATTAGAGTTAATGTGGAGTAGATAACATACAACAAATGCAAACATTATGACCTGGGATTCTAAAATTTTAATTCTTACTGATATTATAATTTAATTGTTTATAATTTGATTTATAAATCTTCATGTTTGTGAAGTACATTGAATATTAATTTTCCAAAGTAGAGACAATATAAACAAAATATCTCTGATTTTTAGTACATGAAAAATCTGATTTTTATTATTTGAACGTTTTTATAGTATTTTTCTTAATGAGCTGCCTCTGTTACAAACAAATGTTTGTTTTTTTTTTAATGTGTTCTCTCCAGGACAGATCATGGGTTTTCTCGTGATGTATTTTATTACTATTAAAGAAGAAAATACAGTTATACAAAACAGACTTCTTAAAATATCCCAATTATTGGCCCTTTCTTGGTTTTATACATTTCACAGCCAGATATAATATCAGTAGAAATTTTGAAATAAGATAGAAAATAGAGTTAGGGCTCATAAAGGATTGAGTCTGATGATTCTATCAAATCTCTTAAGGGAAAAAATCAAGTCTGATAAAAATCAGTATCCAATAATTTAATGTAGCACTGCAGACACGTTATTGGGACTGGGTATTGTTAGTGTACAAGCTGTAATGCTGACATTTGATTACATTTTTATATGGCTGTGAAACTAAACATGACAGGATTTACTTTCCAGTTTGTTTTTCACATTCAAGGTCCTTTAAGCCTTTGTGGTATACCAGAAAGAAAGTTCTATGTCATATCAGCATATATTACAAAATAAAATCTTATGGCATAATTAATTTTCTTGTCACTTATTTTTTGATAACATATTGGACCATAAAAATATACTCATGCTAGTTTGTACATTTTAGGATTAATATATCCAAATATTTAAAAAAAGCATAGCTTGAGATAGAAAAATATTGAAAATATGTATGCCAACATATGGACACATATACAAAATTACAGATATTTCTCTATGCATACATAGGTATATATGTACATTTATTTTAAATGCTAACTACATCTCTTAATATTTAATTTTACAAATAGGACAGTATAAAATTTTCCCAGATACAGGGTAATTACTGATAATTCAAAGTCTACTCTTTCACTTTTATTTCCATTATTAACATTTTGGTTTGCACTCAAATGACTATGCATTTTTAGTAATCAGGAATAAGGAATAATATTTCCCCACACAAATTATGACAAAAAAGAAAGCTAAATAAAATTGTTAAACATATCAGCATTATGAATATGTAATGTTCTATACCCTACTTGGGAAAAATGTTGTTTAAACTTTCTGATCATGAAACTATCCGGATATGTTAACATTTTAAATTTTAGTTTTAACTTTGGGCATACACACATACTATAAGTATTTGCTTTGCTATAGTTATTCATATTCTGTAACTATATTGTGGCATTCTAAATGAAAATTATACTATTTTGGGGGGAAAATAAAGTATCTGTATGTGATTTTCCAACTTTCAGGTAGATTTTTATGTTTGATTGTTTTGGTTTCTGTAATATATCATCAAGCCTGTCAACTGAGACATAGAGACATTAGGCAAACCTCTGTCAGTAAAGTTCAGTTTATAAAAATTACTGCAGGAAGTGAAAAGCGCACCTTAACACTCTTAGTAGTTCTCAAATGAAGTGAGTTAGGAAAGGGTGTTCATTAGATTTTGAGATCTGGGCATGACTAAGAGAAACCTTTCAAGCAGGGGTTTAGGAATGGGTAAAGTTCATATAATAATTAGGAATGGCAAAATGTGGGTCTTGATGAGTAATCTGATAAAAGAGCTGTTTGCCCAGCTGTGCAAATTTTTGCATGGATAAACTTGTTTGAAAGAATCTCCATAAGTAAAGTTATTATTGTTTTTTGTGTCTCATCTTCTGGATAAGAATTTCCTGGAGCCAACAGTTAAATTATGTTGGCCCAGGTGGTCTCATTCTCAGGCCCAATAGTTGTTGTGTTGAAGCAGGTGTTCTCAGTTCTCACAATTTTGTTCAGTGATCTAGAGGAATTTAAAGGAAATCTCCAGATATACTTCACCCAACAGAGGTAATCCAAACTTCTACTGGGCATGTTTGGCAATTATATATGTCCATGATATAATAAGAGGAGGAGGAGCTGTCGCTAGGACTCCAAATGGTCCAGAAACTCTGGTCCAAGTACAAATTTTAAGCAAAAAATTTGGAAAATTCTTATTTAGAACTCTTTGTGGTGACTGTGATCTTTATGTAATCGTCAAACTAAAGTGCTTTTTCTCAGGACTCATTGTCTCTTTGTGTTGCTGAGTGAAGTAATCTATAGGTGGCAATTATATGCAGTTGACTGATGGTGTTGTTGAATTCAACTATGTTCTTAACTGATTTTTTTACCTGCTAGATCTGTCCATTACTGATAGTGGATACTGGACTCTTCAATTACACTAGTAGATTCATCTATTTCTTCTTGCCATTATATTAGTTTTGCCTCTAATATTTTGATCCTCAGTTAGTCACATATACATAAGGATTTTTATGTCTTCTTGAAGAATTGACTCCTTTATCATTATGGAATGCCCCACTTTATCCCTGAAAACTTTTCTCACTCTGAAGTCTTCTCTACCTGAAATTAATATAGCTATTCCTGCTTTCTTTTGATTTGTGTTAGCATGGTATGACTTCCTCCATTATTTTACCTATAGCTTATATGTATTTTTATATTTAAAGTAGGCTTATTATAGAAAACATATATTTGGGTCTTGTTTTTTGATCCGCTCTGACAATCTGTCTTTTAATTGGTATATTTCGACCACTGATATTTAGATGATTATTGATATAGTTTGACTAATATCAACCATTTTTATTACTCTTTTAAATTTTGCTCTTATTCTTTGTTCCTATTTTCATCTTTCACTCATATTCTATCTTTTTTCTCAATTAAATTGAGAATTTTATATGATTCAGTTTTCTCTCCTTTCTTAGTATATCATTTATACTTATTTTTCACTTTCTTAGTGATGCCTTAGAGTTTACAATATACATTTAAGACACATCCAAGTCCACTGTCAAATAACACTATGCCACTGAGAGGAGGGAATTACCTAACTACAGCCCACTCCAGTCATCCTGTCCCACTTGAGGGGAGGTGGTAAAAAACTGAGAAACACTTGTGAAGTTCACAGTCCAGAGGCACAGGATCACTGAAAGACTGAGAACTAATTTGAGGATTAAAGAATGCTTCCCCTCCCTCTTCACCTTTAGTAATGACCACATTACTAAAGCCTATTTACAGAGTTTCCTTTTACCCAGTACCCAGCTGTACCCAGTACAGCTTTCAACAAACATCACAAGGCATACTTGTAAAGGTGAAAAAAATAAAACAAAACAAAACAGAAAAAAAACCAAAAAACAACAGTTTGCAAAGACAGAGCAGCCATCACAACAAGACATGGCAGGGATGTTGGAGTTACCAGCCTGAGATTTTAAAACAGCTATTATTAATATGCTAGGAACTCTAATCGATACTCATAGACAGTATGCAAGAACAGATTTAAGCAAAGAGATGGAAACTCTGAGAACTACCAAAAGGAATGCTGCAGATCAAAAACACTGTAACAGAAATGAAAAGTGCCTTCTATGGGCTAATTAGTAGACTGGATTACCTGAAGAAAGAATCTTTGAGCTGAAGTATATTCAATAGAAACTGCCAAAATTTAAAAAGAAGGATAAAAAAGACTGAAAAAAAACAAAAAGAATATACAAGGATTGTGGGACCTCTGCAAAAAGTGTAACAGGCACATAATGGGAATATCAGACGGAAAAGTAAGAGAGAAAGGAGCAGAAGTAATATTTGAAACAATAGTAAGTGAGAATTTTCCAAATGAACGTCAAACACCAAATAAGGGATTCAAGTTCAGGAACACAATGCAATATAAAATCTTCCCCATTCCCCTCTCCCACTCCCCCCCCCCCCAACAAAACCTAAGCCTAAGCTTATTATTACCTATAGGTAAGCAAAGATAAAAATTACATCCAACTTCACCTCAGAAACAATGCAACAAGAAATGAGTAGTGTGAAATAATTAGATTATTTAATTATTAAAATAATCATTTAAGAGAAAAAAGCCCATCTACCTCAAATTTTTATTCAGCGAAATAAATTATCTTACAAAAGTGAAGGAGAAATAAATGCTTTCTCAAAATTTCAGAGAATTTGTTGCCAGTAGATCTGCCTTGCAATAAATGTTAAATAAGATTTTAAAGAAGGAAAATGATATACATTAGAAACTTGAACCTATATAAAAAAAGGGAAGAGTACAAGAGAAAGAGTAAGTAGAGATAAAATTTTTAAAAAAACTTTTATTTTTCTTATCCTTAATTGATATAAGAGAATCATTTATTCAAAATAGCAACAATGATGTATGCAATTATGTGTGCTTATGAATAAATGGAATAAATGACAGCAATGATACAAGGAACAGGAAGGAGAAATTAGAATTATTTTATTATGTGGTACTTGGTATTAGAGGGAAGGGTTGTAGTGTTATTTGAGAATAGACTTGGCTTTCTTTTAAATATACAGTATATTGCAAACTGTAAGGCGCCACTAAAATTTTTTTTAGAAGTATAAATGATATGCTAAGAAAGGAGAGAAAATGCAATCATATAAAATTCTCAGTTAAAACCATAAAAAGTAGAAGAAGAGTAGAAGATAGAAATAAGAACAAAGAATAATGTCAATAAACAGAAACATATGGATGGGGGGGCACTTCCTATGCTCTACTTCTGCTGCAGATATTCTACTGTAATCCTACAGCTTCTTTAAAATGTTATAATACACCATTCTCATTAACAGATTTGTTTCCCACCTTACATATATAAAAGGTGATTCTTAGAACTTAAAACCAGCTGAAGATCCTCCACATTAACTTATGAAAATACTTTGGTAAAGCCTAGCTGCTTTCTTTTACTGTTCTGAATGACATCTTCAGTGAAGTAGAGTGAAGCAGGCTTCCTGGTGGGTTTAGTTTTGTCATACCATGACCATAAGCCACCATGAGCTACAGTCACAAGGACTTTACTTGCTACTGTGAGTTTCTAAACTCAAACATCCCTCAGGCACTGTGCTTCTGCAGGGAGGAGAATTCACCTAGCTTCTGGTAAACCTCACTTCCTTATTCCTTCCTCTCCCATAACCTCACTGCTATAAAGTAGACTATTAATATAATTTACATGTTGAAGATGTCTAATTATTCCAGATTTCTCTGAACACATTCCCTGAACTGCAGATCTGAACTAAGCTCTACTTGGTAGCTACTAGGGTTTTCGAAGTTAAAATGCCATGAACCTATGATGTACACAAGATTTTATGTACTAGCTGCTTCTCTTAGTTTTCCCTACCGGTTAAATAATATTTTTTGGCCACTTGTTTAAACCAAAGTCTAGATGTATAGTGCTTACCTCAAGAATCTACTCCTGTCCACCAGCCTCAAAGCGAACACACTAGTCAACTACCATTCCTCAGCAAAATTCAGTCCACTTAAAGAGTATGGTCCTTGTAGTCTAAGAATGGTAGATATGCCAATGTATTATAATTATTCATATTATAATTTTTAAAACAGTCTATAGTTATAAACTCATAATGGAATAATCGTAAATTCAGGCATCCAAAGTGGAGTTGGGCAGCCATTGAAGATCTGGTCTCAGACAACTTCCTGCACCAATGAGAACTTGAACTTTCTGAACTGTACCAAACCACCACCTCACAAGAACACCGTGAGCCATTTTTTTAGAAGAACATCTGCTAGCTGCAACCTTGTGGTCTCAAAGTCCCCCTTGCAACTATGTAACCATTTCGGACCTCAACCAATCCTTTCTTAACAAGTACCCTTACTTCTTGCCAGCTCCAATCATAATTTTTGACAAATAACTCATGTAACTAACTGTGGCCTTGAGGTTTTGCCTTTATAAGATTACTCCATTTCATAGTCTGATGGGAACATTATTCAGGTGCTTCTAGAATCTGTGTTTCCTGGGCTGCAGTCCTAACAATCATCGAATAAACACCTGTTTATCTCCATCAAGTCTTTTTTTCTGAAATTTTTGGCTAACAAAAGTATTTCCAATACTAGGAAATACTTGCTATATCATGTAAGCAATATTTCCTTCCATTAATAGGACTTCATAAAGGAAATAACTGGAAGTTAAGTCTTTAGAGATTGTGTTAAAGACAACTGGTAAACTATCTGCATATACAGCTAATTTAACTCTTTTGATCAAATTGTCTAACTAGTCCATTAACAGCACCAAATAGGTTGTTAGTTGAATAATCATTCATAAAAAAGATGCATTTATGAAATATGAAAAAATATTAAAAATTTTGGAAACTTAGTGCCTGAGCATTTTTCTGTCATATCTCTATTTTCTATTTAGACAGAGAGATAAAATGAGTTATTTTTGAATATCTAAAATAAATATAGAGTTAGAGGTACCAACATGCACAAGAAATGTAGATGAAAACAACTGATATTTTAGAGAACTTTCAAATACCCAAACTATTCATAGGCATGCATTGTATAACTTTATTCACCCAACAGATCTTTGAGTACATAGTATGTTAAATATGCCCAAATTAGGTATAAGTAAAATAAGACCAGAAAAGTAGATCACCTTGCCCAGCTTCCTTCATGTAGTAACTGGTTTAACATGGAATTTAGCCTAGGCCTCTGACTCTCAATGAACTGTTCCTTCTTTTCTGTTGCAACCATTAACCCAGGCTTCCAAGAAAGAAATGTCTCTGTGAAGTCTTTTCAAAGAAATAACTTAAAGAATTTCACAGTATTAGGCCTGCTGAGAAAGCCATGAGCTCAGAACAGAAATCTGTAGAAGCCCAAACCAAAATAAACAAATAAGTAAAAAGTACTTGGAAAGAGCTATTTAACTTCACACTGTGAAACAATAAAGCAGCAGTTCAGAAAAGAAAATAATCAAGTAAATATGCAGGAAGCTTACTAAAAAATTAGGAGTCACTACAGAATGAGTTAGGATGTAAATGAGTATGGAATCTGTTGTATGAAAACACGCAATAAGCAATTTTATGTAGCTCTGATATGACTGCAGGTGTGCAAATCTGGGAAATCTGAGTGTAACACGAACATAAATACAAGTATAAATCAAGCAGTGAATGACTACTATGTGCAATATACTAATAGATTCAAATTCATTTTTAAACTTTTGCCAGTTTTACCTATTATATTTAAACTTTAGAATATCAGACTAAAGTATTCAAGAATGGCACTGTCCCATAGGACTTTCTGCAATGACAAAAATTTTCTAGATCTGAACCTTTCCCAAATGATAGCCACCTGCCACATGTGACCGCTGAGCACTTGAAATGTGACTATTGTCACATTTTTCTGAGAAGTTTTAAATTATATTTAATTTAAATTAATTTGAAGTTTTAAATAGTCACATGTAGTCAGTGGCTATCATACTGGACAATGCAGTTCTTGTATAACATGAGGCAAAAATCAAAAATTCCAAATGAAATCATTTGTTTAGGTTTGTTCTTTCCTCCCTATTTTAACAAAATCACAAATAAATACCTTTTTAGAAATTGGAAAAACTTAACAATTTAGTCCCTTTGTAAAGCCACGCATTTTCAGTTTAAGCCAGGCTATATTTGCCAACAAATAGAATTATATAATAGGAATGGTTTCGTTTTTGCGTTTGTTAGTTATTGGAAGGAGCTGGTGCACTCCACTGGTACCTGCCATTTCCATATATATGTCCATACATTCATTTCCACATATACATGAACTATAATTTTAGGGATTGGTTGCTAATTATGTTTCTTATGAACTTTGTGAGGTTTATCTTAATGTATTGAGACGAGTTCATTTAAGATAAAGTGTTTAATTTTCCACAAACTATATTTTTAATTCTCCCATAGCACCTTGAATAGAGGTTATGTCCTACATATATTTAATAACTTATCTTAAATGCCTAGCAGATACTGGCACATAGTTGATGCTCATTAAATATGTTTATCTACTATCCACTCCTTATCTTTCTCAATATCAAGCAAAACTTTTAAAAATGTAATAGATGTTACAGTATTATAAAGAAAATTATTGACTTGACAAAATTAAATGAATTGAAGACTATAACAAATGCCTAAACATGAAAGAGACTAAAGTAGAAATATGTATTTGTTTCTTTGTTTTTATTTTTGCAAAAGTGAATCCAGTCTAGCTGAGGATAAACCCTTAGTTCAATCTGATAAAATAAATTGTATGTATATTATGAAAATATAGGGTCTTTCTTATTACAGCCATAATCTCTGCTTTGGTAGATTTCATCTCAGAAATAGTGGGAAACGCAAAAGCATTCCACTGCTAAATATTTCCTATAGATTTTCAGCAATGATGAATACAAGCTGCCAGAGAGGTTTTCTTTTCTATTATTAGTGATTAGATAGAGCATATTATCTAAAGAAACTTTATGAATAAATTTGAATCACATCTAAAAAAAACTGGAAACAATATATAAAAACACTTTTCTATATTTTAGTGAATATTACCTTTTCTTACAAAACAAAGTTTCTAAATATAAGACAACTTAAAGTCAAATTTTTTAACACTTGTGACTCTTTAATGATGACTAATTTAGGTAGTTATCTAAGACAACCCTGGTTTAGATAAAAGAGGTCAACTTGAAACGTCAATTTTCTTTTTCATCTATCAGTGCCGTAAGTTGTAAGCATTTCTAAATGATATTTAAACCTGGCTCAGACATCTAAACAATAAAAGCTGTGCATGTTCTGCTTGTTTAATAATGATCTCACTTACACAGAAAGAATATAAAAAGCCAATTCCATTAGGGTTTTAAAAATACCAGCATTTACTCATCTGTAGTTGTCTTCTTATTGTAATAACATTTCATTCATCATTATCATCCCCAAATTCTCATATTTAATGATATTTATGGAGAATGCAAAGAAGATTCTATTTGACACCAGTACTGATATTTAGATTGGCACTAGGATCAGATTATTTTTTATTATAGAAGATAAAATAATTTCACCTTCTCCCTTCAATGTATTTTCAAAGTAAAATGAAGCCATAGAAAATTGGTTGATGCGAATTAACATGTCTTTTTTTTTTTTAAGCAAACTAATTTTACGTTTTATAAATGACTGATGAGTAATTTTTCACATAACTGGCAGCTGGAGTTCACCCACTAGTAAGCCTTCTGGGGTGATGTGAGGAGATTGACTTCAATAGCAGTTCTATGTATAGGACCATCCTTTCTCCTGCATGGTTCTGAGTAATAGAGGGAAAGTATAGAAATTCCAGCTCTCCATTTGGATCTCTAATTGGATATTACAGCCTCAAACATTTGGTGTTTCAATCTTTTCGTATATCTATTTAAGAGATATAGTTTAACCTCCATCAGCTTTTATTTTGATCCTTATTCTTTTTGTTACACACATGCATAAGAGTGTTTTGGAGATATAAAAAAGAGCTAAATTGCAATATTTACTATATTAACAGAGTAAGCTATATAGTAATTATAATACACAAGACATAGGGGAGAATATATCACTATGTATGCTCTTTTGTCCTAAAGTTAAATGTAATTTTATATTTTATATTAAAAAACCCCAGACTAGTAGCTTAACAGATATAAAATACTAAATTTCAGCTGATTAATGAAGGTGGTTTTTTTTTTTTTTTTTTTTTTTTGGTGGTATGCGAGCCTCTCACTGTCGTGGCCTCTCCTGTTGCAGAGCACAGGCTCCAGACACACAGGCTCAGCGGCCATGGCTCACGGGCCCAGCCGCTCCGCGGTATGTGGGATCTTCCCGGACCGGGACACGAACCTGTGTCCCCTGCATCGCCAGGCGGACTCTCAACCACTGCACCACCAGGGAAGCCCTGAAAGTGTTCTTAAAGGAAAAGGATGTACCTATTCTTCCTGTGCTGCAACATATACAGTTTATTGTTGATTATTTATTATAGATACTGAGGCATTGAGTAGACACACAAAAGGTGTTGAGGCCTTTAGGGTTTTTAATCTTTAGGAGGAAAATTGGCAGAAATTGTAGGCATATTGTGATAGGTAAGGAAAAAATAAACTGTTATCCAGAAACCTTTTGTATATTAAGATTGGCTCTAGTAGTTAAACATAGGTGAACAGAGAAAACTGTGAAGTGTTTTCTTTGTCTCACATAGTGTCTAAGCATTACCATATATTAAGAACTTTTTATTATTATTATTTAATTATAATGATAGCCTATAAACATAATTTAAAGATTCCACCAAACCAAATGCTATAAACCACAAAGTAATTTGTCTCTTAAATTGTCTTAGATTGATCTATCTATGTAACTTTAAATGTTATGAGATAGATGGAACTTCATGACACTCAATTACACAAAATTTACATTCATCCTATTTCAGAGGAGAAGGGGACATATAATCCCTGGTGTTTCAAATTTTGATGACTTCCTTCTATCATTATATCTTGATATTTCATATTATCACACAGAGCTCGGCTTCATAACTGATACTGATTTTTGAGGTACTACAAAGGGTCCATTCATTAAATCAGATTCACAAGAATCTTATACAATATAAAGCTTTACGAAGAATTTCAAGGATGAAATTCATCTCAAGGCACAGGTGAAGCAGAGATTAATTCAGGATTGTCAACATCACTTCAGAGGCGCTTTCTTACTGCATTAGGATGCACTCCCACCCAGGTTTACCTTATAATATCATGAAGTGATGCATGTAATTTTATCACGTATGCAGGAAACTATAACCCACAAATCCATAAATTTTTCAGGAAACTATAACCCACAAATCCATAAATTCCTGTTAGTTTTATTATTATTAATAATATTATTATTATTATATGCAAGCCTAGCCAAGCCAGATGCATCTGGTCAAAATTATTCCATCGTAAAGGATTCTCCTGCTGGCAAATACCATCACTATGTTGGTCAGAAGGTCTGTCATTAGCATGTATGTAAGGATATTTGAACAAGTCATATTCCTTATTAATTTACCATTGGTTTATAGATTAAAAAAACAAAAAAGATTGAAAATTTTCAGAAATATGATGACTATATAATGCCTGTATGGCGTAGGGCACAATTGGATGGAATTTTAGAGATTTCGTAGACTATTAAAAACTTAATGCAACTGAAGCTGTTTTTCCCTGTGTGATATCTTTACTGGAGCAAAGAAACAGAGTCCATGGCAATTTATAGAAAATTACTTATCTGGAAAACACTGTGTTTTTTGTGGGTGTTATTTCTATATAACAACTTTCAATAACTACCACAAAGTAATTTTTTACTTGATATAGCCAATAATACACTTGTTTTATTTTGTTTCAGTTCCATGCCAACTTTTTGCTCTCTGACATTCTAGTCGAAAAGATCATGATGCAACACATAAAATATCACAATGGTACACTATATTAATGGCATAATGCTGAATAATCCAGATGAGCACAAGTTATCAAACATCTTAGAAGTATCTGAGAAACATTCCTTGAAAATAGAGAATTAAATACAACAAGTCTGTTAAGCTGTCAATGAAGAAATAAACAATCAAAAAGTAGTGAATATAAAAAAACAATTAAAAAAATAGAAAATAAGTAGTGAATAGGTAAATGCCAAAATAATACCTGCAGAAGCAGCTACTGCCTCTGGGATTGTAGGAAACCAAGAGGAGGAGGAAGACTGGAGTTGTTAGAACTTAAAATCTTAGAATAAAGTTCCTGGGATCTGGGATTCCAAACTCTGAGAATGATATTGTGCCAGTATCTCAACAACTTTTAGAATGTGTCAGTGTCAGATGTTGCTAGGATGCAGAAATCTGAGAAAGGGTTTCTAACCAATTGGCGCAGGAATCTCTGAAGGGACATGATGAAGTTGGTTCTATGAATGCCAAAGGAAAGTAGATACTAGTATGAATAGAATCAACTGTCATATGCATTACTCAAACAATAATAACATCACAAAAGAAGAATCAAGCTCCTTTTCTCCTACTCACACCCTCCAATCTCCGTCTACTGCCCTCAATTAGTTGAACCCAGAGGATCAACAGGTAAAGAGAAATGTGGTTTTCAGAGTCTCAGCCCCAGTATTTCTAAGCAGAATATAAAAGGATAGGTTTAAGAATGAGAGACAAATGCATAATGATTAGTACTTCATTAAAAATTGGATTGCTGATTTTTGACTTCTGGCAATGAGGGATTAATATCCTACTGGGTGACTACCCTCATAAAACAATCATATAATCCGAATACAGAGCAAATGCCTGAAGTTGCAGGAGAGCAAACATGAACTGACAAGTTCTGGTAAGGAGTACACACTCAAAGGATGTGAGGGGGAGAGCTGTATGAAGTAAGTTTCCATTTTTGCAGCCTTTAGCCTTGCCTATATGCAATTAACAAGATACAGGTGATGAGATGTTGATGCCAATAGTAGAAAAACTATCTTTCTGGACAAGGAAACAAGAAACTGAAGTTGGAAAACATTGGCCACTAAAGGGAATGGGGAAAGTCCATAAAGGAAAGAACCAGAAATGAGATCCCCATATTCTGCCTACCCTCATTTCTGACTGATAGCTTAATGTGTGAAGTACACTCAAGCTATGATAAAGAGAGAAGGTCTAACTGTTAATGAAGCTGCTGCCCGAGAAAAACAGTTTTCAGTTAGGATAATTGCCTGATAAAAGTCAACACTTATCAGAAGAAAAAGAACAGAATCTGGAATCTCCACAATTTAGCATTCATAATATCCAAGAAACAATTCCAAGTTAACCAACCCATTAAGAACAAAGAAAATAAAACATATTCTCAAACAAAAATTTTTAAACTCAACCAAGAGTGATTCTGCTATGAACCCAATGTTGACTTCAGCAAACAAACAAAAAAGTATTTTAAAGAGGCTCTTACAATTACCTTCAGTTAAGTTAAACAAAGTAAGAATGTAATGAAATTATATGCATATATTCATAAATATAATATTTTATGTGTGTTTGTATATGTTGGAATTCTAAAGAAAATATAAAAACTACCAAAAAAATAGAAATTCTAGAAGTGAAAATTAAAATAATTGAAATAAGATAATCACAAGATAATCTCAATAGCTGAATAGAGATAACATAGGAATGAATAAGTGAATTTGAAGACAGATCAATGAAAATAAGTCAATCAGATAAAGAGAAAAGAAGAAAGAAAAAAAGTGAAAAAAGATAAACTGACTCCCAGGATCTGTTAAAGAATGCCAAATGACCCTAAATTGGAAGGGTCATATCACATCTATGAGATACATCATAACCAAACTATTGAAAGCCAAAGATAAATAAAATTGTTAAAGTTGGATTAGAAAAAAAAACAACTCACTGCAAACAAGGGTAGTGATGAAACAAATGATTGAATTCTCATAAGCAACCGTGAAAGCTGTAAGAAAGTTGAACAACATCTTTAAAATGCTTAAAGGGAAAACAAAATAAACCAAAAATTAAGCAACCCCCTCCCCAAAGTCTGGTCTCACTAGCCAAAGGAACAGGAAAAGGGTGGCTGGCAAGACAGAAAACTTTCACACACAACTATTCTATTTCAGCCAAACACCATGGAAAAAAACTGTGGTCACATGCCCCCTCACTCCATAAAAGGCTATGTAGGAGGCCTAGAGTCCCAAAATAGCAAGGCTGTGTTGAGGTCTCTCAACACGTTTGTCAAGGTAGTATCAGGAAAGGCCAATTTGGGAGCTGGACCTTTCATCCCCAATGACCATTAATGAAACTATCCCCTAAAATGGCTTCAATAAAGACCATGCTGTGATCCTGAATTCCACCCAAACTCAGGAATAAGAGGCTGCCCTCCCTATGTCTGCTGTGATAGCATCAGAGGAGGAAATTCAGGAATTGTACCCTGGCCCATTAGTAAGGAGTTCAGTCCCCTCATGGCATCAGTGGAGAGACCATGTGGTTAGCCAGACCTGTTACCTCCACCCAGACATAAAGAGGAGCTCCCTGCTCTGGTGTCAATGGGAGCCAAGTGGGGATCCTGGACCTTTATCTTAGTGAGGTAATAATGAGGTAGAGACCTTCTTCTCCTGCCAGAGGAATGTCACAAAAAGCCAGTTAATATGAAAATTTTAAAAATATCTAGTCTTACAACATGATATAAAAAATATACAAATTTCAATTGGAAATCACCTGCCATACTAAAACCAGGAATCTCTCAAACTGAGTATAAGACAATTATTAGATGTTAAATATAATAATTGCAGCAAAGTTGCATAAATGAAGAAGAAACTAACTCAGGCTTTTAGGAAATTGAGTCTTATATCCTGACTAGAAATTTAAATGGCAGAAAAGAGGATTAGGAGAAGGAAATTTCACTCAAAGCACCATAAACAAGAGTGAATGAACATGAATGAGAGAAAAAGAATGGAAAGAGAAGTTTTATTTTGTTTATTTATTTATTGTTTATTTAAAATTTTTTTTCACCTGACTAGACAGTTTTGGAGATTAGGTGTAAGTGATTAAAATTAAACTGGGAAAATAGGTTGGAATCAGTTGTGGATAGATTGAAAGCCATATTTAGGAAAACCTAAGGGAAATAGTGAACCATCAAATTGTTTTAAGCAGGACGGGAGTTCATTATGCAAATGAATGTCTTAGAAAGATTACTCTGGCAAGAATATGGAAGATGGATCGGAGGGGCAACACATTGGAGTCTATAAGGGCAGTTATATTTTGCTAATATAGTGAGAGCTGATAAGTGGAAAAGCCATGGGGATGGTGTTGGGAGTAGAAAAGAGGAAAATTGTTCAATTATGTTTTAATTAAGCTTTTTGTGCATAGTGCCTAAAATATAGATCAAGCAGAGATTATCATTTGGGGAGATACATGCTTTGACATAGACATGATACGCTTCCAAGGAAACTATGTTTTCTCCATGAGCTCTTCAGTTATTATCAGCACATTGCCCCATCCATGGCCATCTATGCAAATATGCACCACTCGGCCTTGGGGTATAGACCCCCTGTGAAGAGAGGATTCTTATATCTAGGGAATCAGTTGACTTTCACCTGACACAGAGGTTAAATAAGGAGACAGCCATCTCATTTCAGGCAACTTGAGCTGTTCTCTTCCTGATACCTTTTGCCTGTGATGAGAAGTCTCTTGATTTATTGGAAATAACACACCACACTAGCCCTTTGCCAATTCCACCTCTCATATGTTCTCTAGAGTTTGAAAAGTGAATGGCAAAGTGTTCTACGTGTAAGGCCTCAACACTAGAACCCTTTGCCTGAGAAAACAGCTGCAGCAGCTTTTAAGTTCATAGCTTAGGACTTACATAAAGTGGACTTGGCAGGATTTTGCTTAGGAGCTGAGGAATCAAACTTACTGGTCTGTGTGAAAGTTGATTAACTGGAATCTCATCAGTCCTCACGCTGACCGCATCCCCAGAAACAGGCAGCTGTGCTCCTGGGCAGCTATGTGACCAAGCAGAACTGAGCCAGCTGTCAGCTTGCTCATGGAGGGGAGCCTCCAGAGTAGAGCACAGCTCTCTCAGCAAAAGCAGCAGTGCCTTGGAATGCACGTCCAGCTTTAACCGTTCCACGAGCTGGCATCTCTTTGATCTCCTATTCAACACTTAAACATCTAATGAAGATATTTTGATCTGGAAAAGGAGATTGACAGTGTTGGCTTAATTTTCAGATATTTGGAATAGTCACACCTTCTTTCAGAGTCTGAAGATGTTACATGTGCAAATCAGACACAAAGATATCTGATAATAACTTCTTGTCCTACTCAGAATGGTCTCAGAGAGACTCGTCTGAACCTGCACTTCATTCTGACAGCCAAATTGTGGGCACAAATAATTGAACTGGGGATGTGGATACATGGCATCCAGCAGTGTTTGTCAAAGGCCTTTAAAAGGATGACTGTTTCAAATCAGAGCTCATTTTTTTAACATCTTTATTGGAGTATAATTGCTTTACAATGGTATCTTAGTTTCTGCTGTATAACGAAGTGAATCAGCTATACATATACATATATCCCTATATCTCCTCCCTCTTGCGTCTCACTCCCACCCTCCCTATCTCACCCCTTTAGGTGGTCACAAAGCACCAAGCTGATCTCCCTGTGCTATGCGGCTGCTTCCCACTAGCTATCTACTTTACATTTGGTAGTATATATAAGTCCGTGCCACTCTCTCACTTCATCCCAGCTTACCCTTCCCCCTCCCCGTGTCCTCAAGTCCATTCTCTACATCTGTATCTTTATTCCTGTCCTGCCCCTAGGTTCTTCAGAACCTTTTTTTTTCTCTTTTAAGATTCCATATTAGCATATGGTATTTATTTTTCTCCTGACTTACTTCACTCTATATGACAGTCTCTAGGTCCATCCACCTCACTACAAATAACTCAGTTTCATTTCATTTTATGGTAGGTAATATTCCATTGTATATATGTGCCACATCTTCTTTCCTTAAAAAACTAGAAATAGAACTACCATACGATGCAGCAATCCCACTACTGGGCATATGCCCTGACAAAACCATAATTCAAAAAAAGTCATTTACCACAATGTTCATTGCAGCTCTATTTACAGTAGCCAGGACATGAAAGTAACCTAGGTGTCCATCGACAGATGAATGGAAAATCAGAGCTCATTTGAATAGTCAAAAATTAAAAGATAATTTTAGAGACAATTAAACTTAACCCCTAAAGTCACAATTTTCAATTACCATGGCTTATTTGGAGGAAAAGAAATTATTCAGTGTGAATCATCTTTATTTCAATAAGACTTTTCCCCTCCTGAATCTAATCAAGTCTTTTAAAAACTCCAGCATAAAACACATAAAATTAGTAGAGGATTAAACTTCATGGAGTTTTCACTACTGGTTTTTATGATAAGTAGTTTCTGTATTATATTTAAATTGGTTTGCATTTCTTTAAGGTATCATTAACATGCTGAGAGCCAAATCATGTGGCTATAAACAGTCACTGTGACTTTTACTAGCTGCTAATGCAACCATTATAAAATTTTTCTAATCAACACTTGGAAGGAAAAGACATTATCATAAACTCAAAACAAGCTGATTTAATAACTATTTTAACATGAAATATAACAAAAATATCATTTCATATACTTTATGTAATGACATAGTATGTTGCCTCTTATTCAGAGATCACTGAAACAAAATTAATAATCAGACTTGATCTATTCATTAAGGATTCACTTGTATAACTTATAGAAACATGAAAAATAGGAAGCAAGCTAAAAGATAAGGCTCCAACTCCAATATTAAAAATTATTTCATATTTTTACTAATTTTAAAATTAATTAGTATATAGTGTACCTGTTATAAATTTGCAAATGTAAGATGGCAGGAAAATATTTGTTTTTACCCCTTTTTTACTTAGGTCAAATTTAAAATATTATGTCATATATTCAGAATATTCCTAGCTTAGGACATCAATTTTGTATATGTTTTGTACCACCAGTTCAGCGGGCACTTGTATGCTGCCAAAGTACATGGTTCTCTAATTAATTATACATCTTTTAAACAACAATATTAAAAGCTAACCAATGTTGACCACTTACCTCACACCAAGCACTATTCAACATTTTGAGTGTGTACCTTCATGTGTGTGTATGTGTGTGTATTAAGCACATTTAATCCTCATAAAAACCTTATAAGGAAGGTCTTGGTCTTGCTATTATTCTAATTTTTTTTTTTTTTTTTTTTTTCAATACGCGGGCCTCTCACTGTTGTGACCTCTCCCGTTGCGGAGCACAGGCTCCGGACGCGCAGGCTCAGCAGCCATGGCTCACGGGCCCAGCCGCTCCATGGCATATGGGATCTTCCCAGACCGGGGCACGAACCCGTGTCCCCTGCATTGGCAGGCGGACTCTCAACCACTGTGCCACCAGGGAAGCCCTATTATTCTAATTTTATAGAATTAAAAACTGACATACAGACAGGTTATGTAACTTGCCGACCACTTCACAACTAGTGGTTGGTAGAGCCATTGGTAGAGCCAAACACCCAATTATGCAGGTCTGACTACAGCCAATGTGCCTTCTCATGAAGCTCATTGAAGAGTCGAAATTTTCTTCCTTCTCCACAGCAACTTGGTTATCAGTGAGAATGTGTGGAAGAGTCAAATTTAAACTCCCACCAGAAATTTCCTCCTTTTGCTTTTACTGTCTTACAAGTAAACCTCTGAGCATAATTTGCATTTTAGGGAATGGAAATTCTCAAACTATTTGAAGCAATATTATCATTTCAATACAATTCAACCTAATTATTACTTGTAAAATGAATGCATTAAAATATATTAAATAATAAATATCTGAGGAACTTCAGAAGAAGAAATAAAAGTTATATGAAATACCCAAACTCATGAATAATAGAAGTGGGCCACCAATTTAGCAGATTTCCCAAAGACAGAGACAAGCATAATTAGATATAAGATTCTCAGTTAATAGGATGAACAAAAACAAGTGCACAGAAGTAAGTTGTTTTTTACTAGAACTGAACAATTTCTTCCAGTACCTTGTAAATAAAGTATCATGTTCATGGTAACACATGTACTTTAAAAACAATATGGTTTATTCAACTAGTTGTCACAAAGTTAGTTACTATAGAACTTCCAAGTACAGTTCCATCAAATCCATCCCACAAAGGAAGAAAGTAATTCATAGCTTTCTTTTTCAATCCTGTAGTTATAAGCATGTGAGATATAATTTAAACTATCTTTCAAAAAATATTCCAGTAATATGATTCTTAAACTTATAATAAGAATTGGTCACTGGAGTATTAGGTGTCTAAAATTTCTATGAAGAACCTGAGGAGGAGATTGTTTTCATTATTAACTAGGGAAAGATATAAATGTTTTGACAATTAACAGGGGAGGGCTGGTGTGTCATTTTATGCAAATAAATAGATGGGTTAAGGGCATCTCTCTCAGTATATGGCTGCTGCTCCATCTCACATAAATTTGTGAGATACAATAATGTGGGAAAGGACAACACATGGCTGGGAAATAGTTGTCCATCTAATTCAACACAGAGGAAGATAGATACCCTTTTGTATCAAAGCATGAATAGAATAACTTTGCCTAGACATTTTGAAAAACAGTGTGCTACAAATTACTATCCATGCCAGTACATTTTGTTTCTTCATTTATTGTACACTATATAATTTAATAAGATGAACTTTTTAATACTATATCACCTTCTTTTAGGTATGGTTGGTGAAAACTGATAAGAGTGTCTGAACAACTTAGAGATTACTATTTGCATTTAGTTTCCTGAGCTGCAAAGTTCAAACTCTTCTTCAATTGTGATCCTACAAAATAGTGACCTACTAATGAAATTTTGTTTGAGGTTTTAGCTGAATAAACTTATGGCCTATTTCTTGTAACTTTGTGTATTTGTCCTTTCTAACTATTTACCTGAAAGTTGGGAAAATATAGCCTCTATACACAGCATGCTTGAATGGTAATTCTTACTAGAAAAGCTATTAGCTTTTATTAGATATTAGTTGCTTGTCTTAGGAAAACTTGAAAGAGTAAAAGAAAAAAGCAAAGATTAAATTTATTCAGTTTTTGAAAAACTTAAAAAGACATATCATAGATGAAAGTATTTCTAAAATATGTTAAATTATTATAAGAAGTAGACTTCAGAAAATGTGAATATATTTGGTAAAATTTCAATTTAGTTAAGTTTTAATTTATTTTTACATCGTTGAATTAATCGAATGTTTCTTATATAAAAATATTCTTTTAGATTTTCACAAAACATAATCCCACTTTTCACAAGATTGGAGTTTACAGAAGAAAGTGTCAAGTGAACAAATAATTTTGATGTAATAGAGTAAGTACTACTTGAGAAGTATTCACAGAATAGGACTGCATACAAGGGACGTACAATCAACCAGGAGGAGATGGTGTCTGCATTTAGCATAGTAAATAGTACTCACATAAGGAGAACCCAAAACCGGCCTCTAAGAGTTATGCACCCTCTCATTTTACAAATGAATAAAATGAACAAATATGTAATTGTTTCCCCCGAAGATCATATATTTAGTTAAAAACAAAACCACAATTAAAAACCAGATTATCTGTCATGTCCAGTTCTTTCTCCTTCCTTCATTTAAAAGTTGGAAAATAATTTAATATAATCACATTGCTTTATAAGCAGACTTTTTTCAGGAATTTTGTCTGAACAGCCTTAAAAAAAAAAAGCAGTCAAAGAAGGCTATTTGATTCAATTGACCTTTACTTTGATTGGTGTAGCCAATTTAGTCACACATTTCAAAATAATTATGCCTGCAGACAAAATTTAAAAGAGCTATTTAAGGATTCAACAACTCTGTCACTCAATGTGTTCCAAAGTATTGGTGGTTATTTTTTTTGTATATCATGAACCAAATCTTTGCTACAATACAATAAAAATAAATGTCTAGAAATTCTGCTTTCTCTGTGAGTGTGTGAGGAGCTCTATGGACCCACACCCCGGTGAAAATTACAAAACTAAAAACAGTCTCTGGAAATGGTCCTGAGGACATATAGCAAATAAAAAAAATTTATTCAAGATAAACTACGAAAATTTGTTAAGACCTGTTAGAGTCTGTGATATTTGAACCAAGAATCATGGCTTCCCACCCCGCTCCCAGCTCAGTGAGATAAAAACACTAGTCCAGCCAAGAACACGGGGCTCCCTTTCCCAAATTCCCTGTCATAGGTAATGTGCTTCTGTTTGCTCTGTAATTGTCTGACATGCTAAAAATATTTAACACAAAATTGCTTCAACTAGAGAAAGGGAATATAAAAAGAGCTGGGTTAAAATAATTTTTAGTACCTTTTTATGTTGTATTTTAAATTAAAAAGAAAGAAAATAAAAGCCTCTAAAGGCAAAATAAGGTTGCTATGGGTATAAGATTTAGCTAATTTTATATGAAGATGGGACTGAACCAAGAATCAAATTTTTGGTAACACACTCCTAACATATTCTGTGAGAGAAATAATATAGGATAACAAATTTCATACATTGGAGCAACATAGTTTAAGCTGTCCATGGGTGTTTTAGTTGTCTAGAAATAGAAGTAATTCTAAAGAATATAGTAAGAAGTCACAATAGAGAAAATGTGATCAGTTTCCTAATTGGTTAACAGTGTTTAAGTCTGGCAAGTAGTAGCAATGGGAATTAGGGATATTAAAAAAGGGGGAACATTATTAAAATCCAGGTAAGGAGTGGTTATCAAATTTAGATGGTGGTAGCCAAAACAGAAAAAACACATCCACATCCAAGAGATATTTTGAAGAACAAAATACGTACAGTCAACATGGGCAAATATCTCAAAGAGTATTTAAAATATGATTTCATCCAGAACACTTAAAATTTATAGACCAAAAATAAGATTAGAACCATCTTTAAATGTTGGTTTCTTTGCAGGCCTAGCTAAAGGGTTTCTCAGAAATTTTATTTTCTGTCAGGTTAATAGGGAGAATAATAGAAAGATGAGTTCTTGTAATTCAAATCCTAAAACATTTGATAATTTGTAACAAAGCATTTTCAACTCTCAAAAAGAACTAAAGGCCATTTCAGACTTCTTTCTCAAAGAAAATTATTAATGCTAACCTAAAATATCATGGGTTTACAGAGCTCTTATGGAATACAAATTTAAAATAAACTTTAATCAAATGATGCTGATGTTACAAATTTATTTTTAGAAATGTTATAATGACAGAATTATGATTCGTTCAGATTAACTTTGATTTTATATTAGTATTTGAATAGTTTATATGCAGAGTTTTCATGCTGTTTTATTTTCTGGGAAGGAACTGTATTATGTAAAAGTCTTTTAATCTAGATTAATAGGGTCATTCATGTGTGATTTAGAAAGTAATTATATGTTACACTGAATTTAGATAAAATATTACTTTTAAACTTCCCTATCATATACCCCACATAAACATATCTTACTGACTTTTGGAGATAATGGTCAAAATGATCATAAAAGTTTGCTGCTGCTGTAGATAATATTTCTGGAAAAGTGATATATAGATATATATATCATATTTTAACTAAAAGTCTCTGTTTAGTTAAACATTCCTTTAACACAGCAGAAAATTGTCCTTTCGATAATAATTCAAGCTGGAATAACAAGAGAAAGATATAGAAAGCCATTATCTTTATTTTTAGAAGATGTATTATCTTGTCATGTTTATATTGAGTTGACTTCAGAGGTATCTCTGAATATTCCACTATCCACTTGTCCATGATGTCTGTTGTTATTCCTGGCTTATGGCCCCATCTAATTACTTCTGAAGGGAACTGCTATAAGGTAGTAAGTGAAATATAAAAATAGTCAAATCCCCCGATAACTCCCCAAAGCAAACTAATTTGTAAATACAGCATTGATTCAGCTCTCAAAGAGTTCCTTAAGAACTAAGTAAACGTTTTTGAGAAGAGTGTTTCAGAGTTCGTGGAAGCATGACAATTAGGGAAGGAAAGAAAGAAACAGAAGTGCTCTTGTAGGAGGCTACAGTTAATTGTATACATATATGTGTGTTTTTAAATAGCTTGCTGCTATTATATTTTGCTTTAATGATATTTTTTTCTTCTCTATATGTCCAGCACATAGAACTAAAGTTGGGCTTAGCTGTGAAGGCTCTTGGGGAGCAAAAACTAAAATTATGCAATTATTTCTCTATGTGTTCTAGTGCAGTGTATCTAAGGCAACCAGGCTCTTAATAGCTGCTTTATGATCGTGATTACTCCTTCAAGTTTCAGAGAATGTTTTTGGTTGTAAAATTCCAGTTTCTTTAAGATATAGCAGCATGATTTTCTAGCAATTTGATTTAACATAAGAAGCAATGACAGCCTGCATTTCTTGGAATTTAAATTATGCTTCATCTAGAGACAACAAGACTTTAAATCTGAATCTCTTCAATTAGTACTAATGTGATATAATGACAAAATTAGTCTAGAGGATGTTCAAAATTTTAGAAATAAATCATGCTAGAAGGAGTTTCCCACTTAAGAATACCAACTCATCCCTTTTATCCACCCTTGAAGCAAATACAAGAAAAATCACAGGGCAAAATCATGCTCTCAATAATTGATTACAAACTCAGGTCTAATATATGTTTCACAACATGAAAAATAATTAGTAATGTGATCAGTGAGATTATTTTTCTTCATGTTTAACTAACCAATTCCAAAATGCTGATAATCAAATGAAATACAGGGTGAAAGTACTTTGCCTTAAAAGTTAACAGTGACCATGAACTGTTTGCAATCTAAATTTAGGGAAACAAAAAATAAAAGTTAGTTAAAACTTTGATAATCAAAACTCACTAATTCAATTAATGATATGGGTCTTTGTCTCATAAGTCAATCAACAAATATTTAATAAGTGTATATTGTGTGCTCCTTCATTTTCTTACTCAATAAGCATAGTATAAAAACTTTTCAACTCTTCAGTCCCCAAATCATGGCAATGTGTTCATATTTATAACCTCTATTCTGGCCTAATTTTCTTCACTACTGAGCCATAATTACAAGTGCCATCACATTACTTACTCTCTCCTTACCTGAAATGGCTTTCTATCTTGTTTTTTTTCATTACATATGCTCTGCAAAATCACCACAGCCACAAATAATCTAACCTGTATAAATTCCCAGCACTTTTCTCAAGCCACTGGAAAAGAAAACAAAAACAAAAAAAACCCAGAAATCTATGTATTGGGTTCACTACAACTGCCTTCTCTACATTCTAACTTGGCCCTAAATGTTGCCTATAAATTTTTTATACCTCCTTGCCAACTCTCTTCCATTATCCTTAATTTTTACTTAAAGTTCACCTCTCTCTTTGAACTGCTTACATCCTCTTCAATCCAAGAAGAGAAACTTATGTTGGAAATCATTGAAATAAATCTTACCCGTTTGATAAAAACTCTCTCAACTTCCTTCTGTACTACCTCTAAATTTATTTATATCACTGCTTTTACATTTATAATTATAAATGCCCTTTTTTTGGTTTCTTGTCAAAATCAGGATAACACTTGATAGCTTAAGTGTACTTCTAAAAACACTATTTGAACCATTTGAATATAATTTTAGTTGGTTCCTAAGTTCCTATAAGAGCAGATTATATAAATGTAAAAATGGAGATGGGATGGAGGGAGGTGAAGTAGGCTAGGTGTCAATGTGCAGGACACATTCATCTCTAACTCTCCAAATAATTTTTCAATTATAATAGTTGGAAAAAAACTGTTTTACATTGGTAGATTAATTTTTGGAAATTAGGTTATTTGAACCAATCCATCCACAAAAAAGCAAGTAAAAATACTGAGTAAAATATATTTTTTTAAATCCTCAAATGTATCAAATAACTGGAAAAATTAGGAAGTCCTACCAAGTCAAACTAACAAATGCAGGAGCCCACAGCAGCAAGACAAATAATTACTGAAGCCACTTTTATCCCAAAGGTCTTTATTGATACAGGTGAACTTAAGCTTGAATGTTGAGGGCTGCATGGAGTAAAGTAAAATAGGTCCAGGGTCCACAGTGCAGTCAAGCAGCAGCCTTCCCTAGAAAATTGGACTGAAAAAAAGCGATATCCTCAGGATAAAGTTAAGTAGGAATTGCTCTATCCTCATCCCTCTAGACCTCCAGATAAATGCAAATACATTTGCCTCAATCTTGAGCCAAAAAAGAGAGAATTAAAAACTTCCTGAGAAGTAGCAACCATATGCCAACTCTCTTATCAATCTGTAGCACTACTTGTGATAAATTATTGATAAAAACCTTAAACTATGAATTTAATTATTTTTATAATTTTTTTTTTCAGAGCAACATTTTATTGCTTATATGGACCCTATTATAATATTATTAATGCTAATATTTATAATACTTAATATTATTAATATTATATATTAAATTAGTTATTCTAAAGTCCACTTGACTTTGCATTTTATTGTTTTTATTTTTGACAGCATTTTGAAGGTGTTTCTGAATTGCCTCTAGTTTTTTAGTGTTGGGGATATGAAGTATGATGCCAGTATGACTCTGCTTTCTTTAGGGATAATCGTTTACTTTTTCTTTATCAAAATTATGTGATTTTGTTGATGGTGGTTTTATCCAGTGGTATTCTGAAACTTCATTAAATTGTGTCTATTTGTCTTTCTTTTTTTATACTTTTTTACGGACACTTGGGGACACTATTATATATGAAGACTTGGGATCTTCTGATTTATTCTCATCCGTCATTTCCTTGTTGATGTATTTTTCAACTTCCACTTTGCTTTATTTTGTTTTCAAAAACTGTTATTAGGTATATGATGTAATTCCTGGAATGTATTATCTATGAATGTTATCTTTTCATGGTTTCAACAGAGTGATATTTGCCCTAATTTTGGAGAATTTTATCAATATTTTCTTTTGATCATACCTATTTCAGGAACTGTATTTTTCATATTATTATTAACTAAAGTCCTTATTTTTTTAAACCTAATGCCAGATTTCTGTTGCAGTATCCCATCCAGGACACTACATTATTTTTAGTCGTTATGTCTCCTCAGTCTCTTCTTGGCTGTGGTGCAATTTCTCAGACTTTCCTTGTTTTGATGACCTTGGTAGTTTTGTGGAATACTGGTCAGGTATTTTGCAGAATATCCCTCTATTGTAATTTATCTAATATTTTTTCTCATAATCAGACTTGGGTTATGTCTTTACTACCAAGGTAAAGTGCCTTTCATCACCTCATATCAAGGGTACAAACTATGAACATGACTTACCACTATTGATATTAACCTTGATCAGTGGAATTATTAGTGTTTGTGAGGTTTCTGCACTGTAAAATTAATTTATTACCACCCCTTCCTTCCATACTGTACTCAGGAGATTTGTCTCTCTCTCTCTCTCTCCCTGCATATATATATATATATACTTATTTATTCACTTGATCATTTATTTATACCAGTATAGCTTCATGATGTTGCTTCCATCTTTGGTTGATTCAGAAAAAGCCTGCTTCCTATAAATGTATGTGTGCAGGTTTTTTCATGGACATAAATTTTCAAGTTAATTCAGGAAATATTTAGAAAATTGAGGTAATAATGAGATATCCAAGGAAAGATGCCATTCTATAACCAGAGATTTGTCTCAAGATTTCATCAGCTGGATCAGGTCTAAAAATATATTTTTTCATAGAGGCAATACTTGAAAATCTTGAAGTGAAAGGACTTAAATCAGAAAGCTAATAGTTATCTGCAATAAATTCAGAATGGAGAACTGTGAAAAAATAGTGATAGAATAGGGAGGAGGATAAGAGTAATTGTAGATGAATTTGTATTCACTATTATTTCATTCTCTTAGTAAAAAAAATCTACAGGTTAGCTTTTATTTTCTCTGCAAGCTAATAATGAAATAATTTTAAGATTGTTAAGTAACTTACCTCTATTTGCACAACAAATGAATGGAATAAATAGACCTGTTATATAGCCAAACCTTTGTTCTTTCCACTAAAACTCACTGCCTTTATAGTATGTATAGAAAGAGTTTCGAGATGGCTATATCAATGGTTGACTTTTGAAACTTCTTGTTTTTTTCTTCTAAATTTTCCTAATATTCCTAGCCATGAAATATATTAAAGACAATCAAGGACAAATAAATGTAGTGATTACTAGTAACACCAATTATTACACTGATAATTTATAAAAATTCTAGATTGTACTTCCACTTTTTATTTTCATGGACAAAATTTAAAATAAAATAAAATTGAATATTTTGCTTTGTAAGTTTCAGTTAAGTATCTCCTCAAAAATTATAAACTTATGTTTAAATAAGTAGAAAGCTTTTATATGTTCCCTGTGGTGTTTCAGCATGCATCAGTCATCTAATATGGAAGTGCTGTTATGGAAACATTTTGCTGATAAATAAGCATGTGATTGTCAGGAAACACTGTGTGTAAATTGCATAGTTTACTCTTCAGTAAAAGGTCTGTCAGCATTTTCTTTGTAATTGTCATTGTTTAATAATTTAATTTACAGTAGCCTGAAACTTGGTGTTCAAATGCTTCAGGCAAATATTTTCACATTTAATGACTTTAGGTCACCTCCACCACATTCTAGACAAAGAACAGAAGGAAGTAAAATGGCATATAATGTCTTATTCATCTTAAGTAAGTTAAATGTCTAGCTCACAACGTGAAGATTATATATCATTTAAAATAACTCAACAAGTTTCTTCAGACAATAAAGAAAACAATCAGAATTGTGTGGATGTTATGAGAGATGAAAAGGAATAAGATAGAAAGAAAACAGAAAGGAAGTAGAGCTAAAAAATAGTGGGAAAAAGAAAGATCACTGCCTATGTAACCTTTAATAACAGTATGGGGTAAAATTGAGAATGATGGCTTTCTCATTTCCCTCCAGTATAATCTCCCTATTTAAAGTTCGTTTTGCTTCATGTGAATAATGTATGTGGGCTGACATTCCAGGAGAGGAAGAAATAACATGAGCCATAGTTTAATAAGCTTTAAGTGAACAATACCATCTCTTAATATACTAGAGAAGGGGAAGTAGAGTTCATCAAATCGAGCCACGGTAATTATTAAGCTTTTTAAAATATCAGTACTTAGATGAAGTAGAGCCAACATTTTGCTATTGTATTTAAGTATGAGAAAAGATATAAAATATTATTCTTTAAATGTCCATTTTTGTTTTATTTATTTTCAAAGTACTATTTTGTCTAGCACATGCAGCAAAAACCGCATCAGTTACAGAAATCCTGTGCTATAGGTAAAATTGATGATTAACAACACAGAAAAAAAAAAGTCACAGGATTGTCTCGAATATCAAAGACCATTAGGAAAGGAGAACTGTAACACAGCATGTATCAAGCACTATAAAGCAGTAGGATTATTTAACACAGACAAATTTTCTAAATAACTGAGATTTCTACTTGAAGATAAATTACACTCTGGTACACACTTCTTTATGTGTCTTAGTACTTGTGTTTTATATTAAGTTTTGCTATCTTACTTATGTTCCTGCACCTCCATCTCTTCTTCAGATTATTAGCTAGTCTTGACAACTGCATTTCCATATATATTTCAAAGTCAGCTGTCTTATTTCCACTAAAAACATGCTGTCATTTTTATTGTAATAGCATTTAGTCTATGCATATATTTGGAGGAAATTGACATTTTTATAGTATTAAGTCTTTCAGTACATGAATGCATACAAATATATCAAATAATTTAGACCATTCATAACTTATGTCTATAATATTTCATTGTTCTCTGTATAGATGCCTTTTATATCTTTCATTTGATGTAAAATGAAAAAAATGTTTTGTTTATCACCTTGCTAGACTTATCATTTAAAAAGGCCTTGCAGGGCTTCCCTGGTGGCGCAGTGGTTGAGAGTTCGCCTGCCGATGCAGGGGACACAGGTTCGTGCCCCGGTCCGGGAAGATCCCACATGCCGCGGAGCGGCTGGGCCCGTGAGCCATGGCCGCTGAGCCTGCGCGTCCGGAGCCTGTGCCCTGCAACGGGAGAGGCCACAGCAGTGAGAGACCCGCGTACCGCAAAAAAAAAAAAAAAAAAAGGCCTTGCAGTGAGATCCCATGAGGCCTTCAGATGTAGATATTTCCCTATCTACATGAAGGTGCATGTTGAACATTGGAAAAGGAGAACAGATCATAGTACCATCTCTCTTTCCCCATCTCACCAAAAAAACACTATTCTAATAGTTACATATCGAGGAATCACATGGACTAAGGCCACCTTGATAAAACCCAGATATTTGAAATAAATCAGAAACAATAGTTCTTGAACCTTCAATGCTTGATTTAAACCTAGTCTTTTGAATATTCCTTGCTGCTTTTATGTACAATATTATATTAAAATTTCACTTCTGACATTTTATGACAAACTGTTACTATTTTATGTTTAAAATTGATATTTTATTAATGTTAAGAATCTATCTTATACTCTTTTATATTTCTATTTTTTATGAATAAAAATTTCTGGTCCTATGTGACCACCAGGTATTGTTACTTCTAATCCTTTCAGAGATTCTTGACAGGCTCCTCACTAGATTCTGCACTTATGTTTTCTGATCAGTATTAAACTCAATACTTAAGGGGACCCTCTGAAGACCTCCAGAATTCTCTTATTGTTTGCTTTCTCCTTTATGGTGCTCTGTCCTGTAAACTCCAACTACCTGGTTTACTCAGACTCTAAGCTTTGGTCCCTGGGCTCAGGGTGTCCCCTGGGTTCTGCCTGGTTTCCCATTCCCTACCACCTGGTCTGCAAATTCTTTTGCAGTAGTAATCAGAGAACAAACCTTGGTTACCAGAGGGAAAAGGGGAGGAGGTAGGGGCAGATAGGTGAAGGGGATTAAGAGGTACAAACTACTAAATGTAAAATAAACAAGTTACAGGGATATAATGTACAGCATAGGGATTATAGCCAATATATTATAATAACTTTAAATGGAATATAATCTATAAAAAATATTAAATCACTATGCTGTACACCTGAAACTAATATACTATTGTAATGCAACTATACTTCAATTTAAAAATTACCTTATAAATATTTTTAACATTTGTGATTATCTTATCGAGGATTGTAAGGTAAAAGCAAATCTTAAGTTTGTTTATATTCCAGAACCAGTTTCTCAACTACATATTACTAACATGAAATAACATGATATCCTAAGATATATGCTAATAATATTATAAACATTATGTGACTAATTATTCACACACAAAAATATAGTGGTGGTATTCCTAAAATCTTTAAGGACAAAAAATAGGGATAGTTCAGAGACAGGATGGCCTTGATTGATAACTCTATTCCATAACTGTGTAAAGGTAGAACTTTAACGAGCCTATGGTTTCACACAATAAATAAGGAAAAATGGCAATATTACCAAAGTATGAATATTGTATTATTTGCAGTGTTTAATACCCAGAGAAAGTGATTAAAACACTTGTAATAGGGACTTCCTTGGTGGTGCAGTGGTTTAAGAGTCTGCCTGCCAATGCAGGGGACACGGTTCAATCCCTGGTCCAGGAAGATCTCACATGCCACGGAGCAACTAAGCCCATGCACCACAACTACTGAGCCTGCGCTCTAGAGCCCACAAGCCGCAACTACTGAGCCGGTGTGCTGCAACTACCAAAGCCCGCATGCCTAGAGACCATGCTCCACAACAAGAGAAGCCACTGCAATGAGAAGCCTGTGCACCACAACAAAGACCCAAAGCAGCTAAAAAAAATTAAATTAAATTAAATTAAATCAAAAGAAAACGCTGTGATATATACAGTGAAGTCTGTGCTATGAATTAAAGGCCTAATTATATCTTTTGAAATTCTTTAGTACTCTTTTAATTCAAATCCTGTTTTGAAAGTAATTATTGAAATTGATAATGAACTCGTTTCCTAATAAGTTTTTTAAATTTACTCATGTTTATTTAAATTATCAGAAAAGTTCCTCCCTTATGTCATTCCCAAAACCATCATCACCCTGGGAATGTGGGAAGATTAATGGATTTGAGAATGTATTGATATAATTTGGTTATGGCTCAAGGCACAAAACAGATAGAGAAGAAGAGGTGCAGAACACAGGAGGAACAGAATATAACTGGAGGAGAAGCAGGTGAAAATTGGGTGGACGTCATCTACACAAAGGGAAAAGAGTGGCAGAATGAGAGGTAGGGAGTGAGAAGGGAGAGGACCAGATGGTGAGAGAGTAAGCAGGTGAAATGCAGAAATAACCAACACTCAACAGATTGAATAAGGATGATACCAAAATACAGGAACAAAAGTTGAGAAGTGAATATACTCTAGCTAATATTATGAAGTGGAAATGATGTCTGATTATCTGATAAATCATTAAACTGATAAATTATCTGATAAATAATTTATTATCTGATAAATCATTTAAACAGTAAAATGTTACGGGAAAATGTAACAGTGGAAGGAAACTAACAATTTAAAAAAGTAAGCAAGAATTAAACATTTTATGAAAACCATCTCTCCTCTAGTTGAGTCCAATAAGAATAAGATACCTATTAAATAGAGACATTTATTTAAACAAAAACAAAACTGCATACCTTACAGAGTGGGTTAAGTCTAAAACCTTTATATTTACATCTATGGTAACTAAAGCCAAATGTGAATAAAATTATTCATTACACACATTTTGACTTTTCAGTTCCATTTTTTCACTCTAGAGAAGTAAGCATATTTAACACCTCTTTTAGTTCAACAAACTGTATATAGACCCATAATACTTGAAGGAAGTTTAAAGGCCAATGTAAATGCTCTCTTATTTAAATATTGAATATATTAATCATAATACACTGTATAAGTCCTCTTGAAAATTAAATGGTATTAAAAATCCCTAATGAGGCAAAGGGATTATTAATATTCCCACTCTTCATTATTTATGCAGTTACCAATGAAGTATTCTTACACTTTTTAATTGCTTTATCTTTTGTCCCCCACAGTAATTTTTTTAATCTATTTTATACATATTAGTGTATATATGTCAATCCCAATCTCCCAATTCATCCCATTCCCCACCCCACAGTAATTATTTACATTTATAAAAGTATACTTATTTTATGCATATTTAATTTTACTGTCAGTGTTATTATTCATTTTAAATAAAATAAATTTCATTAAAAAATAATTTGAAAATTGGAAAAATTATCAAAATACAATGGACCTCACAATATTCTTTATAGCATAAAGGCAAAGTTAAATGAGGTGAACCAGTATATTTATAGTATAAGTAAATTTTTTTTTCTAAGTAATCGCTGAGTTTCCCTATGATTTTGTACTTTGTGGAAAATAGTCCAGCTTATGAGTGGCTTATAACTTAAAGCAATTTATACTGCCTTTATATAGAACTAAAATATTCATGACAACACCCTTTCCTATCTCTAGATCAGATCTACACAGTGTCTGCATATAGTCTCCACATTCAAAGCAGGTCTGTGGATTCCAACTAATTAAATGTCTCATTTCAGATATCACTTCAACTAATGTTTATTGATAATTTGAACATTTGTAGTTTAAAGAATTATCATTTACACATATATTGTGTATTTTTTCAATTACAGCAATTGAACAAAAATTAAGACCCAGATAGATTGGAGAGGTATTGATAGAACAGTCAGTTATGAATCACACACCAACCAGATGAATATAGTAGACTTCATTTACTTAAGTAGCTCACTAGGCTTCTGGGTTTTCCAGTTTTTGTTTGTTCTCTGAGGTTTTAAGGTATTTTAAATTCCCTACTTTTTACCTGATTTATACTTTTCTGATAGTCTAAGAAAGGCCTTACATGCCCAGTGGTTTCCTTGGCCTCACATACAACATACTCAATACAATATACTTAGGCCTCTCCTTCTTTAGACACTACTTATTGATTTTTCTACAGTAAATAATGATAAGCTTGTATCCTCTGCTTTCTCTTATGATTTTCCCTTATTCACAACTTGATTTTGTCCATAGCATTGTTTTAATAGTATTCATTTGTATTCCTTAAATACACATACTTCGATTGATTTTTCCATTTAAATAACATCTCTGATATCCAGTTTTTGCAGAACAGGAATCAACAGGCTTATTGTTCTTTCCAACTTTTCTCCATCTTCTCCTGTTTTCGTTTAGTTGGGCTATTTCCTAAATTGGCAGACGTTATATCAATTACTTTCTCTTTTGTCACACTTATCCTCACCAAAATAATTTTCTCACATCTAAAATTACCTATATTCAATGTTAATGGCCAGTCTGTTGATGGAAATGTCATCTTTTAGTTTTTCTTAAAGAGATCTGCACCCCCATGTTCATGGTTGCATTATTCACAATAGCCAAGACATAGAAACAAACTGTCTGTTGACGGATGAATGGATAAAAACAATACGGTGTCTACTTACATATCCAATGGAACATTATTCAGCCATAAAAAAGGAGGGAAACCTACCATTTGTGACAACATGGATAAACCTTGAGGGCATTATGCTAAGTTAAATAAGTGAGACAGAAAAAAAAAACAAATACTGTATGACCTCATTTAAACGAGGAATCTAAGAAAGTCAAACTCATAGAAATAGAGAGTAGATTGGTGGATATCAGGGGGTGGGAGCTGAAGGAAATGGGGAGATACTGGTCAAAGTGTATATACACTTTCAGTTATAAGATGAATACGTTCTGGGGATCTAATATATAGCATGGTGATTAGAGTGAACAGTACTGTATTGTTTACTTGAAATTTGCTAAGAGAGTAGCTCTTAACTGTTTTCACACTCTTCCAAATAATGGTAACTATGTGAGGTGATGGATGTGTAATCACTCCACAGTATATACATATATCAAACCATCATGTTGTACACCTTAACTTACAAAATGCTATTTGTCACTTATATCTTAATAGAGCTAGGCAAAAATGAATAGAACTTTCCTGGTGAATGGAGAGAAGGGACAGGAGAATTTTATAGGTTCTCTGCTCCAGAACTCTGCCTTTTATTTCTAACATGATGGGCAGTTTTTTGTTGTTGTTGTTTTTTAATCTCTTTTGCGTCTCAAACATAATCACTCCAGGAGTGTTTCTACAGCCAACTCTGAGCTCCAAAAGTCCCTTCACCTGAATTTGCTATATCAGTACAGAGTTCCTGCTTTCTAAGTGTGCCCCTCCTTTGTGGCAGGTGCTGCTTTTTTGAGATTTGTCACTCTTGAGCTCCATACCCTACTCCAGCAAATACTTTCTTGCTTTATCTATCTGCTTTTTCTATTGAAGCAGGCAAGATTGATCTTAGTCCTATCTGCAGTGTCTCGCACTCAGGGTGGACCCTACAGTTCTGGGAGTGGGTATGTCCAGCAGATTTCTGCCGTTATCTGACCTGCTTCACTTCCTCCAGAATTCTCTGACATTGGGCCACAACACTGAGGCTTCTCAGGCATGTTCTGATATTGTCAGTTGCTTTAGTCCACAGTGAGATGTAATTTGGAGTCTGTGGAGTTTTGCTGTCTACTATTTCATAGAAAAGTTTTTGTTTTGACGTTTTCTCCTGGTTATTAGTTAGGATTTCAAACATGAAAAGTAAGAAGATTTGATCCTAGGCTTCAGCTATATTTCTAGCATATTGTTATTTGTCTATAAATAATTAAATAGCAATAACTAAAAATAACAATATTGGGTCAGTAGAAATGAAGGAGATTCGAGAGCAATAAATGTGTTGAATGGATAATAAAATCCTAAAGGAAGTAAAAATAATATCACATATTTCAGGAAAAGTAGCAGCTTATTTTATATCTGCTGCTTTATCTTTCACTTTTCCTTGATAAAGGGGTTCAGAGGTTCATATACTATGAAGTTAAACTATTAAGGTGAGATTTGTTTAATGTTGGTTTTCTTCATTAGAAAATTGGCTTCAAGAAATCAGAGGCTTTCTCCCTTCCTCCCTCCCTTTCTTCCTTCCTTTCTTCTTTCCTTTCTCTCTTTTTATTAAGTAACATTTCTCCAGCAGTAATATGTTGTCTTAATGAATGAATACATAAATGAATAAAAATCAAATGTAAAGTTCAATTGATTTTCTTTTTTAAACGGCATGTCTAGCAAATCTAACGAACATTATAATTCTAATTCACTTTTTTCTTTCAATTTTTTAATATTACATTAATGTTAGCTGTGAATACTAATTTAATTTTTTTCTCCACTATTTCTATTTTCTTTTCTTTACTTAACATGCTGGCTAGGATTTTAATGGTGGAGCCAAACCCCTATGTGGCTGAATTACAAGTACAATAGCTTGTTTAAAGAGTGGTCCCCATACAACCCAGTTTCCTAGGGACCTGGGATATAGCTTTGCCTCCCACACTCTTGAACTTGTTTTATCCAATAAGGAAATCCTGGAGCTGACTGAACTTCAGAAGACTAGAAGAGATCTTTCATCTCTGAATATTTTGCCAGAAATAATCTGTGCTTACAATTTCCCAGGACTTTTCTTAGGCCTTGTATCAGTTGACTCCGATCTTGGACCACACATCTTAACTAAACAGAGGTCCTGTTGTAATTTTTTAATTATTATTATTAATAGTAATTTTTTATTTATTTATTTTTGGCTGTGTTGCGTCTTCGTTTCTGTGCAAGGGCTTTCTCTAGTTGCGGCAAGCGGGGGCCACTCTTCGTCACGGTGCGTGGGCCTTTTCGCTATGGGGGCCTCTCTTGTTGCAGAGCACAGGCTCCAGACGTGCAGGCTCAGTAGTTGTGGCTCACGGGCTCAGTTGCTCTGCGGCATGTGGGATCCTCCCAGACCAGGGCTCGAACCCGTGTCCCCTGCATTAGCAGGCAGATTCTCAACCACTGTGCCACAAGGGAAGCCCCTGTTCTAATGTTTTGAAGTCTGATTTTTTTCTAGTCTACTTCTCTAGCGATTACATTCAATTCCAACTGCTTTTTAAAATAATTCCCTAACATTTATGCTCTGTGCATGGTACTTTTCTTATTAACAGTGCTGCTACTATTTATTTTACTTTCATTTTAGAGCATTTTGTGTGGAAGTAGGTATGGCCTTTATTCTTTCATAGTGAGTCAGTTCTCACAATGTACTCTTAAAATCACTGAAGTATAGTAGTCAGTCCATAGGTAGAACAGACTATGCTGACAGAGGAACTAATTTCTCAGGGGCGTGCAATCTGAATCCCTCCAAGATTATTAGTAAAAGTTGTCACCAGAACAAAATTTTAACAAACATAGAATTTGAAACCGAAAGATATTTTTATGTTCTTTGGATATTAATAGGTACCATAAATTTTGAATTGTCAATGATAATAGTGTTATTGAGAAATTATTAGATGCTTAGCACTTTACTAAGTATACTATATAATACTATCTCAGTTCTCACAAAAACATTAAGAGGCAGGTATTACAATTATCCCCATTTTTCAGATGACAAAATGAAGCAAAAGTGTTAACATAATTTGCCCAGGGCATATCATTTAGTTCAGCATTCTCATCTTCCTAAAAATGCAGTGGCATACCAGAAAAACTAGTATTGCATCCATGGTCACAGCAGCAGGAAAGAGCTCCCGATATTGCGTTCAATAAGCTTTACATGGCATCACCCAGCTCTAGGATTATACAGTATGGTCTGTGTAGAAATAAGCCCCATTTTCCCCATCCCACTTCCCTTATTGTGCTGAATCTCATTCTTGGTATTCTCCATAAAATAAATAACACTGTATGTAGGCAATGGTGACACATTCACCATTCTTTCACAAATGGGAATTCTGTATGTTTCAGTTCTAATTTAAAGCATGAAGAGCATATACCATAGGTATATCAGTGCCTAGTGTTCTTTTTCTTCCATGAAATGATGCAGACTTAGAGTTTCAAGCATTACAAAATAGGATGTTTCTGTTGTCATTTCTTTGTGAAAAGGAGTCTAAACTGAGATTTTCTGAGATTTGGCTTTTGTTTTACCTCTTAAGATAAGCCTTTCTGGGCTTCCCTGGTGGCACAGTGGTTGAGAGTCCGCCTGCCAATGCAGGGGACACGGGTTCGTGCCCCGGTCCGGGAAGATCCCACATGCCGCGGAGCGGCTGGGCCCGTGAGCCATGGCTGCTGAGCCTGCGCGTCCGGAGCCTGTGCTCCGCAACGGGAGAGGCCACAACAGTGAGAGGCCCGCGTACCGCAAAAAAAAAAAAAGAAAAAAAAAAGAAAAAAGATAAGCCTTCCTGCTACCTGCATGCCAAGTTATATTGCATACCTCCCTTCTAATATCCAGCAATAACCTCTCATTTATCACCACAATCACAAGATTGGGTTATATGCATTTATTATTATGCCTACCATTCCCATTAAATTTGTATTATTTTTAAAATAAATTATATTTATATTGAATCCCTGTTGCCTAGGATAGTACTTAATATTTGGCAAGTGTACATGTTTGTTGATAAAGTAAATTCATGAAATTTATCAATTTTTGGTAGATTCTTTATTCAGTTAATTATTTAATATTTACTAAATACCTATTACTTTAGAAAGCAAACCGGGTGCTTGGAGGTAAAGATGAAGTGAGACTATAATCTGGTTTGGGGAAAATGAACAACAAAAAAACTGACCTTAGTGAACAACCTATGAAAATAGTAAACTAACCAAATCCAGAACATATAATTATAAATGTATTCATTTAAATAGATTTTTATATAAAACCTTCAGTTTTTAAGGTGGACTTACATTTGTAGAAACTTTAGGAAGTATACAAACGTTTAACTCCATGATTTTAAATTTAAAAATAATCTTTTAAGTTCTCTGAATTCTTAGTCCTTTATGATAAATGAACTCAGTTTATATTTATATGTACAAAGCATAAGTACTTTGGGGAATTGATTTTATACTTAAATTGCACTAAAAATTGATTTACAAGGGTAAGTGGTCTTCAATGGGCCATTAAGATTGATGACATTCATCAGTGTGTTGCTGGAATAAATAGAGATTTATATTTTTCTTAATAATGAAAAATTACTTCCATTTCTAATAGATATGACAAAAGATTATGGATTAGCACATGCAAACATATAAAGACATGTAATTTTCATAACCCTGATTGTTTATCCTTTTTAATGTCTCAATGTGTAATGAGTAATTTTGTTCTTTCAATAAACAAAGCAATCTGATGGGTTTAAAATCAAGGAAACTACATGTAAAGTCCAGTTATTTTATAAAATAGAATTAATAAACTCAGTATTATCTTTTACAGTTTATCATTTATTTATTAATTCCTCAATTCATTTCACTGATAAATCTGAGAAATAATTGTTTTTCTCTGTCTGAAGTAATAAATAGGAAACTGCTCTTACACTTTAATTTCCTTCACCTTCCCCATACTCTTAAAAGCAAGAAAAGATATTCAGAAGTTTTATGAACTTGTCCACCATTTTAATTTTTATGTAAATTGTATTCCTGCTGAAGATCATTATACAATTCTCAAAGTACATGCTTGCACATTGAAAAGAGGGTTCCTAGGAGCTTTAAACTATTATCTTACACAGAGAATCATTGTATTCTCTTGATATAAAATTTACATTATTTAAATCACTTATAATTTTATTTTCAAATGAAATATATAAATAAAGTCCATTGCTAAATGAGGTTAAGAAAATGTCAGAACTTGTTACAGAGTAGTTGTTCTATACCTTTGTAACAAGGGATAATGAATGGTATTTTGAATGTTATATACAAGAGCCAGTGAAAATGGAGTGACTCAACATTTTTAGAGCAATAGTAACCCTGTCATAAGTGTAAAAGAATATTAACCAGAGCACTGTTAAGCATAAACTTCTAATCTAAAAAATGCAACATGAGAATAACTCTGGGGCTGTTAAAGAAAAACTAAAACTCAATAGAAGTTAAAGTGGTAAAAGTAGATTTTATTTAGGAACACTTACAGTTACTGGAAAGAAACCTCAATATAGAACTGGCTCAATTTCAAATACAACCGGAACAAGTGAGGATTTATAGTGAAGGAGCAGGTTGGAGGGATGAGAATCAGTGGATGGAAAATTCTGAAGAGGAGACATCAAGAGAAGGGATATTTCTTGCTAAACTGACTTAACAGGATTCTTACTGAAAGTAGGACAGGGTGATCAATTACTGAGGGCGATCAGATGTCTGTGCTGGGGGATTCTTTCTAAACTGACTTAGTAGAATTCTTGCTAACACCATAGAATGCAGACCCCACAAAGATGGACACCAAAGCCCAAGGTTGAAGGCTAGTTGAAAAGAGGGCTTAGAGGAGCTTAACTAAAGTTTGATCAAGGGAAGTAAGTGTCTTTGTCAAGGGGTGTTCTACCTTGGGGAAGGAAAGACACGTTTTGACAGAGACTTAGCAACAAAAATCCAGCTGGTTTCATGAACAGCTGGGCAAAAACAGTTCTCAGAAGAGGAAATTTTTCTTGGGGCTTAGGAGCCATTTTGTTAGGCAATTTTTGTTTAACAAGAAAGCTGGAAGAAAGTTGGGGGTTAAGTTCATGCAAGGGTTACAGTGGAAGGTGCTTTTCAGGGCCTCTCACGTGAAACATCCATGAAAATAATAAAAGAAATAATCAGATATTTCTTTGTAAACTCTAAACTGTTCTTAAATTACATTATTAAAAGATTAAGTGATGAGTGCAAGGTTTGCAAAGTAAAAGAGGTTGCATCTTGAATATGGATAGAGGAATGAGGTTTACAGAGACAGGGTGGAGTAAGAGAAAAGATGAAATCATGTAGGGAGAAGATATGCAGACAATTACATGGACAAGGGAATTCACGATGAACTCTATCTTTATGTGGGAAAGCTTGGTAAAGTTGGGCATTTGAACAGAAAAATTGAGAGTACTAGCATTCAAAATAAATATCCTATATTTATTTCATTTTTACAAATATCTGGTTTAAATTACATAATTTTATGCATTATATTGTTTATGAAAGATTTAAGGTTTTGAATATTTTACCTTATTATTTCAAGTTGGTGCCTATATCTACAAACAATACCTAAACTTTTAAATTGTGCAACATTGTGCAACTAAACAGGTATTTAAAACTAATCTGGGTTTGTTTGTTTGTTTTTGTATATTATAAGGGAAAATTACTTAGTCATTATTGAAATTATTTATGGATAGGAAAAAATCATCAAACTCTATTTTTCCACTTTTGTGAAGGTAAATAATTTATCTATCTGCCATTTAAAATCAATGTTCTGTACTCTAAAAAAAATAAAGGCTAAACAATTTTGCATTTAAGTGGCAAGATGTAACTATTTTACATTACAATGATGCAGCAGAAAAGGTCATTTTAAATAGACTTGATATTAAAATAAATATACACAAATATAATACTTGATTAGAAAATAGATATTTAAAGTTAAAAGTATGTATGCAAAAATTCCAGTATGTATTAGTCAAGTTACAGTTTGTAAAGTGTCCCAAAGTCAGGATACCTAAAGTTGAGGGACCAGGAGTTAAATTTTGATAGTGTTTTAATTCAAAATTATCAAATATTTGCAATCAGTAATGGTTCAGAGTGGTGAGTCCAATAAATCATTTAAATATATTCTAAGTATGAGATTCAGATCCTTATTCACTGACCTCAGGGCAACTTGTCTGCACACAAAACTTTCTATCCACTATAACAATTTACTGTATCATTTAATTTTGGTTTCAGTTTTTTAAATATTTAGATGTCAGTCTCCTATTGGTAAAATGGTTTAATTAATTAAAGTGAACACTGAATAATTTCAACTGCATAATTTGAGTAGGTCATTATTTATCTTTTTGGAAGTATTTCATTTAAATAATACTGAACAAAGAAAAATATATTTATATGGTAAATACAAACTCAATAGTTGCACAGGTGAATTTAAAGACCAGTATTTGTTTATGCTTTAGGATTTTGAAATATGGAACAAAAAGCAAACTTGTGTTAAAGAAAATCGCACCAAACAAGATGAGAATACAGACATTGATTTTGTTCCAATACTATTGCGAGTCATGTCACATACACAGTTGAATGAGCTAAAGTGTTTATGGTTCTTAATGCTATTTCCTCATATATCAGGCTCCCAGAAAATCTCCCTATAGACACTTTTTGCCCTTTGGTAGGATATAAAACATAAAGTAATAATGCATGCTTAAATAAATTAAATGCAATAAACAGTGGCAAATAAATGAACTTGAAAAAACTAGCTTCAATAATTTAGATTAATATGTACACCTGCTGTTTTTTTCTAAGATGCATTTTTCATGTAGTAGTTTTAAGTACTGCAGATAGAAGTTTAGAAAATAGTTATGAGTACCTATTTATTGATTTCTGTTCAGCCCAGGGCTACTCTAATGTAGGAACTAGAAAAATTCTGATAAAAAGTCAGTAAGAAAGGAAACATGCATCTTTGCTTGAAACTCAAATTTCCTGAAATTATAGTCTTGCATAACTTTTTAAATTTTTTTTTTTTTTATTTTTTTATTTTTTATTTTTTGCGGTACGCGGGCCTCTCACTGTTGTGGCCTGTCCCGTTGCGGAGCACAGGCTCTGGACGCGCAGGCTCAGCGGCCATGGCTCACGGGCCCAGCCGCTCCGCGGCATGTGGGATCTTCCCAGACCGGGGCACGAACCCTTGTCCCCTGCATCGGCAGGCGGACTCTCAACCACTGCGCCACCAGGGAAGCCCTCTTGCATAACTTTTAAATGAGATCATGTATACGCTTGCTGAAATGTATTCCAATATATAAAATGTGTTCTAATATCCCCTTCACCTGCAAATTTACCTGCTAAATAAGCCTTCTTTATATCCCTAGGCCAAGGAAATCCATTTAAATATGGCATTGTGTTGTATAAATTTCCATACTTAAAAAAATTCTTTAACAGTTTGTTTCTTGATTAAGTAAAATATGTAATAATAATATCTATAATGTATTAGATGCTTATTGAATACATGTCAACCACCACCACTATGTTATTTATTCTTTTTCATATTAATTTCATGCATACCATACCAATGAGAAATATCATCATTAACATTTCACCAGTGGGAAAACTAAGTACTAGGCCACATAGTATGAGGTACCCAAATGAAGATCTGAGCCCAAGACTACTTGAAATCTTTACTCTTACACTGTCCAACTGAAAAAAAAAAAAGCCCAAACTCAGATGGCTCACTGGTAAATTCTATCAAACATTTAAAGAATAATTAATACAAATCCTTCCAAAACTCTTCCACAAATAAAATTAAAAGGATCACTTATACACGAATGTTTTTAGCGGCATTATCCATAATAGCCAAAGGTGTAAGGAAACCAAATATTCATCAACTAATGAGTAGATAAGCAACATGCGATTTATGAACACATGAAATATTATTTGGCAAATAATAATGAATACTGATGAAAATTTGTAGCCTTATGCTAAACAGAAAAAAAGCCACCCACAAATGGCCACATATTATATTAATCCACTTGTATGAACTGTTCAGAATAGAAAAGTCTACAGATACAGAAATTAATTTACTTCTTGCTTAGTGCTTTTTGTAGGGGTAGGTAGGAGGGAATGGAGAGTAACTCCTTAATGGGTACAGAGCTTCTTTTGGGGGTGATAAAAATGTTCTAAAATTATATTGTGGTGATGGTCAGACATTTGTGTGAATATACAAAAAAAACTGAACTGTGCACTTTAAATGGGTGAATTTCTTTAATGTGAATTAGATATCAAAATGATTTTTTTAAAAAGCAAAGCAACCTCTTTTCATAGACTACATGACTTTGAAAACAGAAAATCTTAATGAATCTATAAAGTATATTCGAACTAATAATTAAATTTAGAGAAAAGATGCTCACCATCACTAGTTATTAGGAAAATGCAAATTAAAATCACAATGAGATAATGTTGCACACTTATTATAATGACTAAAATTAAATAGATGGACCATACCAAATATTAGAGAGGATGTGGAGCAATTTGATCTTTAACACACTGCTGGTAGGAATGTAAAATGGTACAACTACTTTGGAATAGGTTTTTTAAATGGTAAACATACATATAGTATATGTGTATAGACTAAAGACAGAAGAAAGCAAATGTCCTTAAAATAATTTTCCACAAATGCCTATAGTACTTTTGCAAAAGTCAAAAATTAGAAAAAAGTTAAAATGTCCACAAATGAATAGATTAAAAGTAGTATATCCACACAGTGGAATACTATTCATCAACAAAAATGAATGAACTTTTGATATCCATAACAACACAGATAACTCTCAAAAATAGTGTGTTGGTGGAAAGAAGTCAGGCAAAAAGGACCATAAATTGTATGATTCGATTTACATAAAACTCTAGAAAATATAAACTTATTTATAGTGCCATGAAATAGATAACTGATAGCTTTGAAATGGGCAGGAAGGGATAGGAATAATGAGAGATTACAAAGGGGCACAGGAAACTTTGGGTGGATGGGTATGTTCATTATCTTGATTCTAGTGATGGTTTCGCAAGTTATACATATATCAAAATGTACGAAAATTTACACTCTGCAGTATCTTGTGTGTTGATCATGCTTCAATAAAGTGTTTGTTTTTTTGTTTTGTTTTTTTAAAGAAGATACTAGGGGTAGGAGTTTATTAATTAATTTATTTTGTTTTTGCTGTGTTAGGTCTTCGTTTCTGTGCGAGGGCTTTCTCTAGTTGTGGCAAGCGGGGGCCACTCTTCATCGCGGGTGCGCGGGCCTCTCACTATCGCGGCCTCTCTTGTTGCGGAGCACAGGCTCCAGACGCGCAGGCTCAGTAGCTGTGGCTCACGGGCCTAGTTGCTCCGTGGCACGTGGGATCCTCCCAGACCAGGGTTCGAACCCGTGTCCCCTGCATTAGCAGGCAGATTCTCAACCACTGCGCCACCAGGGAAGCCCAATAAAGTATTTTAAAAGAACAAAATATACCACAATAAATCTGTTTTAAAAAAAACACTTGTAAAGTGGGAAAGTATAGGCGGAGAAGGTCCTAAAAAAAAAAAAAGCTAACAATACAAAATGTCTTTGAGGGCATGGAGCACTCAGAACATTCATACATTTATAATTCTAAATGGTACAGTTATGGATAACCATTTGACATTTCTTTCAAAATTAATCATTCTCCTATTGTATGATTCAACATTTAAATAAACTATTAGGTGTTTACCCAATAGAAGGAAAACATGTGTCTCTAAAAATAAAAATGGAAAAAGATTATTTATAGTAACCTTATTCATGCTAGCCAAAATATTAAAAATAATTCCAATAATCATCAACAAATCAGTAAGGAAATTTTGGTATATTTATACAATAGAATGCTACTCAACAATTTAAAAAAGACATTACAGATAAACACAATAATATAATGAATCTCAAAAACATTATGTGTAGTAAAAGAAGCCAGAACATCATATGAAATACAATGAAAGCAAAACAAATCCATGGTTTGTTTTGGGACGGGGTGGGGACTTGAATGGGAAGGTACGATAATGAATTTTCTGGGATGATAGATTTGTTCTTTACCCTGTTTGGTGTACAGGTTACAAGGATTTATGCAATTTTCAAAATTCAATGAATTAATTAAGGTCATTATATTTTACTTTGTGCAAATTATATCTCCATATAAAAGAATTATAACCATATATACTATATAAAGTTAACGGTATAAATTTAACTGCATATATGCAAGTATATACTAATTTTCTTAGTTTTTATTTTGAGAAGAAACGTTCCCTTTATAGAAGAGACATCAATCTATTTACTCTGCATCCCTTCCCTTTCTCTTAGGTTCATCTGTATTTTGGATTTAAAGTGTTTCACTATACCGGTTTCAAAGGCCCTTCCACTACTTCTTTGCTTCTTTGTTACTGTAGAAGCACTACAATTATTCTTTTCCTGTGCCATCCTAGGTCTTGTAAACTTCTGTGAGGCTAAGTCTCCTTTCTAAATATGTCGCACAGCTATTTCTTTCCTCTGGGTCTGCTAGTTTTTTCTGGTTTTTATCAGGAAATTGAGCATATATCTTTTCTGGGTACAGATTAACAAACATACCTACCCTGCTACCTCCCTGAAACATGAATCATGAAGCTGACTACATGTTTCCTCCCCTTGTAAGCCACCCCTCTCCCAAACATGCACACATAGATACATAAAAATTTATGTTCTCCTTAAGATAGTTATAATGACTATCTTAGCCCATAGGCTGCTGTAACAAAATACCATAGACTGGGTGGCTTATAAACAATGGAAATTTTTTTCTCACGTCTGGAGGTTGGAAAGTACAAGATCAAGGCACCAGCCAATTTAGTGTCTGATGAGAGCCCACTTCCTGGCTCAAAAACAGCTGTGTCCTCATATGGTGGAAGGGACAAGGGATCTCTCTGGGTCTCTTTTATAAGGGTACTAATACAATTCATGGGGGCTCCACCCTTATGCTCTAATCACTTCCCAAAGCCCCCACCTCCAACTGCCACTACATTAAGGATTAGGTTTCAACATATAAATTTTGAGGGAACACAAACATTCAGTCTATAACAATGGCTTTCCTTCATCCACAAAGTTATAACAATTTCTTACTGCCATGACAGAGAGTTGGAAATTACCTCTTATTCATTACGTTTTGCCTAAAACTTTTCTGTCTGTCATGAGCCGTTTCCATTTTCTGGCTGAGAATCACAGATGGTACGTACAAATGTCAGTAAGTGACTCTTCCTTATCTCTGATTTAGCTGTCATACACCTCCATGAAACACTGAGCACTGGCTACTCAAAAATAAGAAAAATGTTAAAAGAAGGAATGTAAAATGATTCCTCTCCCACAGTCATATATGTAATTGTTTCCCCAAACCTTTCCTGTGTTCCAGAATTCATTCCTAAGAGACTACTCACTGCTTACCAAACATCCACATACATTTTTCAGTATATTATTGATTGGATGACTGTTTATGATTTATATCAAATTATTATATGCAAAACTCCATTCAATATCCTAGAAAATCAGTAGCCTATTATGCTTAACATCCATTCATTTCTTCTTATTCTTATTGTCACTGTTTTGGTCAGGTAGTGATTCTCTCTTACTTAAATGGATTCCACAGCTACTAGACTTCTCTCGTTTCCACCATCATAGCATCGTTCTCATACCACCACGCTTTGTAATCTGCCCTCTTCATATTCAGAATGTTGTGGTTCTTTGAAGATGCCATACTCACCATCTCCTCTGGAAGTTTACATATTCAATTCCTTCTATGTAGCATGCTCTTTGATGAACTTTTACTTATTCTTTTAGTTTCATATTAGAGGTCACTTTCACTATAAAGTTTTCCTAGATATTTAAGGAGAGGATTATATGCCCTTTCTGTGGGCTGCTTCATCCTCTTGACCTAAGGCCCATAATAGCTCTTATAATATTGCACTTTAATTGCGTATTTACTTATCTGTCTCTCCCATTAGAAACTTGAGGGCAAATACTAGCTCATTTTTTGTAGTATTCTTAATATTTTTCTGTTTCGTTTTTTGTTTTTGCGGTCCACGGGCCTCTCACTGTTGTGGCCTTTCCCGTTGCGGAGCACAGGCTCCGGACGCGCAGGCTCAGTGGCCATGGCTCACGGGCCCAGCCGCTCCGCGGCATGTGGGATCTTCCCAGACCGGGGCACGAACCCGTGTCCCCTGCATCGGCAGGCGGTCAACCTAATATTTTTAAATATCGTTCATAATTAGTGTTTCATAATACTTGTTGAAGGAATGAATGTATGAGAAAAATATTAATAAATGGGGATAGAAGTTAGAAGTCAAGGTTATTTTTATCATATAGACTTCAATAGGTATAAGACTATATATTAAAGCATGACAGTGTGCTTTTTCTGATTATATTGCAAGACAATTTAAGTATTTGCTTTATATATATGCACTTTTAACTTTAATCACATCGGTATATTGTAAAGGTTTTTGATAATTTAACATGCATAATTCCATGTTTCAACTTATAGATTATTCTCTACTAAGGACTGATTGTTATAAGAGCAATATTGAGGTGTTCTGTTACAAGGAGACACCAGATGGACCACTTGTGGTGGATTGATTTAAGTTACCATTATCCAGAACATAGTGTGAATCCCCCTACCCCCACCTAAAAAATATATATATAATCACAGAGTGCCTTACATTGTTACCCACTAAAAAAATCATATAAATATTATTCTTACAAATTTTTTACTATATAGATTCAACTTATTGAATTCTTTTCATTTCAATTAAATTACTGTTAAATGTAAAACAGGATTTGACACAGTTGTTTGAGATGTCATTCAGATTTAAGTCAGATAATTTTATAAAGGCAAGAAAATATCTTCAGTACAAATTAAGCCAAAAGAAAAATATGCTTTTTTTTTTTAACTGCCGTGACTGAATTTTGCCTGGTTTCATGACCTAAGGCAAACCTCTCATTTTGCATATTTACCATAAGGTTGATGGATGAACAGATGCATCAAGTACACCATGGGGTGTCCTATCAGCTGTCTGCAGTTCTCTGAATGGTGATGGACAATGGAGTGAAATGAGAAAACATGTTTCATGAAAATGGAAATGTTCGAGTTTTGTGCATCCAGCTTAAGCAATGCCTTATTCTACCTCTTTAGAAGTTAACTTTAAGAAGTCCTACTGCAAATTCTTATACTTTGATATACTTGTAGATATATCATTAGGCCTCTTTTGTATCTAATCATGTATAGAGCAAAACATCTCAGAATAACCCAAATGTCATATGGATATATGCCAGCTATTTATTTAAATAGTTTTAAATGTCTGCATAGAAAGTTGACATTGAATGACTTAATTATCTTAATTATTGATTTGAATCTTTAAAATATCATGGCAATCAGCAATATGAGACTGAGACTACTTATTGCTCTTAATGTATCCACCTGTTATTAAGCGTTGATTGGGCAAAATGAATCATCAACGGAACCAAGTTTAACTTTTGTCATAACTGGAATTAACAGTCCCACAACTCCCTCTGTCATTAATCATATATCATTAATGTCAACGCCAGTCTTCACTTTCAGAACTAAAATTGCTGATATGCAAACTTACACAACCATTTCCAGGGACAATGCTATTATAGTATAGAAGACACAAAAAATTACTTTTATGTATTATATAACTAGATGCCTTAGTCCCTATATCAGATATTTCCATTATTTCTTCCAATTTATATAAGATTTTCTTATGCATCAACTCATTGTTCATATGGAATGCATAATATTTATGTATATTTGTAAATATATCATTTGGCAACTTTCTAATATAATCACATATAGATGGTATACTACATATTTTGAATAAGCAGTAATCACAGTCTTTCAAAAAGGTTAGAAAATTACGAAAAGGGAGGACAAACCTGAATTCTATATTGTTCTGTCACTTAATAACTATGACCTTAAGCAAGTTACTTGACACCTATATAAATTTATATAAACATATATGCATATACAGATGTAGATGAAGACATAGCTATAAATAGAGGTATGATATAGATATAAATATAGATAGAATAGAGATATGCTAATACAATCTTCTCTGTGAACTTATGTTTTACTCACTTATTTTAAATTGGGTTTATAGTCTTTGCAGCTCTGACCTTCCCTGGTGTATTGCAGAAATTTGCCTGGAACTCATGGGAACCTTACTTGTCCCAACAATATGCCCCATTTACATGCTGGACCAGAAGATTTAAACATTCCTCATGATCAGATTGTTAAAAAAATAAACAATTGATCAAACAAGTCAATGACTTTTGCCCTTTTCTCTACATTTTCCATCACCGGGACCAAGGGTAGGTACGCTCATTTCTTGATTTTCCTAAGTGGTTAATTTTGCACTGGGTATATGGAAGTGTCTATTGCACACTAAGAACTGGCCTTGCTGTGTTCTGCCTCAAAAAGTCCTATTAGGAAAGTTTCATCAACAGAGCTCATTCATCTAAAACAAGGAAACTTGATTGGTCACATGACCTGTGGAGCAGTCTTGCATGCATTTCGTTTTCTGCTCTTGTTATCTAGAAGCAATTTTGTTGATGTAAAAAGACATTTCCTTCTATCATCATCATGGGAAGACTTTGTCATTGCTGTTTCCATTTCCTGATTTACTCTGGGAGGATCCTTTGGTTACTCTTTGTTTTTGCGAGGTAGAACAAGAGCTGATCAGTTTGTGGGTAGGGTAGCTAGTACCAGAGATACATATGAGCATCCAGAGGTCTCAACTGTGTGTGTGTGTGTGTGTGTGTGTGTGTGTGTGTGAGAGAGAGAGAGAGAGAGACAGACAGACAGACAGACAGACAGACTGAGCAAATTCTGAACAAATCAATTAGAAAAATATCTCTGGGAAATGTGAAGGTGAGCTTGTATTAAGTGAGCTTGGTAAGAATGATAGACTGAGAAGTTTGATATTTATCATGGAATCAGAGATAAGTCAGAGAAGCACTTTAAGCAGTACAGCCTTGATTAGATTAACATCTTATCATGTTAACTTTAGTATCACAAGGACGATTGACTGGAAGAGGGATGGGAGGTGTGCAGGCTATGGTGCTGATATTAAATAGGAAGTTTTTAGAATAATACTTAGGTGACAGTAAGAACAATGAGAAGAAATAAAGTTGAGAGCTCTATTTTCTCATTTCAAATTTTGATTTGGTTTGTTTCCATAGTGAGAGGAAGGAGTAACACTCACCAAACATTCTCCAAGAAGTAGTTTTCCTGTGTCCCAGTATTTCTAACTCTAGGATATGCAGCCTTTGGAGGCTTCCTTATGTTGCCTTTATCCTATATTAAACTATGATAGTCTTTATTCTTTTTTTTTTTTTTTTCGGTATGCAAGCCTCTCACTGTTGTGGCCTCTCCCATTGCAGAGCACAGGCTCCGGATGCGCAGGCTCAGCGGCCATGGCTCACGGGCCCAGCCGCTCCACGGCACGTGGGATCTTCCCGGACCGGGGCACGAACCCGTGTCCCCTGCATCGGCAGGCGGACTCTCAACCACCGCGCCACCAGGGAAGCCCGATAGTCTTTATTCTTCATTGTATATGATACGCAACAATTCCTTTGTAGAGCAAGTAGAATCAGTTTGCAGTTTTCAGCTTTAGATGGATAAAGCTAACTTCTTGGTCATGTATTCTGACTATGCCTTAAAGAGTTTACCCCATCATCTTCATTTTGAGGCCATTTGTAAATAACTTTAGTCGGTGCTGGTCCTTTCTGATTCTTGCACATCCACGTCAACAACACTCAACTCTCTCAGCTACAGCCCATGCGTTTCCGAACTAAAGCTTCCTTCTTCCTACTGATGCTTCCCAACTCTATCCTCTCTAAATTTTCTCTTTCTCTGCCTGATTATACCCTCCTCAGCTGAACTGTTTCCTGTACTCCATGACTTTATTGAGTATTGCGTGTGAAACCCCTAGACATAGGACAGTATAGAGATTTACATTCAAAGTCCAGAAGGTCAAAAATATTTTTATAATAGTATTAAGATATTATTTTCTTTACTCATTTTTATTCTCTTGTGAATGTATAGGGGAATCTTCCACAGACTACATACGATAGTCACAATTACCTGTGTGAGGCTGGAATTCTTCTATGTATTTCAAACAAGACATCATATTACATCAGACTGAATGCAGAGACAAAAATAAAAATTCAGCTTTCCTCTTTAAGCAACACTCTAAAAGGTATTGCAAAACTCTAAAGCAATGTGACTTTTCTATTAATTTTTTTGAAAATATTATTATTTTTCATAAAATATTTATGACAGCTTGTTGCAGATTTTTGCAATAATTTTAAAATTAGTACATAAAGATTTAAATCTGTTAACTAGGCATACTATGGTGATCATTTCACAATATATACAAATATCTAATATTATGTTGTACACTTGAAACTACTATATTATAAGTCAATTATAATAAAAATAAAGGACAGTAATTATTTTAAAAGCTGTTCTTAGATTTAATTTCTAATACAGGAAAAATTAATAGTTACAACACATATAACCAAACTCTTTCTAGGTTCCTCAATAATTTTTAATAGTATTAAAGGGCCCCACATCCATAAAGTTTGAGAACGCCTGTCTGAAGCACACTTAGAACTCTTAGAAAGATTTAGCATCTTCGTTACAGACATTGGTATCTTCAAAGTGCACAATGGGACGTCCTTGGAATAAGCTATTGTAAAATATGACCCAGCATAAACATTCCCTCATCAACTGCTATTCAATTAACTAAGCAACATACCTTCTCTGCAGGATATCAATACACCAATCACATCAGAAGGCATCATAGGAATTGCTAGACAGAAAAGTGCGCCTGTATATGATTCTCATCATTTACAGAGCACCATCTAGCTAGAATTTTTTTTTAATTTTTATTGGCGTATAGTTGCTTTACAATGTTGTGTTAGTTTCTACTGTACAACAAAGTGAATCAGCTATACGTATACATATATCCCCTCTTTTATGGATTCCCTTCCCATTTAGGTCACCACAGAGCACTGAGTAGAGTTCCCTGTGTTATACAGTAGGCTCTCGTTAGTTATCTATTTTATACATAATAGTGTATATATGTCAATCCCAATCTCCCAATTCATCCCACTTCCCCTTTCCCCACCTTGGTGTCCACACGTTTGCTCCCTACGTCTGTGTCTCTATTTCTGCTTTGCAAATAGGCTCATCTGTAACATTTTAAGACAACCCAAACAGATAGAGGGATATACTATGTTCTTGGATTGGAAGAATCCTAATTATACTACCCAAAGGTATCTACAGATTCAATGCAATCCCTATCAAATTACCAATGGCATTTTTCACAGAATTAGAACAAAAAATTTTTACAATTTGTATGGAAACACAAAAGACCCCGAATAGCTAAAGCAATCTTGAGAAAGAAAAATGGAGTTGGAAGGATCAGGCTCCCTGACTTCAAACTATACTACATAGCTAGACTTTTTAACTCAGAAATCTGTAAATGTTGCTTCATAACATCAGCCAATGACAATTAGGAATTTCATACTGAGCTGGTGCAACCTCGATTTTAACAGATAAATTTGGTTAAGAACAAACTGCAAACAAGTTCTTAAGATAAAGATATTAAGAAAGTATGAAAAGCACAGATTAGAAGTGAGTATATTTTTTGTACGGAAAAAAGTATCCAAACCAAGTACAGATCTTCCTTGACTTATGATGTGGTTGTCCTGATAAACCCATCATAAGTTGAAAATAGTGTAAGTCAAAAATGCGTTTCATAATTTTACGTACTGAACATAATAGCTTAGCCTGATCTATCTTAAACATGTGCAGAACACTTACATTAGCCTACAGTTGAGAAAAATCATCTAACACAAAGCCTATTTTATAATAAAGTGTTGACTATCTCATGTAACTTATTGAATATTGTACTGAAAGTGAAAAACAGAATGGTTATATGGGACCAAAATGGTTGTAAGTGTACTGGTTGTTTACCCTCGTGATCCCCTAGCTGACTGGGAGCTTCGGCTCACTGCCTTTGCCCAGCATCACAAGAGTATTGTATTGCATATTGATAGCCCAAGAAAAAAATCAAAATTCACAATTGGAAGTAGAGTTTCTACAGAATGCATGTCATTTTTGCACCATTATAAAGTTGGAAAATCTTAAGTCGAACCAAAATTAGTCAGAGATTGTACAGTAAAAACATCTCCATAACAATGGTACTCCTTTTCTTTCTACCTTGACTCCTATAATCATTTTTGGTGATTTTAAAATCTGCATAAAATATCAACACTCTGTCCTCTCAGTTCCTTGACCACCCCAGCTTCAAATATCATGTCTTTCATAGCAAGCATTCTCATTGGTATGCCGTAGGCTTGTGCTATTACCTTTTCCACACTATCTTTAAAACATAATTTCAACTACCTTAATAAGTGAATAAATTTTACATTAGGAGACTAATTACAAGTGTAGCTGAATAATTATCCTAAATCCCCTTGATATTTTCCACATCCTCTAAAACATATCAACATAATATCTTCTAATTACATGTTCAGTCTATCAGCCTTATTTCTACAGCAAATCATTTTAAAAAGCTGTATCATCTGTTCATACTTTTGGTCCCTAAACCTGGGTCACTACTCAGCTGAGTGTTATATGTTCTCAAAATCTCTGTCTCTTCTCTAAGGAATGTAGCCTTTTAATCCCTCTTTCCCCCCACATGGAGAAATTTCTTATTCCTTAGGTAGCTGAAAGTCATATTCTTTTCCACCTTCAATCCTTTTACATTGACTCCTTTGTTTTTGATTCTCATAGATCTGAAACAAGGTCTTATGAAAATGCTGTCTTGATTGTGCTTACTCATCTCAGTACCATTATGAGTCATTTTTTCTTTTTCAAAATTCTAATTGTTAGAATGGGTTACTTCCAATGACCACCAACATCCTTTATTCCTTGCATCTGCTTTTGCCCTTAGTTTTCAGTGCTGTATTTGATCTAGATAAGCACCCCTGTATTCATATTTTCTTTGCTTGTCGTTTCCATTGATTTGTTTACCTGGCATCACCATGCTTTCCCTTCATTTCCTCACTGTTTCCTCTTTTTTTTTGCCCTTCAATGATAGGAAATTTCCTTCCCTATATACATTTGTGCTTTCTAGCCATATCTATGTATCAATATCAATATCTATAGCTATCTACCATCTATGTTTTTTCTTAAATATAGTGAGTCTGAATTCTCTGTCTCAAATTCTGACCTCATCAACAGCTGCTTGATTTTTTTTTTCTCATCTCAGCATATCTTTAAGTTCCCCTATAAAGGAAATGTTTCATTTTAGATCTCAGTGGGCCATTTTATCTTCTACTTCAGAGAGAAAAGAGAAGTTAGAAGTTAAGTGACAGCAAGTAATTGAATCTTTGCTTTACTCTATTTTCAAACTTTTCCCTTCAACTTTCTTTCTTACTCTCTTTTCATTCCTTTCCCAGAGTATGAGGAGTTCTTTCTCATTTACCCTAGTGATTTATTATACTTATTTTTTCTTCTATCAAAACATACTTATTAGAAGTTTGTAAAAACAGATACATATAAAAAATAAAATGAATAAGCATCCCTACCAACCTAGAAATAACTGGTATTTACAATTTTATCAGTTCCTTTTCAGGGCTTACTAAAATATCTATTTTAAGAGTAAATTTAATTGTAAGTTTTATACATGCTTTTCTGTCCTGTTATTGTCATTTAAGATAATTGTCTTATGCTCTAGAGACCATTCACTCTGGCCAGACCTTCTCCAAGCATATATTCATTTATTCACTTCATTATTTAATTTTCACAAGAACCCTGTGTGATAACTACCACAGATGAATGTCTTGAGGTTCAATGAGGGAAGTGACTTGCCCAAAGTAACAGAATTTCAAAGTAGCTGAGCTAGCATTCAAATTCTGGATCTCACTACTGGTTAGCATTCTTTGCACTATTCCATACATAACAAAAAGCAAGGGGAGTGGTGGCAAAAAAAAAAAAAAAGAAACAAGAAAACTATAAGCCATGAGATCATTGGGAAGTGGAAGTTCAGAGCTGAGCTCAAGAATCAGTGTACAACATCACTGACACATGGTATGACACTGGAAACAAAGGATGGAACATCAACAGTTTAATATACCACTGCTAATGTAGTAAAATAAATTATATTTTTGTAGTACTTTATAAAATTCGTGTGTATGTGTGTGTGTGTGTGTGTGTGTGCATGTGTGGGTGTGACATCATGTGGTAATTGCCAATTGCCGGTCTAAGTCAACAATCAGAAATACATGGGAATCACGTTAGAGGTTTCCGGGAAGATGGCGGAAGAGTAAGACGTGGAGATCACCTTCCTCCCCACAGATACACCAGAAATACATCTACACGTGGAACAACTCCTACAGAACACCTACTGAACGCTGGCAGAAGACCTCAGACCTCCCAAAAGGCAAGAAACCCCCCACGTACCTGGGTAGGGCAAAAGAAAAAAGAATAAACAGAGACAAAAGGATAGGGACGGGACCTGCACCAGGGAGGGACCTGTGAAGGAGGAAAAGTTTCCACACACTAGGAAGCCCCTTCGCGGGCGGATACTGCGGGTGGCGGAGGGGGAAAGCTTCGCAGCTGCGAAGGAGAGCACAGCAACAGGGGTGCGGAGGGCAAAGCGGAGAGATTCCCGCACTGAGGATCAGGGCCGACCGGCACTCACCAGTCCGAGAGGCTTGTCTGCTCACCCGCCGGGGCGCGCGGGGCTGGGAGCTGAGGCTCGGGCTTCGGTCGGAGCGCCGGGAGAGGACTGGGGTTGGCGGCGTGAACACAGCCTGCAGGGAGTTAGTGCACCACGGCTAGCCGGGAGGGAGTCCGGGGAAAAGTCTGGACCTGCCGAAGAGGCAAGAGACTTTTTCTTACCTCTTTGTTTCCTGGTGCGCGAGGAGAGGGGATTAAGAGCGCTGCTTAAGAGAGCTCCAGAGACGGGCGCGAGCCGCGGCTAAAAGCACGGACCCCAGAGACGGACATGAGACGCTAAGGCTGCTGCTGCCGCCACCAAGAAGCCTGTGTGCGAGCACAGGTCACTATCCACACACTCCTTCTGGGGGGGCCTGTGCAGCCCGCGACTGCCAGGGTCCCGGGATCCAGGGTCAACTCCTCCAGGAGAACACACGGCGCACCTCAGGCTGGTGCAACGTCACGCAGGCCTCTGCCGCCGCAGGCTCGCCCCGCACTGCGTGCCCCTCCCCCCCCGCCCCCCCCCCCCCCGGCCTGAGTGAGCCAGAGCCTCAGAATCAGCGGCTCCTTTAACCCCGTCCTGTCTGAGCGAAGAACAGACGCCCTCCGGCGACCTACACACAGAGGCGGGGCCAAATCCAAAGCTGAGCCCCTAGGAGCTATGAGAACAAAGAAGAGAAAGGGAAATCCCTCCCAGCAGCCTCAGAAGCAGCAGATTAAAGCTCCACAATCAACTTGATGTACCCTGCATCTGTGGAATACATGAATAGACAACCAATCATCCCAAATTAAGGAGGTGGACTTTGAGAGCAAGATTTATGATTTTTTCCCCTTTTTCTCTTTTTGTGTGTATGTGTATGTTTCTGTGTGAGATTTTGTCTGTATAGCTTTGCTTCCACCATTTGTCCTAGGGTTCTATCCGTCTGTTTTATTTTAGTTTTTTTCATTTTTCTTCTTTTTTTCTCTTAATAATTATATTTTTATTTTAATAACTTTATTATATTTTATCTTACTTTATTTTATTTTACTTTATCTTCTTTCTTTTTTCCTTCCTTCCCTCCTTCCTTCCTTCCTCCCTCCCTCCCTCCCTCCCTCCCTCCTTTCTTTCTTTCTTTCTTTCTTTCTTTCTTTCTTTCTTTCTTTCTTTCTTTCTTTCTTTCTTTCTTTCTAAAAATTCTCCCTTTTATTCTGAGCCGTGTGGATGAAAGGCTCTTGGTGCTGCAGCCAGGAGTCAGTACTGTGCCTCTGAGGTGGGAGAGCCAACTTCAGGACACTGGTCCACAAGAGACCTCCCAGCTCCACATAATACCAAACGGCAAAAATCTCCCAGAGATCTCCATCTCAACACCAGCACCCAGCTTCACTCAACAACCAGCAAGCTACAGTACTGGACATCCTATGCCAAACAACTAGCAAGACAGGAACACAACCCCACCCATTAGCAGAGAGGCTACCTAAAATCATAATAAGGCCACAGACACCCCAAAACACACCACCAGATATGGACCTACCCACCAGAAAGACAAGATCCAGCCTCATCCATGAGAACACAGGCACTAGTCCCCTCCACCAGGAAGCCTACACAACCCACTGAACCAACCTTAGCCACTGGGGACAGACACCAAAAATAACGGGAACTATGAGCCTGCAGCCTGGAAAAAGGAGACCCCAAACACAGTAAGATAAGCAAAATGAGAAGACAGAAAAACACACAGCAGACGAAGGAGCAAGATAAAAACCCAGCAGACCTAACAAATGAAGAGGAAATAGGCAGTCTAGCTGAAAAAGAATTCAGAATAATGATAGTAAAGATATCCAAAATCTTGGAAATAGAATGGACAAAATGCAAGAAACATTTAACAAGGACTTAGAAGAACTAAAGAGCAAACAAACAACAATAATCAACACAATAAATGATATTAAAAATACTCTAGATGGGATCAATAGCAAAATAACTGAGGCAGAAGAACGGATAAGTGACCTGGAAGATAAAATAGTGGAAATAATTACTGCAGAGCAGAATAAAGAAAAAAGGATGAAAAGAACTGAGGACCGTCTCAGAGACCTCTGGGACAACATTAAATGCACCAACATTCGAATTATAGGGGTTCCAGAAGAGGAAGATAAAAAGAAAGGGACTCAGAAGATATTTGAACAGATTGTAGTTGAAAACTTCCCTAATATGGGAAAGGAAATAGTTAATCAAGTCCAGTAAGCACAGAGAGTCCCATAAAGGATAAATCCAAGGAGAAATACACCAAGGCACATATTAATCAAACTGTCAAAAAGTAAATACAAAGAAAACATATTAAAAGCAGCAAGGGAAAAACAACACACAAGGGAATCCCCATAAGATTAAGAGCTGATCATTCAGCAGAAACTCCGTAAGCCAGAAGGGAGTGGCAGGACATATTTAAAGTGATGAAGGAGAAAAACCTGCAAACAAGATTACTATAACCAGCAAGGATCTCATTCAGATTTGATGGAGAAATTAAAACCTTTACAGACAAGCAAAAGCTGAGAGAGTTCAGCACCACCAAACAACTGCAACAACTGCTAAAGGAACTTCTCTAGGCAAGAAGCACAAGAGAAGGAAAAGGCCTACAATAAAGAACGCAAAACAATTAAGAAAATGGGAATAGGAACATACATATCGATAATTACCTTAAATGTAAATGGACTATATGCTCCCACCAAAAGACACAGATTGGCTGAATGGATACAAAAACAAGACCCATACATGTGTTGTCTACAAGAGACCCACTTCAGACCTAGGGACACATACAGACTGAAAGTGAGGGGGTGGAAAAAGATATTCCATGCAAATGGAAATCACAAGAAAGCTGGAGTAGCAACTCTCATTATCAGACAAAATAGACTTTAAAATAAAGACTATTACAAGACACAAAGAAGGACACTACATAATGATCAAGGGATCAATCCAAGAAGAAGATGTAACAATTGTAAATATTTATGCACCCAACATAGGAGCACCTCAAAACATAAGGCAAATACTAACAGCCATAAAAGGGGAAATCGACAGTAACACATTCATAGTAGGGCACTTTAACACCCCACTTTCGCCAATGGACAGATCATCCAAAATGAAAATAAATAAGGAAACACAAGCTTTAAATGATACATTAAACAAGATGGACTTAATTGATATTTATAGGATATTCCATCCAAAAACAACAGAATACACATTTTTCTCAAGTGCTCATGGAACATTCTCCAGGATAGATCATATCTTGGGTCACAAGTCAAGCCTTGGTAAATTTAAGAAAATTGAAATTATTTCAAGTATCTTTTCCGACCAAAACGCTATGAGACTAGATATCAATTACAGGAAAAGATCTGTAAAAAATACAAACATATGGAGGCTAAACAATACACTACTTAATAACGAACTGATCACTGAAGAAATCAATGAGGAAATTAAAAAATACCTAGAAACAAATGACAATGGAGACATGATGACTCAAAATCTAAGGGATGCAGCAAAGGCAGTTCTAAGAGGGAAGTTTACAGCAATACAATCCTACCTTAAGAAACAGGAAACATCTCGAATAAACAACCTAACCTTGCACCTAAAGTAATTAGAGGAAGAAGAACAAAAAGACCCCAAAGTCAGCAGAAGGAAAGAAATCATAAAAATCAGATCAGAAATAAATGAAAAAGAAATGAAGGAAACGGTAACAAAGATCAATAAAACTAAAAGCTGGTTCTTTGAGAAGATAAACAAAATAGATAAACCATTAGCCAGACTCATCAAGAAAAGAAGGGAGAAGACTCAAATCAATAGAATTAGAAATGAAAAAGGAGAAGTAACAACTGACACTGCAGAAATACAAAAGATCATGAGAGATTACTACAAGCAACTCTATGCCAATAAAATGGGCAACCTGGAAGAAATGGACAAATTCTTAGAAATGCACAACCTGCCAAGACTGAATCAGGAAGAAATAGAAAATATGAACAGACCAATCACAAGCACTGAAATTGAAACTGTGATTAAAAATCTTCCAACAAACAAAAGCCCAGGGCCAGATGGCTTCACAGGCAAATTCTATCAAACATTTAGAGAAGAGCTAACACCTATCCTTCTCAAACTCTTCAAAAATATAGCAGAGGGAGGAACACTCCCAAACTCATTCTACAAGGCCACCATCACCCTGATACCAAAACCAGACAAGGATGTCACAAAGGAAGAAAACTACAGGCCAATATCACTGATGAACATAGATGCAAAAATGCTCAACAAAATACTAGCAAACAGAATCCAACAGCACATTAAAAGGATCATACACCATGATCAAATGGGGTTTATTCCAGGAATGCAAGGATTCTTCAATATAGGCAAATCAATCAACGTGATACACCATATTAACAAACTGAAGAAGAAAAACCATATGACCATCTCAATAGGTGCAGATAAAGCTTTTGACAAAATTCAACATCCATTTATGATAAAAACCCTCCAAAATGCAGGCAGAGAGGGAACTTTCCTCAACATAATAAAGGCCATATATGACAAACCCACAGCCGACCTCATCCTCAATGGTGAAAAACTGGAAGCATTTCCACTAAGATCAGGAAAAAGACAAGGTTGTCCACTCTCACCACTCTTATTCAACATAGTTTTGGAAGTTTTAACCACAGCAATCAGAGAAGAAAAGGAAATAAAAGGAATCTAAATCACAAAAGAAGAAGTAAAGCTGTCACTGTTTGCAGATGACATGATACTATACATAGAGAATCCTAAAGATGCTACCAGAAAACTACTAGAGCTAATCAATGAATTTGGTAAAGTAGCAGGATACAAAATGAATGCACAGAAATCTCTGGCATTCCTATACACTAATGATGAAAAATCTGAAAGTGAAATCAAGAAAACACTCCCATTTACCATTGCAACAAAAATAATAAAGTATCTAGGAATAAACTTACCTAAGGAGAAAAAAGACCTGTATGCAGAAAATTATAAGACACTGATGAAAGAAATTAAAGATGATACAAATAGATGGAGAGATATACCATGTTCTTGGATTGGAAGAATCAACATTGTGAAAATGACTCTGCTACCCAAAGCAATCTACAGATTCAATGCAATCCCTATCAAACTACCACTGGCATTTTTCACAGAACTAGAACAAAAAATTTCACAATTTGTATGGAAACACAAAAGACTCCGAATAGCCAAAGCAATCTTTAGAACAAAAAATGGAGCAGGAGGAATTAGGCTCCTTGACTTCAGACTATCCTACAAAGCTGCAGTAATCAAGACAGTATGGTACTGGCACAAAAACAGAAAGATAGATCAATGGAACAGGATAAAAAGCCCAGAGATAAACCCACGCACATATGGTACCTTATCTTTGATAAAGGAGGCAGGAATGTACAGTGGAGGAAGGACAGCCTCTTCAATAAGTGGTGCTGGGAAAACTTTACAGGTACATGTAAAAGTGTGAGATTAGATCACTCCCAAACAACATACACAAAAATAAGCTCAAAATGGATTAAAGACCTAAATGTAAGGCCAGAAACTATCAAACTCTTAGAGGAAAACATAGGCAGAACACTCTATGACATAAATCACAGCAAGAACCTTTTTGACCCACCTCCTAGAGAAATGGAAATAAAAACAAAAATAAACAAATGGGACCTAATGAAACTTAAAAGCTTTTGCACAGCAAAGGAAACCATAAACAAAACTAAAAGACAACCCTCAGAATGGGAGAAAATATTTGCAAATGAAACAACTGACAAAGGATTAATCTCCAAAATTTATAAGCATCTCATGCAGCTCAATACCAAAAAAACAAACAACCCAGTCCAAAAAGTGGCAGAAGACCTAAATAGACATTCCTCCAAAGAAGATATACGGACTGCCAACAAACACATGAAAGAATGCTCAACTTCATTAATCATTAGAGAAATACAAATCACAAGTACAATGAGATATCATCTCATACCCATCAGAATGGCCATCATCAAAAAATCTAGAAACAATAAATGCTGGAGAGGGTGTGGAGAAAAGGGAACCCTCTTGCACTGTTGGTGGGAATGTTAATTGATACATCCACTGTGGAGAACAGTATGGAGGTTCCTTAAAAAAGTACAAATAGAACTACCATATGACCCAGCAATCCCACTACTGGGCATATACCCTGAGAAAGCCAAAATTCAAAACGAGTCATGTACCAAAATATTCATTCCAGCTCTATTTACAATAGCCTGGAGATGGAAACAACCTAAGTGTCCATCATCGGATGAATGGATAAAGAAGATGTGGCACATATATACAATGGAATATTACTCAGCCATAAAAAGAAACGAAATTGAGCTATTTGTAATGAGGTGGATAAACCTAGAGTCTGTCATACAGAGTGAAGTAAGTCAGAAAGAGAAAAACAAATACCATATGCTAACACATATATATGGAATTTAAGGGAAAAAAATGTCATGAAGAACCTAGGGGTAAGACAGGAATAAAGACACAGATCTACTATAGAATGGACTTGAGTATATGGGGAGGGGGAAGGGTAAGCTGTGACAAAGCGAGAGAGAGGCATGGACATATATACACTACCAAACGTAAGGTAGATAGCTAGTGGGAAGCAGCTGCGTAGCACAGGGAGATAAGCTCGGTGCTTTGTGACCGCCTGGAGTGGTGGGATAGGGAGGGTGGGAGGGAGGGAGATGCAAGAGGGAAGAGATGTGGGAACATATGTATATGTATAACTGATTCACTTTGTTATAAAGCAGAAACTAACACACCATTGTAAAACAATTATATTCCAATAAAGATGTAAAAAAAAAAAAAAGAAATACATGGTAATAGGTCAAGTGACTATATATGAACGTAAGTGGTAAGAAAGTCTGACAGAGAAACAACTTCACTCATCAAACCTCTTTATACAAATGTCCTGGTAATATCTCTTTCTTTCTCTCTCCCCCTCCTCTCATACCCTCCTTCCTATATCTTTTCCTGGAACACTACCCTTATTCACATTCTTTTTTTGGTGGTGTGTGTGTTTGTGACATATTTATACAAACTTTATAATGTAAACTAAAGCTTCAAGATTTCATAATTAACTCTTTCATATTTTAGTATTGGTAAATCCAGAGCACTGGGGTAGAAATTACCGCTTTTATTTTCTAAATCAAGTGCCCAGTGTTCCAGGTACCACGGAGCCACAGAAATCGAGCAGATGGCACTTTGCAATTTATATGAATTTTAAAAGCCAAATGCTGAGTGTATAATAACATTTGCTTTACTTATTATTAGATATTGAATTTTATTCATGTACTGCTTTAAAAAAAAATTATTCTACACTCTGCTACCTTTGACCTTACAGGAGATTAGGAAATTGAGAAGTTATTGAGTGAGGAGATCCAACAAAATTACAATTACAGAAACCTCTGAATGTTGCATGTAATTGAATTTATCCACGAGGCAAAAATCAATGCAGTCATCCAGAAACGCACCAAATGTGACATTTGGCTTTTTCTGCTTTATCAAGCCTAATTGATGTTAGAGGAAATAAGTGGGAGAAATAGGCAGTCTTATAGTAGCAATCTCTAAGGAATGGCAAGTAGCCATTCACAGGAGCTAAGGGCAATTCATATTTCTGAATGTGCATTGATGTCAGCAATTGAGACTAATTCCTTTCCTATCTTAGGCTCCAGCTCTTACAATTTCTCCCTGCCTTTCTATGAGGAGCGCTAAAAGGAAGACTTCTATGTAGAGGTTGGACATTGGTATATGATAATTATTGATGTATCTGCTTTGGGACTAAAAGTAAGAAAAAATGTGATAGCTAATGGATCAAAATGAGTTCTTTTACATTTTTAAAAAGATTTAGGGATATATTGACATCTATATTACAGCAAAATAACTTTGTATTTTAAAAAAATCTAAGGATATCAGAAGTCATAACATCTTATTTCTTTGCTTTGTTGATATAATACTTTTGCTCTTGTTTCCTACCCAAATAGACTATCACTTTTTGTACACACATCTGCACCTGTATAAATAGTCATACATTTCTATGCTGTATCAGTGCTAAAAGGCTTTTACCCAGTCCACCAGGCTGGCTATTTCCTCAGGAACAATCTCCTTTGTTTAACAGAAGTTTAATTTTCAGATGAGGTGTTCTGGAGAGCATTTTCTCAGTCTTTAAGAGCATATATGTAAGGGACATAATCAAGTCTCCTTGCAGACATTGACTTTTTTATGTCAATTCTACATTTTTTTTAACTCCCAGAAATTTTAATAAAATGAGAGATCAGCCTTTCAGAGAGCATTCATATATATCAACAGAAGTAGATTGAAAGGCTTCTTGAAGCAAAAATCTGCCATATTATCCCTGCTTATAAATTTCATAATGCATTTGAAGGAAGTAAGAGCCTGGAAAGTTACTAAAATCTTACTCATATTGTTGATATCTATTGCTGTCAAAGCCCCAAAGATTCTTACTTGAAAGAAACAAAATGTTCACAAGTTTCTTCTCTAGGAATTTGGAATACAATGCTGTAATTTAGAGAAGTGTGTTGTTAAGGAGTGATCAGCTGAAACTACACAGGAAGATGATGAACAAATGATAACTTTCTAGAACTTGTGGAATTTGAAATGTAATTCCTAAGACTCACTCTTTTAGCTTCATAATACTAATAAGGTCTTAGAAGCATGAATCATCCTATTAAAATTACACTCACATAAAGTGTTAAGATTTAGACATGTCTTTTTGGGGATGTATAGTCCAATTCACTACAATACGTAACTGGCGTGTGCTCTCATTGCAAAGTAATGGATAACACTGAACATGCCATTTACATGTAACTGCACATTGATTTATTTAAAAAGAAGATATATATATTGAACAAAAATTAAAGATTATCTTTAGAAATATAAACACTAAATTTTTGTTTGTTTTTAAGTAAATGGTTTAATGGTTAAGATATGCTGGTTAAAAAAATTGGTACCCAGGAAACAATTCCATTTTTCTTAATAACTTGATTTGTTTTAAATAGACTACTTTTTAGAGCAGTTTTAGGTTCATAGTAAAGGAGCAGAAAGTACAGGGGTCCCCATATACCCACTGGCCCCTTGGGTTCTCTATTCTGTTCCATTGGTTAATTTGTCTACTCTTTCACCAATATCACAATGTCTTGATTACTTCAGCTTAAGTAAGTCTTGAAGTCAGGTATTGTCAGCCCTCCAACTTGGTTCTCCTTCAGTATTGTGTTAGTCTGGGTCTTTTGTCTCTCCATATAAACTTTAGTATCAGTTTCTCATATCTGTGAAATAAATTGCCCGGATCATGAGTGGGATTGCATTGATTCTATAGATCATGTTAAGAAGAAATGACAACTTGACAATGTGTGATGTTCATACATATAACGTGTATGTTATATGTATGAACATGGAATGTTTTTTAATGTAGGAACATGGAATATCCCTCCATTTATTTAGCCATCAGTTCTGTAGCTTTCCTCATATAGATCTTGAACATATATTTTGTTAGATTTATACCTAAATGTTTCATTTAGTTGGGTGCTAATGTAAATGATATTTTGATTTTTCATTTCAAATTCTGCTTATTCCCTGATGGTATATAGGAAAGTAACTGATTTTTGTATATTAACCTTGTATCTTGCAAGTTTTCTATATCACTAATTAGTTTAGGAGTTTTATTGAGGACTTTTTCACGTTCTACATAGATAATCACATTCAATCTGCAAACAAAAACAGTTTTATTCCTTCCTTCCCATATGCATTCCTTTTCCCTTTTTATTTACTTATCTTGCTTTATAGCATTAGCTAGGACCTGCAGTATAATGTTGCAAAGCAGTGATGAGAGATGATATCCTTGCCCTCTTCCTAATCTTAATAGGAATGCTTCTAGTTTCTCATCAATAAGCATAATATTTACTTTACATTGTTTTGTAAATGTTTCATATTGGTCGAGCAAGTTTCCCTCTATTCTTAATTTTCTGGAAGTTTTTTATCATGAATGGGTGTTGATTTTTGTCTCATCTGTTGATACAACAATGTTTTTTCTTTAGTCTATTGATGTGATGTGTTATATTAATTGATTTTTCATGTTGAACCAGCCTTGCATATCAAATATAAATCCCAATGGGTTGTGGTGTATTATTTTTTTATACATTGCTGGATTTGATTTGCTAACATTTTGTTAAGGGCTTTTAGATCTATGCCTGTAAAAGATATTGGTCTGTAGTATTCTTGTAGTCTTTGTCTGGTTTTGGTATTATGATAATGCTGGCCTCACAGAATAAGTGAAGAAGTATTTCCTCGGCTTCTATTTTCTGAAAGAGATTGTAGAGAATTAGAATAACAAATTCTTCCTTAAATATAGAATTCACCAGTGGATGCATCTGGGCCAGGTGCTCAGTTTTTGAGATTATTAATTATTGATTCACTTTCTTTAATAAATGTACATCAATTTAGGTTGTCTATTTCTTCCTGTGTTTGTTTTAGCAGATGTCTTTCAAGAAATTGGTCTATTTCATCTAGGTTATCAAATTTTGGAGTATAGAGTTGTTCATAATATTCCATTATTATCCTCTTAATGTCCCTGGGATCTGTGGTGACATTTCCTCTTTCATTTATGATATTAGTAATGCATGTCTTCTCTCTTTTTTTCTTAGTTAGCCAGGCTAGGGATTATAAGTTTCATTGATCTTTTCAGCTTTTGGTTTTATTGGTTCACTCTATTGATTTCTTGTTTTCCATTTCATTGGGTTTTGCTTTAATTATTATTTTTTTCTTCTACTTAGTTTGGATTTAATTTGCTCTTGTTTTTCAAGTTTCCTAAAGTGGAAGCTTAGATTATTGATTTTAGTTCTTTCTTCTTTTCTAATATATGCATTCAATGTTATAAATTTCTTTCTAAGCACTGTTTTGGGGGAAACCCACAAATGTTGATATGTTGTATTTTCATTTCCATATAGTTAAAATACTTTAAAAATTTGAGAGTTCTTGAGATTTCCTCTTTGACCTATATGTTATTTAGAAGTGTGTTGTTTAGTATTCTACTATTTGGGGATTTCCTAGTTATCTTTTAGTTTTTAATTTCTTATTTAACTCCATTGTGGTCTAAGAGCTGGCATTGTATGCTATCTACTCTTTTCACTTTGTTAAGCCATGTTATTTGGCCGAAAATGTGGTCTATCTTGATATATGATCTATGTGAGCTTGGGAAGAATATGTATTCTGCTGGAGATTATTCGTTCTGGATTCAATTTCTTTAATAAACATAGGTCAATTCAGATTGTCTATTTATCCTTGAATGAGATTTGGCAGATGTGTCTTTCATGGAATTGATCTATTTCACCTCAGTTATCAAATTTTGGGGGGAAATCTGAACAAAGTAGTCTGAAGATGTAAATCATATCTATTTGATGAATGGTGCTGTTGAATTTAACTATGCTCTTATTGGTTTTCTGCCTGCTGGACCTGTCCATTTGTAATAGAGAGTTGATGAAGTTTCCAACCATAATAGTCGATTCATCTATTTCTCCTTGCAATTCTATCTGTTTTGTCTCATATATTTTGAAGTACAGTTGTTAAGAGCACAGTAAGGATTGTAATGTCTTTTAGGAGAAATGACCACTTATTAATTATGCCATGCCACCTCTATCCCTGATAATTTTCCTTGCTCTGAAATCTGCTCTGTCTGAAATTACTATAGTTATTCCAGTCCTTTTGATTAGTGTTAGTTTAATATATCTTTATCTACCCTTTAGCTCTTAATCTATATTTTTCTTTACATTTATATTGATTTTCTTATAGACAATATATAGTTAGGTCATGTTTTTGATCCATCCTGACAATATCTTTTAGTTAGTGTCTTCATATCATGATGTTTAAGTTGATTATTGATATATTTGGGTTCATATGTACCATTTTTTTACTGTTTCTATTTGCTGCCGTTGTTCTTTGTTCCTATTTTTGCATTGCACTCTTTGCCATTTTTTATTTTAATTGATCATTTTATATGATTCTGTTTTCTCTTCTTTTTTAACATTTCAATTATACCTCTTTTTTTTTTAACCTTAGAGTTTGCCTTAGAATTTGCAATATAAAACTAATTTAAGTTCACTTCACAGGTAGCTCAAATACTTATAATAGCAAAATATTTCTAATTCTTCCCTCTCACTCATTGTAAGGTTTCCATCATTCATTTCACTTACACGTAACTATAATCATCAAATGCATTTTCGTTATTATTATTTTGAACAGATTTTATTTGTTACATCAATTAAGAATAAGAAAAACTAGTTTTTATTTTACCTTCTCTTACTCCTTCTCTAGTCTCCTTCCTCTCTTTATATAGATCTGAATTTTTGGCCTTATCATTTTCCTTCTTTCTAAAGAACTTCTTTTAAAATTTCATTCTAGATAGGTTTACTGACCACACATTCCCTCAATTTTTGTTTGTCTTAGAAAATATTTATTTAATCCACAATTTTGAAGGATAATTTCACAATATATAAAATTCAAGCTTGGTAGGATTTTTTTCTCTCAACACTTTAAAAATTTCACTCCACTCTCTTCTTGCTCGCATGATTTCTGAAGTCGAATATAATTCTTCTCTTTTCTCCTTTATAAATAAACTACTTTTCCTTGGTCTTCTCCAAGATTGTTTCCTCATCTTTGATCTTTTGCACTTTGAATATGACATGCCTTGGTGTAGATTTTCTTTTGGTATTTATCCTTCCTGGTGTTATCTGAGACTCTTCTATCTAAGTTTGATGTCCAGTATTAATTTGGGGAAATTCTCCATCATTATTGCTTCAATATTGCTTCTTTTTCTTTCTCACTTTCTTCTCCTCCTGGTATTCTCGTTATATGTATGTAATACAGCTGTACTTGTTCCACAGTTCTTGTATATTCTATTTCATTTTTTACATCCTTTTTTTCTCTTTGTGTCCTATTTTGGAAGTTTCCATTAACATGTCCTCAATCTCATGGATATTTTTCCTCATCCATGTCCAGTGTGTGAGTAAGCCCATCAAAAGCATTCTTTATTTCTGTAACAGTGGTTTTAATCACCAACATTTCTTTCTAATTCTTTCTTAGAATTTCCATCTCTCTACTTACATTACCCATCTGTTCTTGCATGCTGTCTACTTCTTCCATTAGTCAATCTTTTAGTAAGCCTATGCCCCTAGGTTGTGAACTTCACAAATGCCACTCAGGTTTTTTTTCCTGCTTTAGGTAGGACAGGATGGCTGGAGGTGTCTGGAGTTGGGTATTTTCCTTTGCTTCCAGGGAAGGCTAGAGTGGGATGAAACTGGGTATTTCTTTCCCCCCAGGTCAGTTAGGCTCTGTTAAAATTCCAACAGGTTAGGCTTTGATAAACATTTACTCTGGAGAGCAGGATTTATTAAGAACAGAATGCTCTCATATATTGCAAAATGGTTACTTTTCCCCTTCTGCCAGAAACCCCACAGGATTTTTATCTGATACTCACTGTGAGAACCTTGTAGAACTCCAGGAGATAAAACTCACAAAAGTGTAGGGGTTCCCTATGACTGGTTCCCCTGGAGTGTTTTGTTTATTAGTTTTTTTTTTGGCATATAGTTGATTTACAATATTGTGTTAATGTCTGCTGTACAGTAAAGGGAATCAGTTATACATATGCATATATCCACTCTTTTTTAAAAATTTAATTTAATTTATTTTTAAACAGCCGGTTCTTATTAGTTATCTATTTTATACATAGCAATGTATATATGTCAATCACAATCTCCCAATTTATCCCCCTCAGCACTTCCCCCCGGTAACCATAAGTTTGTTTTCTACATCTGTTACTCTATTTTTGTTTTGTAAATAAATTTCATGTGTACCATTTTTTAGATTCCACATATATGTGATATCATACATTTGTATTTCTCCCATGGAGTTTTAAACTCACATATTTTCCCATACTGAGTTTCCAGCAATTCCTTAGTTACAGTTCAGGTTTTCCTAAAATGGCACTGGTTCCCAAGATTTATGCTTGGGGATTTCTGCTATAGCAAGTTGTGATTTTCTGTATCTGCCTGTCTTTCTCTCTAATCTCGGGACCAGCAGTTTGTTGTGACATCACTGCTCTTATGTATTTACAAAGAGATGTTGATTTTTCAGATGTTAAGCCTTATACTTGTGAGGACAGAGTGTCCAATTCTAAGCTCCTTACCTGTTGGACTTGAAACTGGAAGTAATAAGTTGAGTTTTGTTGCATTGCCTTTTTCTCATTTATTTATTTACTTCTTTGAAAGTTACTTATTTACATGTTTCTATGTAACTAAAATTAGACCTTTATTTATTCTCAAAGTTACCAGTTAATTTAGATGTTATTTTTTTCTCAAGATTTTAAAGCTTCAAAGAATTTTTCTTATTAAGTATTTTGTAGACTACACTTGTCTTTTTAATTGGTTCTTTGTGAAAAATAAAGCAATAAAATTGTTTAATTAAAATTGAACTTTAAATACAAAATTAATGATCAATGATTTTTTCTTAAAAAAAAAATTTAAGCATCCCACTACTTTCTAGTAAATGTTTTGTAAGCGGCACATGCACCACAAGACCTTATTAGCATCTTATTTTATCCATTTTATTTTATTTTATTATTTATGCAATGTGTATATTATCCTTATTATCACTTATAGTTTATCATTTATATTTAAATTTGCTGAACTACTGTTTGAATCTAGGTCCTAGCAAGAAGAAATTTCATTCAGATTATTAATTAAAGAAGTGCTAGTAAAGAATCACTTATAAAAGTATGGGCATCCAAAAAGATCAAATAAAGGAAGATAAAATATTCGAGTTATTAGCAATGTCAGGAAGTGGGAACAAAGTTCCAGAAGAATAGGGACATAGTATTAGTGGGGCAATGCGAGTATAGAAAAATGTACATCAGTCTGGATCTGAGGTATAGAGGAACTGAGCTTCTGCAAGGAAAGCAAGAAGGAATATGCTGATCTCTTTCTCTCTTCCTGCTCTTTAATCTCTTACTGTTTAATCTCTGCCTGCTGCCTTCTACTTGCTAAACTCAACCAGTATCCTCCTCCTAACAGAATGGCTCAGGTGATGCATTCCATAGAGGCAGAAAGCAGGACAGGGAAAAGCTGGTAATGGATCTGGGGTGGGGGTAGGGAACAAAGAGGATGATAGACACAATTATTCTGCTTTTGGAGAGATTCAATTCATAAAAACGATGAGTGTCCAAAAAGTGATCCATGGACTGAGAAAACACTTAGATATTAAATAGTAACACAAATATAATCTAGAAAGATGCCACATTATTTCAAAATAAAAAGAACTCCAATTCTAGATGTTATTGACACATAGTAGCATGAAACCATAAAAGCTTTCAATTTATTTTCCAGAGCAATACTGATTTTTTCTGGGAAACCAATAGAGTCTTTAACACGAAAACCTCAACCTAATGTTTGAAAGTATGAAATAGAAAAGTTTTGTAGATAAAGACTTAGAAGAGAACCAAAAAACATAAATGTTTCTTTCAACGTTGATGGAATCCTCACAATAAAAACAGGAAGATATCACATTAGACATAAAATTGTAAAATCACAGTAAATTTAGAGGCAATCATTATACTCTTAGATAAGAGGGAATGTGTAGATAAGAGGGAATGTGTTCTATCCACACTTCCATATGGAGGGACTATTCCACATTATATGTCACTGGTGCTAAAAGTATCAGAACAGTTATGATCTCATGTATTGACATACCCTGCTGTACATTTCAAGAAAGTATTTAATGTGCTGAATTGAATCAACGCTCACTGTATTACTATCCACACATATATGGGACAATAGGAAGGCAACTTTTAATTTTGCCCTAATAATTCATGTACCAGAAAAGTACATGTTTTTGGTTTGGGTGATGATTATGCTATAGGTCATAATATAGACTAGAAAATGCACTGGTGTCAGTTCTGATAATGTTTCAGCTCTCTGTCTACAATAAAGAAAGTCATTTGTATATGAGAAAAAGAAATCGTATCTGAATTCCAATAATACCTAGTTTTATTCTCAGAAATAAATGGCCATCACTGATGTACTTCCTCTTTCTTCATCAGTGTTGAAAAAAATAAAGAATGTTGTGACTGAATTCAATTCTTGGTCACTGAGGACATACTTCCAGCACTCTGAGCATAAATTTGAGTTATGTGTATACTTCTCTGCTACTAACTACTTTTTTTCTCACTAAATATTCTGAGAAATTCAATGGGAAATTTGAAATTGAGAAGTGAGATGAAAAGATCTCTTCCTAACATGAGTAATGCCACTGAAAACCAGTTCTATGATGTTCAAGTGTTTCTCGAGTGGCAAAGCTCAATGATACATTCATTATCTGTATTTGCCTGAACTCTCAGGCCTGAGATATCAGGATTTCTTAATGTTGATAAGACAGCAAGATAATATCTTCAAAAGACTGAACTGGGGTCTAAACAGATTGATAGCCAACAGTTTTATTCTTTCTCAACATGTCTTCTCTTATTGGTAAAAGAAACTGATGAAGTATTAAGTATATTTTAAAATCACTCCAAAGGCTGCCAGAGATTGTGAAGAAATACATTTCAGAAGCCAGGGCAAGAGGAGTGGGTTGGAAATACTAATTCTGTCTGCCAAGTTAAAAGTTCTCAACATTCCAGCTTTTGGAAGAAATTTAATTTCAATTTTTTTTGTCTGCTGGAGAAAGTAAACAGTTTTCAGAAAGAAAACACACTATCATTTCTGGTTCTGTTTGTTGAATATATGTAAATATCTGACACATTCATTCCAATCCTGAATGGCATTTTCAATGACTTGTAATTACATTTAGAAAAGACATTTAGGAGATGAAACTGACAGTGGAATTTGACCATACCTCATGGTCTTTGTAAATCAACTTGAATAGATAACTTTGTTAAAGTTTACAAAACAACAACCATTTTATTCATGTGATACAATTATTATAATAAATTAAAATAATAATTAAATATTATTAGATAAGATCAGTGATAACATGATTTTTTTAAAAACATGGTGATTTGTAGTAGTTAAAAGATGACACATTTGAGAAATATTGCTGTAAAGACATAACCTAGAATTTTTAAATGCCATTACAAAGTATAAAGAATTTAACTAGGTGGAAATTTGAGGAAACTACTATCACATGGATTGATTACTTGATCAATAATGGCTGTAAGTGATGAATAGATAAAGAAGATGTGGCACATATATAAAATGGAATGTTACTCGCCATAAAAAGAAATGAAATTGAGTTATTTGTAGTGAGGTGGATGGACCTAGAGTCTGTCAACAGAGTGAAGTAAGTCAGAAAGAGAAATACAAATACCGTATGCTAACACATATATATGGAATCAAAAAAACAAAAAAGGTTATGAAGAAACTAGGGACAGGACAGGAATAAAGACGCAGATATAGAGAATGGACTTGAGGACACAGGGAGGGGGAAGGGTAAGCTGGGACGAAGTGAGAGAGTGCATGGACTTATATATACTCCAAATGTAAAATAGATAGCTAGTGGGAAGCAGCCGCATAGCACAGGGAGATCAGCTCAGTGCTTTGTGACCACCTAGAGGGGTGGGATAGGGAGGGTGGGAGGGAGACGCAAGAGGGAGGAGATATGGGGATATATGTATATGTATAGCTGATTCACTTTGTTATAAAGCAGAAACTAACACACTATTGTAAAGCAAATATACTCCAATAAAGATGTTTAAAAAAAAAAAAGGCTGTAAGTGAATGAAATCTAGGTTAGTATATCCCAAAATATGTTCCAAGGAGCTCTGGTTCTCTGGTTAACTAAGTTTGGGAAATTCTGCATCATGCAACCCCCAAATAAAGAGTTAAAGTATGTAGAAAAAGACATGATAAAGACTTCAGTTAATAAACATCATAATTTCATTTAGCTAAGGATTTTCAAAATATATCTGATGTTTTTATTACATGTCATACTTTATTAGTAGAATTGATGTTCAGTAGAAGATAGTTTAGGAAAAATGGTCTAGATCAACGATTTCCTAATAATGGAATTTATAAAAGTGTATAATTTAAAACAAAACAAACAGATTATACAAGCCATTCTTACAGACAATATGGCAGTAATTATTAGGTCATTAAATACTAGCATTTGTTTATTTGTCAGTCTATGCATCTTCTTAATTCAATCCACTGAATAAATGAGTTAGCATAATAAAACTAAACTACTAATTAGAGCATAACTATTCAGCATATTTATTTATTTTATATAACATTTGAAATATAGTCCTTTATCTTCCTTGTCATTGCTTCTTAAAGGGCAATCACATTTCATCCTCTAGACTTTTGGAAATGCTTTCATAAGGGCAGAAAACAACCTTATTAAAAATATCATATACAAGTTAAAATGAAAAACTTATTTCACCTTTATTTTCCCTCCCTATAATTAGCAGCTAATCTTATCCACACATAGCTGCAGGCTCAGAACCAGTAAATGCTTCTTGACTATAGGATTGATTGGGGAAATTTACTTTCTGATAATTACAATATATAATTACTTTGGAGCTTTCAAAGACCTTTCAGTGATTAGAAAAGCTTTTCTAATTCAGTCATAACATTTGTATTACTAATAAACTAAGAAGTCCTACATTCTAATAGCTGACAAATTTGAAAGAAATACCAATTGTAAACATGGAATTGCAGGCTAGAGGGAAATTATTTAAGTAGTTAAAATATTACATTTTTCAGAATCTAACTTCATATTTTTTCTTTTATAAATAACAATTAAGATGTATAAAGTCAATGTTATGGGCGTCTTTTGGGGATACTGTATCTAGGAAATACAGAATAATTAATATGAAAACATTAAAAAATTTAGAAGAAAATGCTTTCTTTCTTGGCAGTGCTCAATATCCTGAAACAACCAAAAGAGAGAAGTATTAGAGAACTGACTTCCAGGGTAATTCACACAAGAATCTGTCACTAAAGATTTGAACGCCTTAAGAAGGTAGGAGCAATTTTAATTTTTTATATTACAGTAAATATGACAGTGAAATTGTTGCTGACTTGTAATATGAATATAAGAAAAACTAGAAGTGGAAAACTCATGCTTAAAAGTTGGGAAAAAATAATTTGCAAAAATTTCAATTCAGGTCTACTTTATGCCGAAAGCAGGGTTTTTGATTTTTGTTTTTTGGGGTTTTTTTGGGTTTTCACTGTCACTACTACTCATATGTGTATATAAATGACAGTGAGATGGGCTACACTAGAGTGAAGTAAGGTGTGATGAAAAACAATGCACTTTGAGAAGCTGGAATATATATGTCAGTTAGTGTTCTTTCCTGTAGAAGCATGAGATAAAAATTGTCATGCATATTTTATTACCACTCCACAAACCTGTGTAACTAGAATATGTTTACATATACAAGAACCTCAGCCAATTTGTATGGAAGAATTCTTCTGGAGAGACACTGAGATACTTGACATTAAAAAAAAAAATTAGAACTTACACAAAGATGTTAAAGTTCTCAAGATACCCTCAGATAACAAGTTCTTTTACTACATTACAAATATTGCATGTTATGTACTTCCTATGAGTAGTCCTGTATTTTGTTAATTGAAACATACATGTCTAAATCTACACCAATGCTTCTATAAGGAGAGAAATTAGTTTGAGAATTAGATATCTTCAAAAATGCTTAGTAGAAAGATCTTTGGGCTTGAATTCTCCCTGAGTCTCTGCCCTCCTTTCCCTCACTTAGGAGTTTTGTGACCTTATTATCAGCACATACCAACTGTATGTGAAGCATTATTCCAAGAAAGATATGTTATCTGTACTCTTTATAGGAATTGTCAATACAAATCATCCTCATTTTCTTGAACTTGAAGTTCAAGAAGTTCAAATACTTGCTCAAGATCACAAAGTAATTGGCAGAAGCAGGACTCAAACATACATTTAACTAATTCTAGAGGCTGATGAATCAAGCTGTGACCTTCAGATTTATTCATTAAATTGTTTAAATTGATTGTGTCTTAAATTTCTTAAACCCTCTGATTTCTATTAATTCCTCTGAACTTGAATGTCTTTATGTACAAAAGAAGGTAAACCATTTTCTGTGTACCTTATCCAGTTGTTGGATTAATTAAAAAGAATATAAGAAGGTGAATATGTTTTATAAGTCAAGGTGTTGAACAAATACCTCATTTTTTTTCATCCTAATTCTAGGTCCTTTTATGTAGAAATAATACTTGGTTTTCATCAGTTTACTAAAAAATAATACTGGGAGTATGAAATACCAGTTTTATTGTCTAAAAGAAATCCTTATGAAACTACTGTATCATAAATTTGAACTGAAACAAGTGCTTTTACAATTCTACTACAAAATACAAGATGCTGTTGTTCTTGAAGATGACTAATTTTGAAACTAATTACATACAAAAATATTCCTAAAAACAAATAGTATTTGATTTAAATGAAGACTACCCTGAAAATGTTAATTTTTAATGAAAGTCATTTCAATAGAAATTCTTGACTATATTCATAGATAATGACAAAATTCCACATTCTCACATCAGTAGACATAGTCAAGCCTATATCCTCAATATACATAAGTGAAGCAGTAACGTGAAATAGCATCTAATTCTTTCTTACACTTCAATATTTTAAGCTTGACATTTGTATTACTGTTTTAATAATTCCATAAACTTGTCTTTAATTTATAAAAAAATCTAAAAGTTTATGCAAATAGAATATAGAAGAAGCAATAAGGACTGCTACTGAAATTTCTGTGTTTGAAGCAAACATTGGAATAAGACTAGTGTTTAGCAGAAGGTCAATACAATGAGCCACGCTTTGAATTTCTGAAATATGAGCTATAATGTCCAATTACCTACATAAAGAAAAAGAGCATGAGCTTGGCAGTCACAGATATTATTTCAGTACTGTCTTTGTAACTTATTAGCTGAGAAATCTGAATTCTGAATAAATTTAGTACTTAACTCCTAGGTTTGCTCTGAGGAAAATGATTTTATGCATTTAGCATAGCATTTAGCACAGTTTCAGAAAGATATTAAACACTAATTATGTATAAAAATTTTAGGTCACTTAAAAAGCGTTCTAAATAAAATTTATGTTAAAGTGAATATTTGTTTTTTTCTGAACTGTAAATAGTGGCATGCTATGTGAATATGAGCTTGCTTTATACTTTTGTAAGATACTAGAATATTCATAAAATGTATCTTTTAATATGCTAATAAGTATTGATGGAATATGTCTTCCTCATTTTTATATAAAATTAACAAATATATCATTAAAGAGTTATAAACTTCTGGACATTATATTACTACAGCTTTTGAAACATTGTTTCTCAAGCCAACCCTAAAAAGAATTGGGATCTATGGATTCACCTACTCAAGTATATTTTCATCATCAAAGACAAATTGACCCACTCACTTCTAGGACATTTCCTGAATATCCTGTTAAATGCACATATCACTATTAGAAAATATATAAAATGGCTCAGGGACTTCCCTGGCGGTCCAGTGGTTAAGACTTCGCACTCCCAATGCAGGGGGCGACGAGTTTGATCCCTGGTCAGGGAACTAAGGTCCTGCATGCCACAAGGTATGGCCAGAAAAAAAAAAAAGCAATAAATTGGCTCAAAAGCAGACTTTAGGGGTGATTACTTCAACAAATACAGAGGTGGGACTGTGATTTTGGATTTTATTCTAAGTAGATTGGGGAGCCATTGGAAGACTTCAAGCAAGGGCACTGCATTGTGTCATCCATGGTGGAACAGCTCTAAGCTGGCTGCCAGGTGGGGAAGAGATTTTAGAGAGGCAAGAGGGATGGTTCAGGGGCAATTGTGGGAACCGAGGCAAGAAATGAACACAGGGGTATAGGTAGGCCTTTTGTAGTAGTATCGGTAGTTACAGTTAAGCAGTAGTATAGGTGGTTAGTATAATTTAGTAGTATAGATAGTTATTAGTAGGCAGATTAATATATAGTGAAGGATGGATAACCATTAAGTGCAGTCTGAATGTTCCCTGCAGCAAGCAAGCATCACCCTCCTCCATTAACTTCAGAACACAACAGGAAGAGAGTGCAAGACACAAATATACTCACTGTACTGATTAAAATTTTTCAGTAATGACGGTAACTTCTTAGGATGATTGTAGTGACACCGTGATGCTCCACCTATATTTCCCTTCAGGAATAAAGGGTTTATTTGGCCAGCTGCTCAGAGAGCTTCCAGAAGACAGCCCTCAACTGTCAGTTCTCTGCTAAAGAAAATGATCATGATCACAACTGCTTCCAGGGTAGCCTGCATCTAATGACTGATCAATATGGGGGATATAAAGGCACAGTCTGCCTCCTTAACTCACGATAATTTTCAAGGGCTATCTTAACTCCGTACTCCCAGTGAAGCTGGCTGAGCCTTCACTGAGATTGTCCTGCAGCTCGATTGCCAGTGCTTGCTACTTTCTCTCCCCTTCTGTAGGTGCACTTCCAAGAGCACTTTTTAATCAATGTTCTGACCATTAAGTGACTCCAGTTTAGCTTCACAGCCTCACCTCCCACTTGTTTCATACACATCCTGCCACACTCAACTTGCCTTTCTCAGCACGTCTCATGCTTTCTCTCATTTGGGGGAATTTGAGTACTCTGATGCTTCTATTTAGACCACCCTTACCATCATTGTTCCATTCAGTGCTTGCCTACTCACATGTTAACCCAATTCCAAATTGGTCACTTCTGAGAGACTTTCCCAAAACCCTTTACCCTGAAGTAAAGTCTTTGCTCTGAGCTCCCCTCTTACTATTTAAAAATTAATCTGTTATTACATATTTCCCCAAAGTAGTATTATTTTTTCTTATTTATCTTTCAGTTGAAAATAAAACCTTTGAATGAAGAAAATCTCAAATTTCTTCTGCTTCTTCAAATTTGTAGCATACTGCCTGACACGAAATTGGTTTGTAATATATACTTTCCAATTGCATAAAGCAAGGAAGAAGCGAATGCATGAAATAATAAATGAAGCTGAGAAAAAGTGATTCAAAGCACTGGAGCTATATTCCAGAACTTCTTTCTACTTATCATTTTTATGCAGTTTGTCAAACATTAATTCTAGTAACAATAATAATTATATAATAATAAATTGCAACAATAAGAATATTAATATCTAACATTAATAGTCAGGAGATATGCTAAGTGATTTAAATGGATTATGTATTTTCTCCCAATAGCATTGCTGTGTGTTATTATTGCCATATTCAACCTCATTTTACAGATAAGATAGAGAAATAATTTGTCCTGGGTTTCAAAGGAAAAAGATGGAGAAGTTAAATTTATCTATCTAAAATGCATGCCAGCTCAAGGAAGCCATTTCCAATATGCTATTCTTTACTGCATCTTTTTTATTATATTTATAAAACTAAGGAACTAAACTGGAGAAAAAAATCAGGGATTAAGAATCAGACTTTGGAATAACTAGCTGAATGCCTGAGCAAATAATAAAAACTCTCATTTTCTGATTTCCCATATTTGCAAAAATTCAAAATCAGTGTCTGATAGAAGTTGGCACAATTAAGTAAGACATTTCATGAATATGCAGTAAATATTCATTTTCCCTCTCTTCCTCTCCTCTTATACTCCATAATAACTTATCTTTCTCATAAATTATTAATTTGGGAATATGTTTTGGCTTTGACACTAAAACAATGTAGATGACTAATTATATCCTTTGATATAAATCATCATGCTCTGTCCTTACTAAATGCTAATTAAAACTTAAAATTAAAGGTAACTTTAAACTTCATCTAAATTTGTCTTTCACGTTACATGATTTTTTATCTTTTTGTAAATGATTTCAAACCATATCACTGCAAAAAATCGTGCCTAAATAAAGGCATTAAGGTTCTAAAAAGAGAGAGAAAGAGAGAGAAATTGGAGTGACATATAGCACAGATTCTTCTGTGTAATGAGCCTGGAAGATCAAAGCATCCTTTTTTTTTTCTTATAACCAAACACAAAGAAAATTCACAGGGAAAGTTCAGCTAAAATTGTCCAGGTCATAAGTTACAATTAACTTGTGAAAAAAGTTTAATATTGACTTATTAGAAAAGAAACATCACGGAAGCCATTAAAAGCATTCTAAAAGTTGCACTGGACATATCTTCAAATGGTACATTATCATATTACCTAAAATGTCATCACTGATGAATAGCTTTTGTGATAGATAGACCTTCTTAGTAATATGCTCACCCCAAGTGGTTCAATATTCACCTAAGAATTTAGGAAGATGGCTACTCTCTTAGCCAACAATATTTTGGGAATACACTCTAGGATCTTCACCATTCTTTATATCATCATTCTGGTACTCAGTAAGACTGATTCTACAGGGAGTGAGCAAATAGTGACTCACTGTTAGTACATATTCCAACTTAAAGTTCCATATTATATCACTAGTAGGAAAATAGGGAAAATCACATAAGATTATTTCAGCAAAAAGTGGAACTTGTAGTTATAATATAGATCTAGAAAATGAAGGAAAATAACTCCACAGCCACAATCTTGGACTAAGTACAGTGTGATTATTATAGCTAAAATTTATGAGGAGAGATATTACTTCTAAAGATTGGAATGATAATGTGTTGAGCAGAACATTCAGTTAAGACAAGCTCAAAACTCGTCTCTATATTAGGAAATAAGAACATTTTTCAGAAACTTTCATAATTTTGCTTTTCCATTTCATATAATATTGATTCTTTGGGTTTTCATGTTTGAGGAAAAAGATAATTTTTAATACTTTACAACTATTATTTCATCCAAGTACATAAGCAACAAAAGTAGTACCATTTTTTCCTACCGAACTTCAAATTTTAAATAACCAGTAGGCAACACTGACAGATATTGTTTTAATTTATGTATGCATATTTACATGCATGTATTACAAAACTAATGCCAGTATTATAAATTTTTTCTAAAGAAAGTATTTCTTTTTTATTGTAGTAAGAACACTAAATATGAGAGCTACACTCTTAACAAATTTTTAAGTACACATATATAACAATCATATAGTATTGTTAACTATAGGCTAAGTGTGATACAGATGATCTCAGTTGTTAAGAGCATGCACAGTAAGGATTGTAATGCTTTTTTTGAAAAATAAATCCTTATTAATTATGTTAAGCCCCCTCTATCCCTGATCATTTTCCTTGCTGTGAAATCTGATCTGTCTGAAATTACTATAGTTACTCCAGTGCTTTTGATTAGTGTCAGCTTGGTATAGCTCTATCTACCATTTTGCTCTTAATCTATATATTTCTTTATGTTTTGTTGTAGACAATATATAGTTAGGTCATGTTTTCTGATCCATCTTGACAATATCTTTTAATTACTGTCTTCAGATCATAATGTTTAAATTGATTATTGATATATTTGGATTCATATCTACCAAATTTGTTACTGTTTTCTGTTTGTTGCCTTTGTTCTGTGTTCCTATTTTTGCATTCCTTTTTGCCATTTGGTTTTAATTGATCATTTTATATGTTTCTGTTTTCTTTCTTAGCATATCAATTATACGTCTTTTTTTTAAATTAGGTTGTTTTTTGTTATTGAGTTGTATGAGTTTCTTATATATTTGGGATACTAACCCCTTACTGGATATATGGTTTGCAAATATTTTCTTCTAGTCCATAGGTTGCCTTTTCACACTATTGTTTCTTTTGCTGAGCAGAAGCATTTTAGTTTGATGTAGTCTCCTTGTCTATTTTTATTTCTTCTTGTGTTTTGCTTGTGTTTTGGTGTCATATACAAGAAATCATTTCCAAGAACAATGTCGTGAAACTTATCCTCTGTTTTCTCCTAGCAGTTTACAGTTTCAGACTACTTCAAAACAAAAACTAGTCTATTTTAATATTAGTATTCAAATGTGCCAATATAATAACTGTATTCAATACGAGAAAACAATTTATTGCTTTTTTTAAGACCTACAACTTAAATAATCTTTCAAATAATATGAACCAAATGCAGTCATTTATTCACATTTTACTTCGTCAATATCTATCAAGCCCCCTCTGTATATAAAACACTACCAGGCGCAAGTAATATAGAAGTAAGAAAATTGAAATGTTCCTATAAACATGTAACTTACTTTTTATAAAGTAATGAGTACATTTTTAAACGATGACTGTTTTATTTAAAGCAAACAAGCTAAATGAACAATAATGACTTGCATATTTAAACTATCAATAATATCCCAATCACATACTTAACTCCTCATCAGCTGTCTCAAATTTTCATAGGAGATTTTTTAAGTACTGAAGTTGGTAAAGTTTTTGACAGGTACAAATATTATAAAGATAAAACAAGAACATTAATTAATTATCTAGTCACACTTATATTGTTTAAGTGCTAATTGTGATGACCCAACAGAAGATCCAGTTGCACTTCATGACCAAAATTTGGAGTGTGTGAAAAATGATAAATGTCTACAATGATGTTCTATTTCTGCCCAAATGAATTTGGAAGCACTGAATCCCACTTCTTCTCTGACAGTACATCATGGCATTGGGCAAAATATTTCAAAGATTAATAGCTTGTCAAAGAAAGCTCAAACTGATAAGAATTATCTATAAAATTAGATATCCCTATGTTTGAAATTATTTCATGCAAAAATGTGAAGAACTGCGTAAGGAGCACATAATATTTTAAATGAATATAGAAAGTGTCAATATTTCATTTAGAGGTTTCCTGAAGAATGACGATGGAAAGTTAAAATAGAACTCTACATGCAAGTAATATTTTAAAGATTGCAAGCCAAGTGTAGCAGTTTGGAATAAACAACTGACAAACTGGCATGAAGAATTGAAGGAGATCTTAGAGGAAGTATGACAACCTCACAGACTGGTTAAATTAAAATCTATCAACATGTAAAAATGAAGGGAAGAAGAAGATTTTTCTTGACTCTAAAGCCTACAGGTGAATTTCTGAAATTAAAAATGTTGATATAAGCAGAAAATCTCACAAACTGCTATAGAATATTGACCCAGATTGCTTGGAATTTGAGAAATGTACCCAGGCACTAGAATATTTCATAAGAACGTGAAAAACAACAATACTAACTTTATTCACTCCAACTTTACAGGGGCAGGGTAGGGCTTCAGAATAGTGTTCTTAACTCAGCCTTGTAACCTCTTATTGGGAGAAAGAAGTTGCTGCATCTGGAGACAGTGGAAATATAAGCATAATAAGTGCAGAACTAAGAAATGAGTTCAACATTCTCTATATTCATGAGTTGTAAACTAAGTATATGAGATAACCCAAAGTCAAAGAAAAGTCTTCTTAATTATCCTCCAAAATATCTTCTGAATGTTTTTCTTTCTCTTTACTTTTTCAACACCATGATTACTGCAAACACAAAGTTGATACAGAGCAAGCTACAATTCAAAATATACCAATTGTCTTAGTTTGGGCTGCTATAACAAAAATAATGTAAATCGGATGACTTAAATAACAGAAATGTATGCCTCACAGTTCTGGAGACTGGGAAGTCCAAGGTCAAGGCATCAGCAGATCTGGTGTCTGGTGAGGTCACTCTTCATGGTTTTTGGAGGATCACTTCCCATAGTGTCCTCACCTGGTCGAGAGAGAGAGAGGTACCGGAGAGGGACAGAGACAAAGAGAGAGAGAAACAGAGAGGCAGGGACACAGGGACAGAGGACAAAGAGAGGGAGACGGAGTCAGAGGAAACACACATGAAACAGCAAATATCTTCAAGTTCTCCCAAACCTTTTATGAGGAATCAAGAAGAAACCTACAAACAAGACAAAGGGGAGGAAATGTTTTTAAATTGATGAGATTGTCTAAAACCGAAGAAACAAATTAGTGTGTGTGTTAAAAGAGTCTACAGAAAATCAAACAAAATAAGTGAGGGGAAAAATTATATGATTTCCGCTTCACGCTATCAAAAAGCAACTTATAGAAACCCACTCACCAAAAATTAGTCCTAACAACTAGATATGATTGGATTGCACGTTTCTGCGTAGATGTACAAAGAGCTGGAATGAGTGTCACAGTTTTACCACCATAACAAAGCACCATGCAAACAGCACATTCACAACTTTGCTTGAACCTATCAACAAGCTGAGGTGGCAGTACAACCAATCAGTCATTAATATATGGAGAGGTAAGCCCCTTATGAGATATGGGATGTAAACATTTGCTTACCTGTAACAGACAGAGCCAGGCTCAGGAATGAATAGTTCAGACAGAATACTCTGGTGAAGTCCTGGAATGGGTCTTCCTTTTGTGTTGCCCTTCTATTAGACATGGCTATGGAGACCACCACGTCCTCCCAGAGGTACCTAATGGTGGGGACGAGGGGCATTTGCCTTATTAAACCTCAGTCTTATGCAGGCACTACTGTGTTCCTGTGTCTCAAAGGACTGAAGGTTTCTGGACAGAAGAAATATTACAGGGTAATCTCCTTCACCAACGGTCTTGCCAAAAATCAGGGCTGTGGGTTTTCTGTTTACTCAGTCATTACAATTTAAAATATACTTTTGATTTTCTCAAATTCCCAAACACTCATCACATGTCACAGTGTTGTATAAACTAATTGTTATTTCTCCCAAACTTTGACCATCTTAACAAAATAAGCACTACTGTTATAAATTTTTTAAGATTATTACATTTCTACTGTATTCTACTTCTATAGCATAAGTGCAATTGCTGTTTACGCACCACAATTTTTCTTAGTACATATTTAGTATTATATTTGTATGATATGTCAGAAACTTATCATTCCAGTTTCAAAAATCTTGGGCCCAAATATATTTAAAAATTCAGCAATTTTCAGATTTTGGAAACATAATACAATGTATTAACATATGCTTTTATTATATAATTTCCAGAGAGGTTTGGGCCACCATCACAGTCAAGTATATTAAAATCACTGTATCAAAATCTTATGAATATTTAGTGGTGTAGATAAAGATTATAAATGAATATGTCAGTTGAGGTAGGATCTCATTTTTCACCAAACAAAATCAATACAGCTGTTTACCAAACTTTTTTTTCCAAACTTTTTTGATTTCTGAATTGTGAATGAAACACTTCATATTAAATAGCACTTTATATTTTGCCAAGCATAATGCACAGTTTTGTATTTGTATTTATTTGCAAATATTTCCCCTCTATCTAAAAACCTGTGCCTTCACATATATAGCTATACTAAAGCATAAAGAAAACACCCTTTTCCTTCAAGAGTTCAAAATTCAGTTCCTCATGGAATTATTTCCTAGTCTCTAGAAAAATCAGTTACATTAACTAATAAACAATATAGTTAGCGATTCCCCTGTATTGTTCCCTATTTAGAAAACATGTTATCTCTCCCTCCGAGTTCTTCCATTTTAAAAGTGATCCATTTTTGCAAACCAAGCATTTAAATTAATACATATTTAACATAGTACATTGTAGTTGTTGAATATCTATATATGGAGAGAATGAGTTAACACATTTAATTAAATATTCTAAATAAATATTTTAGAATGTTCCAAACGGTTTCAGAAAATGTAATTAATATGTTTGATATCACATTCTTGAAAAGTAGCAGATGGATATCAAACTAAGGATCTAGAACTGTAATACGATCTTCCTTCCAATTAAACCTGAGAACCTGACAGTTCAATTAATAACATTTCTACATAATTGCACAGACTTTTCTAGAGAAGAAAATAATACTTAGCCAAATAAGATATTTAACTAAAATGCTAATATTTTGTTTTGAAATGGTTTATATTTAAATAATATGTCATTGAAAAGCCAAAAAATAACTACTGTCAATATTATTACATTTAAATTCCTTGTAAATATCTGAATTTATTTTTCAATGCAATAAACATTATGGATAAAAGTAATACAGTTTATCCCAAAGGTAAGGTAGTATACATGTAGATTTTTATTCTTTCCTTCAAAGTCTTAAATATAAACAACATTCTCAAGCTCTTAATCCTTTTATCTTTTAAATATGTAAAAATATAATAATGGCATGGAAATTATAGGGTAAGAAGGTAGAATGAAATATTAGAAATTATACTTAAAATATAATTTTAAAACAATATTTAAAATATTGTTTTCTTCTTAAATAATCTAAATTGCTTGAATAACATTCTCCAAGCATAAATGTCACTTTCTGAAGAAAAACTATCAGAAGTTTGAGTAGATACGTGTCTCAAAACATGAATAAATCAATTTAGAGATTCATACACGTTGTTAAAAAGAGAGAAATGTAACTTTGATTATCTTAAACACATATTTTTTAATGCTACTCAGAGATTGAATTTAACATTGTTTTAAGAAATGCTTTTTACTTCACACAATGAAGACTATAATGGAAATTCAGAAAAGTTGTTTTTATAACCCGGTCCAAAAAATATTTATATATCAATTCATATACATATAATTTACATTTCTAAGTTACCTAAGGGTAAACACACACCACACACACATGCACAGACACTTTAAAGGATAAAAGCAACCAAATTCAGTTCAAATCAAATTAATGCAATATCAAGTTATCCTTCCATTATAAATAAATATATCTGAATTAAACTATGCAGAAACAATAAATAGAAATATCTTGTCTTAGACCATTCCTAAATTAAATATTTTTCATCTTTCAGTGAAAGTAGGCTAATGTTAATTGTATGTTTTATGTGTGACTCTAATTGTATCCATATAAATCAATGTACGTTTTTGAGGAATTTTGTGAGTAGCATAATCAGACAATGTGGATAGAGAACCACTTTGTGTAAGAAGATAATACATTCAGTATTGAAAATAGTGAGTTTTAAATGACAGAATGACATTTGAATTAAAAGTACAAATTACATCTTGACATTCATATTCATGGAGAAATAGTTGAAAAAACTATGTTAATGGAAGTTATCCCTGAAGGAGAAACTATATAATGATAAAAGAAAGCTCTGACAGAATAACTTATGGGTCATCAAATTTTGTTTTGTTGGTGAGCAGATGGTAACTAGAGAACAGTATTTAGCATGATCCAAAATGAAGATGATATAAAGTTAAGATAAAGAGAGGATATCTTTACTGAGGAAATATATAAATGCTGTTACATGATGTTAGGGTTTTCATGTTAATCATATGTCTCTTCTACCAAAACAAAGAGCAGAAAAACATAGAATGAAACTCTTCCAATACTGTCGTCTAAAGACTAGAAAACTCCATATGTTAATAGGCGATATTTCTATAACTACATCATTGATGGAAAACAGATATGAGTACATTCTTTTAGTGCTCTAATAGCTGAATCTATATAGGATTGATGATTCTAATATGGTAAGCTGCTGAAAAAAAACAAATATCTTGATTTGCTTCTGTATTTAATCATAAGAATTGATGTTTAAAAAATAATATATGTCAGTCCAGCAGTTCACAATAAATGGCTGCCTGCTAGGCATTATAAAATTTATGCCAATTTATCATATATATTCAAGTCTGAGCGGGGCTGATCTCATACTGCAGCTCTTAATTTTGAACAAGGGGCCTCAAGTTTTTATTTTGCACTGAGCCCACCAATTATGTAGCCAGTCCTAGATTAATAAATCACACCTCCTAACACTAAAGATGAAATTGATAAAAATAGAAAATACCAAAACAACATAAGAAAGGTGATATCATTAAATATGTGTGCCCATTTCTCTTTTTGAAACCTGGTATTCCCAAAGATAAATCAACATTAGAGACTTTTGTGGAATCTAACTCAAGGCTGGAGAGGAAGAGATCAATTAAAATAGGATCATGCAATACCTGAAGTTCTGTCTCTCCCAGATATAAGGAAGAGTCTTCATAAAATCTTTAGAAAGCATTCAAGAGTAGGTCCTGAAACAAATGAAACCTTAGTTCTCTCCTCATTTTTGGTGAATGGCCTTTAGCCAGAAGCAGGGGATTTAATATAATAGCAAAAACAAGAAGAGTAAATAGCCCCATTTCCACATTGCCAGCTCGTCATTGAAAAATAAGAAAGTAACTCAGAACAAAAGCAGAAAATACCTAGAAAAAAATTGATGGCTTTACAGATAAAACAGCTAGATGTTCCTACACACTGGAGAGAGCCTCTTAAAAATGACACTTGTAGATACAATGTGTTAAAAAAGGTATTGGAAAAAAAATAATTGTTCTGCATTAACTGAGAAACTGATGGAAAAAAAGGTGGATAGACAATAAAGGTGCTTCCAGTAGAAAACAACTGCTCATCCTCTTTAACTCCCAAGAAGAAATTTCCCTATATATTAGAAAAGGTTTGCTATTTTTGATTGATAGGTGCTACAATATCAACCTTAAACTCTACCAGTTGCAAAAATCCATCCCATAGTGTCAGGGGACTATTCCGATGGAATTAATAAACTATCCTCCAGTTTGAGTTGAAGAATAATGAAAGAATTGGAAATTGAAGCCACACGTGCGATTTAAATGTTAAAACTGGGGCCTAAAATCATTTGTGTCAAGTACTTGACAATTATTTGTTTCAGGATTTTTCTTTTGGGGAGCAGGAAGAGAGGCCTATGAAACAAAACAACCACCACAGCAGCAAAAACTTTGTTTCCTAAAGAAATTTTTTAAAAATGCAAACTGGTTTTGTATCAAAATATCAGCTTATTTACTTAATCAAAAGGTCATTTTCAAATTAAAATTTGTTTTCCAAACCTCCATTCAAACTTTTTGCCAAGCAATGTACACAAAATCTAAATTACCATTTCACAAACTAGAGTCTGCCCCATGTATTCGTTTGTTCTTTTTGAATAATATATTTTGAGATACCTGGAGGACCTATACTTTAGTATGCTGGTAACTGATTGCTGATATCTTAAGGGGCTCCTTCTAACTCTCCTACCCAAGTTTTGTTGTTGAAAAATGCATGTAGGGAAGTGGCCAAAATGGCAGACTAGGAAGACCCTAACCTCACCTCCTCCCATGAGCACACCAAAATTATAACTACTTACAGAGCAACTATCAATGAGAATGGCCTACAAACTAGCAGAAAAGAACTTCTAAACTAAAGATATAAAGAAAGAACCACAATGATATGGGTGGGAGGGGCAAAGACATAGTACAGTCAAGACCCATACCCCCAGGCTGGTGACCCAAAAAGGAGAGGATAATTACAATTGCAGAGATTCTCCCCAAGGGAACAAGGAGACCAAGCCCCACATCAGGCTCCCCAGCTCGGGGGTCCTACACTGGGAAGATAAACCCCAAGAAATATAGCTTTGAAGGCCAGTGAGGCCTTACTTTCAGGAGACCCAGAGGGCTGTGGGAAATAGACACTCCACTCTTAATGGGCTCACACAAAATCTCACACGCTCCAGGACACAGGACAGAGGCAATAATTTGAAAGGAGCCTGGGTCAGACCCACCTGCTGATCCCAGAGAGTCTCCACGAGAGGCAGGAGGCAACGGGAGCTCACCCAGGGGATGCAGACACTGGCAGCAGGCATTTTGGGGAGCTTGTTCTACCACATGGACACTGGTGCTAGCAAACACCATTGTGGAGTCCTCCCTCTAGACTATTAGCACCAGGACCCAGCGGGGCAGAAGCAGTAATTTGAAAGGAGCCTGAGTCAGACCCACTTGCTGATCTTGGAGAGCCTCCCAGAGACAGAGAAAAATACCATATGATTTCCCTTTCATTATTATTATCATTCTTATTAAAAATGAAACAAATAAAGAAATATAACCAAACAGAAACAAAGTTATAGATACAGACAACAAACAGGTCTGGGCGCACAAGAGGGGAGGGCGCTCAAGGGCTAAGCGAAATAGATGAGGTACAAACTTCCAGTTATGAAATAAATGAGTAACTGGGAAGAAATGTAGTCTGGGGAAAATGTAAATAGTAATATAAGATCTTAGCATGGTGACAGATTGTAACTCAACTTGTCGTGGTCATCATTTTGTCACAGAAATATTGAATCACTATGTTATGCATCTGGAACTAACATAGTGTTGTAAGTCAATTATACTTCGGAAGCAAACAAACAAAGTTATGAAAAAGAGATCAGATTTGTGGTTACCAGAGGTGAGATGGGAGGGCGAATTGGAGGAAGAAGGTGTTCAAAACGTACAAACTTACAGTTGTACGGTAAGTAAGTGCTAGGATATAACGTAAAACATGATTAATACAATTAATATTGCTGTGTGTTGTATATGAAAGTTGTTCAGAGTAAATTCTAAAAGTTCTCATAACAAGGAAAAACATTTTTTTCTTTTTTAAAAATTTTATATCTGTATGAGATGATGGATGTTCACTAAACTTACCGTGGTGATTATTTCACGATATATATAAGTCAAATCATTATGTTGTACACCTTAAGCTTATACAATGCTGTATGTCAATTACATCTCAATAAAACTGGAATAAAAAATAATATTTTGATTACAGATTCTCAGAAATATCTTGAGGTCCAATCCTTAAATATCTGAGTTAGTATGTTTATGGAGAAGCTAGAAAATTTGCATCTTTATAAGTTCTCTGATAATGCTGATGTGCTGTTCTGGGGACAGAAACCACTGCTTTATTATATAAGATGCTTAGACTCCAGGCTCTTCTATTCTTGCAGCCAGATATTTCCTAAATGATCAGATGTGTTGCAAGAGAAAGATTGTTATTGCATCAGGATGGTAGTTTTTGAGGAGGTAAAACCCCAGTTGAGATTGGTGTTTCTAAAATGGTTATGGATAATATGTAATGGAATAAATAGAAAGTTTCATTGCAATTCATTCTCCCAAACCAGTATATTCTACAGATTTAAACAAGTACTTGAGACTCACAGCTTCCTCAGAGAGGCAGGAGCTGGTGTATCAGAACATTTTAAGTATTGATAATATGTAGATAGAGTGAATAGCTTAATTACATAATGAAAGTAACAAAGAATACAATTAACCATTTAATCTAATGTCATACCTTTAAGCAGCTAGCTACCCAAATACCCAAGACTACATTTGGAATACATATCACTCTGAAATGTATCCAGGAATAATGAAAAACAGTTGGGGTAGAGAAAAGATAGTGATTGCCAGAAAAAAAATTTTTTTTTTTTTGCAGTACGTGGGCCTCTCACTGTTGTGGCCCCTCCCGCTGCGGAGCACAGGCTCCGGACACGCAGGCTCAGCAGCCATGGCTTACGGGCCCAGCCGCTCCGCAGCATGTGGGATCCTCCCGGACCGGGGCACGAACCTGTGTCCCCTGCATCGGCAGGCAGACTGTCAACCACTGCGCCACCAGGGAAGCCCCAGAAAAATATTTTGATGATAAGAATTAAGTCATTTTTTTGATATTGAGCTCCATGAGCTGTTTGTATATTTTAGAGATTAATCCTTGTGGTTTCATTTACAAATATTTTCTCCCATTCTGATGATTGTCTTTTTGTCTTGTTTATGGTTTCCTTTGCTGTGCAAAAGCTTTTAAGTTTAATTAAGCCCCATTTGTTTATTTTTGGGTTTATTTCCATCACTCTAGGAGGTGGGTCAAAAAAGATCTTGCTGTAGTTTACCCAGTTAAAAAATGGGCAGAAGACGTAAATAGACATTTCACCAAGGAAGATATACAGATGGCCAAGAGGCACATGAAAAGATGCTCAACATCATGAAATGCAAATCAAAACTACAATGAGGTATCACCTCACACCAGTCAAAATGACCATTACCAAAAAATCTGGAAACAATAAATGCAGGAAAGGGTGTGGTGAAAAGGAAACCCTCTTGCATCGTTGGTGGGAATGTAAATTGATAAAACCACTATGGAAAACAGTATGGAGGTTCCTTAAAAAACTAAAAATAGAACCATCATATGACCCAGCAATCTCACTACTGGGCATATACGCAGAGAAAACCATAATTCAAAAAGACACATGTACCACAATGTTCATTGCAGCACTATTTACAATAGTGCTGGACATGGAAGCAACCTAAGTGTCCAACAACAGATGGATGGATAAAGAAGATGTGGCACATATATATAATGTAATATTACTCAGCCATAAAAAGAAACGAAATTGAGTTATTTGTAGTGAGGTGGATGGACCTAGAGTCTGTCATACAGAGTGAAGCAAGTCAGAAAAAGAAAAACAAATACCATATGCTAACACATATATATGGAATCTAGAAAAAAAAAGTTTCTGAAGAACCTAGGGGCAGGACAAGAATAAAGATGCAGACGTAGAGAATGGACTTGAGGATATGAGGGGGTGGAAGGGCAAGCTGGGATGAAGTGAGAGACTGGCAGTGACATATATACACTACCAAATGTAAAATAGATAGCTAGTGGGAAGCAGCTGCATCGCACATGGAGATCAGCTCGGTGCTTTGCAATGACCTAGAGGGATGGGATAGGGAGGATGGGAGGGAGGCTCAAGAGGGAGGGGATATGAGGATATATGTATGCATATGGCTGATTCACTATGTTGTACAACAGAAACTCACACAGTATTGTGAAACAATTATACTCCAATAAAGATCTATTAAAAAAAGAATTAAGTAGTTTTATTGAAAATGATGATCTGATAACCTAAATCACTGAATAGCTAAATGGATGGTAGGTCCATTCCATTATTGACAGAGAACTAAGAATTTATGTTTCTTAAATTCATGCCATCAATGTCTGCCTCAAGGCATACAAATATTTGACTCTTCTGACTACTCATTCTTCTTTGATAAAATAAGTAGTGGGGCGCTTCCCTGGTGGCGCAGTGGTTGAGAGTCCGCCTGCTGATGCAGGGGACACGGGTTCGTGCCCCGGTCCGGGAGGATCCCACATGCCGCAGAGCGGCTGGGCCCGTGAGCCATGGCCACTGAGCCTGCGCGTCCGGAGCCTGTGCTCCGCAACAGGAGAGGCCACAGCAGTGAGAGGCCTGCGTGCCGCAAAAAAAAAAAAAAGGTAGTGGGGAACAATGCTTCTCATTTACTGCCATGGTTTAGTCTTTGAATATGAAAGTCAGAGCAGAGTGAAGACTGTATTGTCAAACTTACCCACAGCAGGAATTTCAGCTAATGAGTTCCACAATTCTGGATAAAGTTTGAAAGGAGTCATTGTCTTCTTTAGAACATATCTGTGGGGATGTATTAAACATACCTTGTAGTTTTATAATTAGTGCTCTTCATATTATGTCTTTGATTTCATCTTAAAATTAACCACTGATCTGCTTTCTGTCACTATAGTTTTAGTGTTTTCTACAATTTCCTACAATGGAGCTTCTACAGTACTCCATTTACAGTACAGGAGCTTTTACAGTACTCCTTTAGTATCTGGATCTTTGTCACTTAGTATACTGCCTTTGAGATTCATGTATATTGTTGACTTTATTATTCCTTTGCACTGCTTAATAGTACTCTAATGTATGTATCCTGAATTTGTTTATCCAATAACCTCACACCAGTCAGAACGACCATCACTAAAAAATCTACAAACAATAAAGGCTGGAGAGAGTGTGGAGAAAAGGAACCCTCTTGCACTGTTGGTGGGAATGTAAATTGATACAGCCACTATGGAGAACAGTATGGAGATTCCTTAAAAACCTAAAAATAGAAATACTGTATGACCCAGCAATCCCACTACTGGGCATATACCCAGAGAAAACCATAATTCAAAAAGACACATACACCCCAATGTTCATTGCAGCACTATTTACAATAGCTAGGACATGGAAGCGACCTAAATGTCCATCAACAGAGGAATGGGTAAAGAAGATGTGGCACATATATACAATGGAATATTACTCAGCCATAAAGAGGAACAAAATTGGGTCATTTGTAGAGACATGGATGGACCTAGAGACTGTCATACAGAGTGAAGTAAGTCAGAAAGAAAAATAAATATCGTATATTAACATATATATGTGGAATCTAGAAAAATGGTATAGATGATCTCATTTGCAAAGCAGAAATAGAGACACAGGCATAGAGAACAAACGTATGGACACCAAGGGGGGAAAGGGGAGGTGGGATGAATTGGGAGATTGGGATTGTCATATATACACTATTGATACAATATATAAAATAGATAACTAATGAGAACCTACTGTATAGCGCAGGGAACTCTACTCAATGCTCTGTGGTGACCTAAATGGGAAGGAAATCCAAAAAAGAGGGTATATATGTATACCTTTTACTGTAATACAACCTCATTTACTGTAATACAACCGAATATCATTATGACTCCATTACTTTCACCATTTCTTCTTCCTAGATGTTTGTCACTCTTATTTATCTTGTGAAAACCTTTTTCAGAAACCGCATACTCCTTAAAACTTTACCTAATATTCCCACTAAATCAGGCTTAATTATAATTTTCTGTCTTCTATTTTGTTACATATATATTACATATATACTTGCTATACATATAATAACTTTGCAATATAGTATCATATTTTAATTACATTGTTGTGTTCTATTATGTTTAATTTACTAGAGATCTAAACACCTGAAGAGCTTTTATTTTCTTTCTCAACACTGTGCCTGACTCACAGAAGGCAAAATAACTATATGCCCTCTTAGCAAAATTGAAATAAAGTCATTTTTTTAACAGTCATTTTAATATCAGTAAAGATGAAGTATTTCAATGTACCTCATAAACATTAAAGACAACAAAATGATTTTATTTTATCAAGCAATATTCTGTAAAAATAAAACAGCATTCAAGGAATTTAATGTAACCCAGTAACATACTTCATATTGCATTCATCCTCAATAGTAAAACATGTGGCATTATTATACAGTCTTCAAATATACATCATAGTCACTTAATCTCTCATGTCTTATTAGAATCTGCTTTCAAAAACGGTGTTGTTCCTAGTAGGAAATATAATATTGATTATACGATGATAAAATAAGCCAGCTGTAGTGGGATGAATGATAGCCCCCCAAAAGATATCCATTTCCTAATCCCTGGAACCTATGAATGTTAACTTACTGGAAAAAAGGAGTATTGACAAAGATGGAGAAATCACCCTTGATTATCTGGTGAGCCCTAAGTTCAATGCCAAGTGTCCTATAAGAGACACAGGGAAGATAGATGCACAGAGAAGGAGGAGGCAGTGTAAGCACAAAGTAAGAGATCGGAGCGATACAGCTACAAGACCAGAAAACGGAAGCAGCAAGGAATGGAGCCTCTCCTAGAGTCTTTGAAGGGAATCAGGCCCTGTCAACATTATGATTTCAGGTTTTTGACCCCCAGAATTGCAAGAGAATAAACATCTGTTGTTTTCAGCATCACAGTTTGAAGTCATTTGTTACAGCAGCCATAAGAAACTAATACAACACTATTTAAGAGGTGCTTTTTTCAAGTTTAATTATTTTTAAACAATATGAATGATAAGTGAGAACTTTAAAGAGATCTTTTAAACAAATAGGTTATAATTAAGTTTTCTTTAATAAATTAGAAATAATTGCATGTTTCATATACTACCACAAATTTGAAGTAAGGTGGTAGTCAAATCAATGTTATATTTTTTTAAGTCTTTATGAATTTGTTACAATATTGCCTGTTTCATGTTTTGGTTTTTTGGCTGCAAGGCATGTGGGATCTTAGCTCCCCAACCAGGGGTTGAACCCTCACCCCCTACATTGAAAGGCGAAGTCTTAACTACTGGACCACCAGGGGAGTCCCAATGTTATTTTGTAATGACTAAACACTTGACAAGTTATTAAAATAAAATAAATTACACAAAATGAAATAAAGTAAGCTTCCTTTAGCAAATAGGATTTTATTTCTCATACAAAATACTGTTCTCACTCAGAAATGTTTAGGCAAGTAATAGTGAGGATTGAATTTGGAATTTTCAGAATAAGACAAATTAATATAAAGTCATATAATGAGACACCTTTATTGATACTGATGTGTTTTCATACCCTCTTACATATTGCAAATGTTAATCCAGGCATCCTCTTACACTTTCAATGCCAGTACTACAATTTGTCACCTAAATAACTGTAATTAAGCATTCTCTCTAGTTACTGATTACAGTATGCTGATGAACATTCTCACTGGATTTAACAGCCTCTCTTATAATATCTACAGTAATCATCACAAATTATAATGTCCTTTTTGCTGAAGACTTTTTAAATAATCTAAAGTTTAAATTGAACAAGTCTTTGATTATTGCAGTCTAAAGTTCAACAGGCACTTAATCAGAAAGGTGTAAGTATCGTATCATTGACATCTACTAAGCAATAGGATAATATATATCCAGGGAAATAAATACTTAAACTCTTTGGTCATTGATCCATGTCATTTAAAAAGTTAACATCAGCCTATAAACCAGAAATTTTCCTAGAAGGTAGCAGCCTAACAAGAGGTGGTATTTTTAAACTCAGCATTTATAACATTCAAGTAATCCATTTCTGAGGACTTTAAGATGCACACACTTAATATGCAGAACACTAAAATTCAAATTACGTAACTGTTCAAAAAACATATATTAAAACTATTATTTAATTAGGTCCTCATGATTCATAAATACAAAAGAAAAAATGGCATAGCATTTCAAGTCCAGATTTCCAAGATATGTATGTCCTCAGACCTGGGCAGAAAGAACTGGTTCACGAGCTCCATGATTGGTAAGGTGGTTTAAGCGCGCTCGCACACACACACACACACACGTCACAATAAAATGCATATGAACATCTGTCACTTAGGATCCAGAGTATAGAGAGCTAGCATCATCCTAGTCCTAAATACCCGTTCTGATCACTCACACAGCTCAGTCTTCAGGGAATGCCTTTCCACATCCCTTGCCCTCTGGACCTGAGGCAAAAGACAGCTGAGTTCTAATGCTACAATGGCTTGTGCTTTTCAACTGCCAATAGAAGACATGGACATTTATCTGCGGGTGAGAAAAAGAAATTTAATTAAAATCTATTTAGATTTTGAAATCCTTTTTATAAGGTATTCATAAAGTACCTCTCTTCTTCACAGATTTTAAATTTGGAAAATTCCTTCAATTTGTGCTATTCTGAAAGTTTCTACTGACCCTTGAGACCCAGAGAGTACACAGGTTTACCTTTTGTAGGTTTGCCCACATGAGTGACTATGGGGTTGTGAGGGACTCAGTTCACTTCAGTCCTTTAACTTCCCATAATACAACAGAAAAAAAGCGGTGGCAGAAGAAATCAATCCCAGCTTATCCGTTGTCAAATATCAGCAAACACAATGTCACAAAACCAATGTGAAGAAATGGAATATAGATTTTCTGCTGACATTTGTAAAGTGTTTGTGTCAAAGTATTTTTCTAATACAGAAAAGGTTAGAGCTTAACAAATTAAAGCACATGTTTCTTTTAAACTGTTATGTTGGTCATTTGGATTAATTTTAATAGCTTTTTTCTTATAAAAATATTTAACCCAATGTAATCAGATGCAATCCTTTAATTATTCACCATTCACACACAAATTTCTATATCATAAGCATATAGAAAATTTGTAAAAACCTATTTTTCAGATTATAGATTTATCTGGAATTAAAAATAGTCATGTTTTTGGGCTTCTCTGGTGGCGCAGTGGTTGGGAGTCTGCCTGCCGATGTAGGGGACACGGGTTCGTGACCCGGTCCGGGAAGATCCTACATGCTGCGGAGCGGCTAGGCCCATGAGCCATGGCTGCTGAGCCTGCGTGTCTGGAGCCTGTGCTCTGCAATGGGAGAGGATAGTCATGTCTCAAAAATTTAGTTTCTGCCAACTATTTTTAGTTTCCCTTGCCTATTAAGAATGATTTACCTCATTTTCTCCTCACATGATATAGATAATTTATAATTAATATACATTTAAAATAAAAATTTGTAAATGTTTCATTTGCATAAGAACAGATTATATTATTTTAAAATATACCTAACATATTTATATTAACATTTTATTTATATTCATCAATAATTATATCAAAATAGTTTGTCACATGTTTAATTCCACCAGTATTTACTGAGGACTTATAATCAATGATACTTCAGTTTCAGAGTACACTTAGTGCCTAGCATTAGGAACTAGAAATTCTTGGAGGTAAGTGGCTGATTACAGAGCTGGAGCAAGAACAGAGTACGGTGACACTGAAATATCTTTTCTGCAGAAAGTAAGAAAATTCTCTAAGTATGGTCTGACAGGTGAAAAGAGGATAGGAACCTAGTAAAACTGGGAAACTTTGGTCATAAGAAGTAATGAGTGAAGGATTATAAATCACTAAATAAAAAAAGGAATTTAGGAGACTGTATTAACCAAAAAAAAAAAAGGAAGAAAGAAACAAAGAACAAAAGAACATAAAGAAACAAAGATTCTACATTGTTAGTAGAATGCCAGCTAATAAAATAGAGAAATGATTGAATTAGAAAATCAACATCAGACAACCATCATGGTAATAATTGATTTATGCAAGAATCAAAATAAATTCTAAAATTATTTGGTGTATATTTTGTGAGAAATAAGATATTCACATAAACTCAAAGTATTACCCACAAAAAATATTTAAAATTAACTTTAAATGGTTTTAAATATAGGTCCAGTGAGACTTGTGCCTGAAATTTTGATCCATTTTCAAAAACAAGATCAACTCTAAGCTAGTGAATGGAGTCCTGGTGTTTGTTTCATAGAGGATGTAGACAATTTCTTTAGCTTCTTTGCATCTTTGTTTCCTCATCTGTAAGATGAAATAATAATAGCTCCTATCTTTTACAGATTTTGTAAGTATTAAAGAATTTATATCTTTAAAAATGTAGAAGAGTTCAGACAAATCACTCAATATGTGTTCATTATTATAATCATTATTGTTATTATTAATACTGAAGTAAATATTTTAAAAATATGGATACACACAGAATTCCTGGATCAAAATTTCCTAGTTCTGGAAAAATTTCCACTCTTAAAAAATTTCATAGGTAATTCTGATATTCACAATTTTTTGAAAAATCATTTCATTTGCAATACCTCAAATTGTATTTAAGTATTTCCTTCATGTGTAATCACTAGACTTGATACTTTCTTTAGTATTCTAAGACTCTTCATGTTAAGGAAGTTTCCTTTCATTCTACAATTAACATGAACTTTTACACAGAAGAAATTGTATTTGTTTTTATCAAATGACATTTAAGATGTCGAAATTATCATGTGATTTTCTCCTTTGCATAAATGTATGCACTAATAATTTTTTTAAGTTTTGATGGCCCTTGCTGACCTAAAATAGCTTCAACCTGATTTTGTGTTCAAATGTTAATATGTAATTTTATGTGACTTGTTATTACTTATTCTGTCATTTCTCTTGATTCCCTTGAGTTTATAAAGTTGTTTTCAACCCCTTTTTTGAGAACAATTAGATCAACAGTGTTAGTAAAAAAAAATGGTTTATATGATTAAATATATTTTGAAAATTCTAGGCTAAATGAATTTTAAAAACTCTCCTTGCGGGCTTCCTTGGTGGCGCAGTGGTTGAGGATCTACCTGCCGATGCAGGGGTCATAAGTTCATGCCCCGGTCCAGGAAGATCTTACATGCCGCGGAGCAGCTGGGCCCGTGAGCCATGGCCGCTGAGCCTGCACGTCCGGAGCCTGTGCTCCACAACGGGAAAGGCCACAACAGTGAGAGGCCCGCGTACTGCAAAAAAACAAAACAAAAAAAACACTCCCCTTGCTATTGAAATTTCCAGAATTAATTCATTAATCTGGATTAAAAATATTCAATGGATAGTTATTTTATAGAATGCTTCTAAAATTTATTTTATATAGAGCAATGTAATACCTTCACTCTCTAGAATTCTTGTACTTTTTAAAAGTTTAATATTTCTGGGGTCATTTAATTTGGTTTTGACAAAGAAAAGAGGCAAACACTAGTGAAATCATCATCTTAGAATCGGATTAGATTTTTGAAAATGAACTAGAACATTGGCAGATATATAGTATTATATATAAATAGTTATACAGATATATAGATATATAAGTATATAGTATAATACTTCAGTACTTAAGAATTGTTGCTTAACTGCAATCACCTCTCCCAACACCATTGTTTGATAGATTTTAGATTTATTGGTGTTCCTGAATTAAAACAATCTACAAAATATGGCAAATGAAAAATCTGATCTTTTAAAAGCATAATTAATGTAAACATTCCCAGTTACTAGATTTTCTAATTCTTATTAACCATTAAAAATTAGCCTTTTCATTGTTGTTCAGGAAGTTTTCATAAGTATATGTAATAAAATTCCATATATATCATATATATATATTTTGCTTTTGATCAATGAACTATACGAGTAATTCACAATTCCAAAAGTAAAAGTTTACATTCCATTTCACAGTAAGCTAAGAAAAATGCATTTACTTCTATAGCTTCCTATAAGGTTTGCCATACATGTTCTCATATAACAAACAACCTAAATATTTTAGAATTTACCTGGTTAGTACTGAAAAGTCAATAGTGACTATATATATATATCAGCTTTTAGAAGTCAATAACTAAAAGTGATGAAATAATCCAGATTTAATTTGCATTTAATATAAAAAAGATTGGATATTAGCTAGCATTCAGATATATTGTGTCAAAAATGCTGTCACAGCTCATGTGTACATGGAACATTAGTCATTCATTTTGTTAATCTAACATAATATGGAGTATAATTTATCAGGACATCAAAATAATAGCTTTTACTCCATTTCCTCACTTCTATAAGGACGTGCACAATACACTCTGCAGCTACACATGCACCCTATTAGGGCTAATTGAAAATAGATGGTACAATTAACCTGCTTCTTAGTAAAAAGCATTAACACTTAATGTGAAAATCTAATCACAATAAAAAGAGGTTCACATTGGAAGAAAATGTGGTGAATAATTCAAAATCATCTGATTTTCTCATGCAAAGTAAATTAAAGAAAGAAAAAGTTAATATAACAACACGCAAAGCAGCAATTATATCATTTGCATTTCTAATCTTTGCTTTCTTTCTCAGATGTATTCCATTTCAGAAGATTCTATAGATGATTTAACACAATGACTCAGTATTTAGGTGCAACACAGCAGAACTGAGCAGGTGGTCATGGAACAAAAAAGCAGTAAAGGTAATCCATTATAATACAAAGTATGAAAATTATCACGCAAAATCTTATGTAGGGAAAACTGCCTGGATTATTTTAACAAATGCCATTAAACACAGATCCTTTTGATGATGTGCTATAATTAAAACTCAATAAGCTCTTAAAAGATAATATATTATTCAGTTTTTCTTTTTTATTTTAATTTTGTGTTGAAGTATAGTTGGTTTATGATTATACTAATTTCAGGTGTACAGCATAGTGATTGATTATATTCCATTAAAAGTTATTATAAAATAATGGCTATAATTCCTTGTGCTGTATGATATATCCTTGTCGCTTATCTGTTTTATATAAGTAGTTTGTATCTCTTAATCCCATACCCCTATCTTGCCTGTCTGTATGGTCAGGCCACTCAAGATGGCGGTTCTCTTGCTCTTTCTACGTCCCCTTCTAGGCCAGTCTCTTCTTCACCTATAACCTATTCACATGAATGTGTTTCCCCCCTGCCTAGCTAGTGATTGTTCTAATCCTTAGGCCAAAACAGCTCCATCTGCTATTTTTTTAACTTAATTGATTAATTAATTTTGGCTGCATTGGGCTTTCGTTGCTGCGTGGGCTTTCTCTAGCCGTGGTGAGTGGGACCTACTCTTCGTTGAGGTGTGCGGGCTTCTCATTGCCGTGGCTTCTCTTGTTGTGGAGCTCGGGCACTAAGCGTGTGGGCTCAGTAGTTGTGGTGCACTGGGCTTTGTTGCTCCGCGGCATGTGGGATCTTCCTGGACCAGGGCTCGAACTCGTGGCACCTGCATTGGCAGGCAGATTCTTAACCACTGCACCACCAGGGAAGTCCCCCACCCCCGCCCCCGCCCCCGCCCCCGCCCCCGCCCGCTCCCTACTTGTTATTTTATTAAAGGAAAACCTTTGCCCTTGTGAAGCTTCCTAACCTCAGGGGCTGTGAGGGACAGGCCCCACCTTCTGGTTTCCCTGGTAACTGATGAGCCAACCAGTCGTCAATTCCCCTTATAAATAGTAGGCTCCCCCTCCTCCTTCCCTGAGTAGCAAAGATGGCTGCTGTAGCCGGTCAGTACTGTTGCCCGCCCGCCCTACACGCAAGATGTGGTGTCACTCCAGGATCTTTTGCTTCAGACATGTAAGATTTCCCTATCCGATAAGCCACTAGGGTCCCTGTCACTGACTCTGGGCAATTTCCTTGGTCTCGCGGCTGGACAACTGAAAGGCTTGCAGGCCTGCAGCGTGCAGCCCAGCAACTGGTGAGCTATCTAGGAGGCTGAGGAAATTCCCGTGAGTGCCCGAGACATCGGGAAATAAAGTTTTGAGGGGTAATCTTGAGGTGGTCATCCACTAGCACGTGAGGCCCTCTGACAGCTGATCACCATGAAATGTATTTCTTTTCCATCATATTGATGATATCCCCAGAGGCTCTTTCCAGGTTAAAAGTAGCAGCCCTGTGCTTGTGGCTCATTTGACTGCATGGGGGGCTGGACGCTGAATACAGACAAAATGCAAGGGCCTGGATTACTTATCAGATACTTGGATGTCACCTGTTGGGGTAAGACAGGCGTACCCCTGACCCACCACCACTAAATAGTTGCAGACACAGGCTTCAGGGATATTAACTTAGGCACAGGCTTGTGAATTGGACTTGGCCAGTTACCCCAAAGGGTTTGGTTTGGGTCCTGTGGCAATAGCAAAATAATAAGAGTTCCCTCGGGCTTCTGGATACGGTGTGGTGGAACAACAGCTCTGTTCAGTCTACAGCATGTTACAACAGGTGCAAGACATTACAGAACGCCTACCTAAGGCGTCCAGCAATGCAAAACCCCACCCACTTTACCCACCATGAAGTTCATGGGCTGATAAAAGTGACCTGCCCTGGCGTTTCCACCTGCCCTGCACCCCCACTGCTGCCAGGATCATTGGAAGGACGACGGGGCTACTTAAACAACAATTGAGGCGAGGGAAACCTGCTCTCTCCACAGGTGGAAACATCCCAGGAGCCATCATCCCCGTGCCTGTGCCGCGTTAATCCAGAAGCAACTAGTCAGCGCAACCCGAGTTCAGCTGTTTTTGCCCTTGCTGCGGCATCTACCTACAGGGGCACACACAAAATGGCCCTCGGACTGGCAGGCACGGCCACGGTGGTTTGGGTTTGTTGCTGCACGTGGAGAACAGGATAAGAAAGGGTCTTAGATTTCACCTGTATTCTGCCCCATCCCAGGTAAGACTGCTAAGTAATTAATCCAGGCCCCCTACTGGAGAAAGGCACCATTATATGAACCCTGGGGTCTCTTAAACTGATTCTCCAGGATTCTGCCCCAGCTGTGGGGACTGAAGGTGGACAGGCAGTATGGTAATATGGGCCAGGACAAAACCGTAGGCAGGGGTGGTATTATCTTAGAATGCTATCACTGCTTGTATTTTGCTTAACGGTCTTGATCTTTCTGTATTGTGCCTGTTACACATCTCACATTTGATCCCTAATCTGAGTGACTGGGCGACAGAGATGGCCTCGCTGCTAAATGAGTTTAATTGCTTGGTCTACAGTGAGATGCCCTTGTCGTCTTCCTCTGGACTTCCATGAAAAATTGACCTGATAAGCACCTGGCTCTAAAATTTGCCCCCTCTTGGACTCTATATTGCATTTGTTTTGTATTTATATTGTATTTGGTTGCAGTACACCTCTACATACCTGACCTAGGGATATTGCAGAAGAGGGACAGACCTAGATGGTAAGGGTCCTGCAGGGTAATTGGGGGTGAAGTGTATGGTCAGGCCGCTCAAGATGGCTGTTTTCTTGCTCTTTGTACGTCCCTGCTCAACCAGTCCCTGCTTCACCTACTTCCCACTCACATGAACGTGCTTGCCCAGCTAGTGATTGTTCTAATCCTTAGGCCAGAATGGCTCTACCTGCTAGTTTATTAAAGGGAAACCTCTGCCCTTGGGAAGCTCCTTAACCTGAGGGGCTCCTTAACCTTAACCTGCCCCACCTTCTGGTTTCCCTGGTAACTGATGAGCCAGCCTGACCTCAGTTCCCCATAAATGGTAGCCGCTGCCTCCCCCTCTGAGTAGCGAAGATGGCTGCCATGGTGGGCATGCCAGCCAGCCAGCCAAAGTGAGGTGTTGCCCCAGGACTTTCTGCTTCAAATGTGTAAGATCCTCTATCCAATCAACTGTTGATGTTCTGTCACTGTCTCTGGGCTCTTTCTTTGTTTTCAAGGCTGAGCAACTCCAAGGCTTGCAGGCCTGTAGGGTGCAGCCCAGCACCCTCCCTCCTTCACTCTCCTCACTGGTAACCACTAGTTTGTTTTCTATACCTGTGAGTCAGTTTCTGTTTTGCTATAGACATTCATTTATTTTTTTAGATTCCACATATAAGTGATATCATACAGTATTTGTCTCTCTGTCTTATTTCACTAAGCATAATATTCTCTAGGTCCATTCATGTTGCTGCAAATGGCTGAATTTCATTCTTTTTTTATGGCTGAGTAATAATGAACTGTGGATATATAGATATATCTTAATCCACCTGTCTGTCGATGAGCACTTGGGTTTTTTCCATGTACTGACTATTGTTGAATAGTGCTGCTATGAACATTGGGGTACATGTATCTTTACAAACTAGTGTTCTCATTTTTTCTGGATATATACCCAGGAGTGACGTTGGTGGATCATACAATAATTCTTTTAGTTTTGAGGAACCTCCACACTGTTTTCCATAGTGGCTGAACCAGTTGACATTCCCACCAGCAATGTACAAGTAAGTGTTCCCTTTTTCTCCACATTCTCGCCAACATTTTATTTGTTGACTTTTTGATAGCCATTCTGACAGGTGTGAGGTGATAACCTCATTGTAGTTTTGATTTGCATTTCCCTGATTAGTGATGTTGTGGTAAGAATCTTTATGTGCCTGTTGGCTATCTGTATGTCATCTTTGGAAAAGTCTGTTTAGGTCTTCTGCCCTTTTATTGATTGAATGGTTTGCTTTTTGGTTACTGAGTTGTATGAGCTGTTAAACATTTTGGATATTAACCCCTTGTTATATCATTTGAAAATATTTTCTCCCATTCAGTAGGCTGTCTTTTCGTTGATGGTTTCCTTTGCTGTGCAAAAGCTTAAGTTTAATTAGGTCCCATTTGTTGTTTTGCTTTGCTTTCTCCTTAGGAGACAGCAATATTTTTTGATCTACAATTTATGTCAAAGAGTGTTCTGCCTATGTTCTCCTCTAGGAGTTTTATGGTTTCAGTTCTTACACTTGGGTCTCTAATTTATTGTTGTATACGGTGTGAGGGAATTTCTGGTCTCATTGTCTTGTATTTGGCTGTACAGTTTTCCCAGCACCACTTACTAAAGAGACTTTTATCCATTGTGTACTCTTGCCTCCTTTTGCAGTTTTTCATCCTTAAAAATAAGTCGCCTCTAGTGATCATTTCAAAATCTACAATTTTTAGTTGTCCTATAAGTTTTTATGTGTGTTTGGACTTTTAAAATGTCTTAACGTAAAAAAACTGTTTAAAAAGAATTTAAAACAGGTTCTGAGTATACTTGCTACCCCTCTTCTCTTGTATACTTAGGGCAGACATCATTAATGAGTTTTCAAACTATTTCCTGCTAAATCTGGTCTTAGCTTTGGAGTCCTTCATATTGGTCTCAAGGCAACAACTGTCACTTCTTAGGGGTTGGTGTAATAAAAGGATCATTTGACAAGCCCAGTTTAAGGCTCTCTTTGCTTAGGACTGGAATAAATTAATATTAATCTCTTAATAAAATAATACATCAAACTAATTATACAAAACTCACTTCAAAAGAGGAGGCATGTAGATTATTTTAGGGGCATTAATTTGTGACATGAGAAAAATACTAAAAGCTTTTAGGGACTTTTTTCTTTAAGAGTTGCAATTCCAAACGTTATTAGAATTCAAGCTGAATGTAAGTGTTATACTAGGATAATAGTAGCGTAAATTTCTGTTTTGGGAAAGAACATCCTAACTTCTGATGATATGAATAGGTTTTCCTCAGAAGACGTGATGAAATAGAAGTGAAGGCTGAGTTTGGACAGAGTACTCAACGTCTTTAAGGGAAGTGACAGTTTTGGCAGTCTATAACATGTCATGGAAACACACAATTGGCTAAAATAAACTAAGCCATATGAGAATCAAAGGGAAAGCTCTTCAAAGTAGTAGAATGGTGACATTTGCTCCTTCCTTGGTGGCAGGTGAAACTGTTTTGAATTTGACTAGAGATCCATGTAAACATACTGGCTGGAAGATAAGTAAAGATATTCTAGCTATATACTGATTATTTTCTAGGGAATAGTTTTAATAGAATATACCAATGTTGGGATTTTCTTGGTAAATAGACCTATAATTGTAGATAATGAATCTCAGATGTGCTTGAAGAATACAGGTTTTTTAGCTATAACTAGTGAGTTAGACCCTAAAAGCTAAGCTACTAGATTGAACTGAATTGCTTTCACTGTCATCACTCTGAATCCGAAACATCCTGGTAAGGAAAAGCAGGGGACTTAGGTGGCTGGGTCTGATAGATTTGGGGCCTCTTGGACATGGAGTTGAACACTGAGTATACAAATGAACACAGTATACAGCTATTGCTTCTCTTTTGGAGTCTTTGCTAATCACTAAAGCTTGATGTCAGGTAAGATTTGCATTGTGTGTGTATCTGAATTACCCTTCAGGCTTTTGAGTGTGCTCAGGATCACATCAAATATTTATTGGGGGCTTCCCTGGTGGCGCAGTGGTTGGGAGTCCGCCTGCCGATGCAGGGGATGTGGGTTTGTGCCCCGGTCCGGGAAGATCCCACATGCCGCGGAGCGGCTGGGCCCGTGGGCCATGGCTGCTGAGCCTGCGCGTCCGGAGCCTGTGCTCCGCAACCAGAGAGGCCACAACAGTGAGAGGCCCGCGTACCACAAAAAAAAAAAAAATATTTATTGGATTCGCCCTAAAAAGGCAAAAATCACAAGAGTGGACTTTGCAAGTGTTAAAGATATTCAAAATAACATTTTACATTGAGGAACTTGACAACGTGCTGTATGCTTTAATACCTTAGGGATTTGCACTGAACACTGGTATCTTAGAATCTCAAGGAAGCATTTTGTTTTAGGAGGCATAATCATCCCCCCTCCTCTAAAACAGTGAAGCTCAGACTCATTTAACTGGAGGAAATTCATTGGCACAAAGAATGGGAAATTTTTAAAGAAAGAAATCATATAAATACATTTGAAAATTGATAAAACTCAATATATATTCATGAAAACCTTAGTCAGTTATGGAAATCACTTAATGTGATAAAAGATCAAGAAAATACTATAATAAATCACAATGGTGAAATGTTAATCTTGCCTTCCAAAAACAAATGGATGCCCACTATGATGAATTTTATTATAATATTAGAGGTCCTAGCCTAAGCGTTAATGTAATGGAAGTAATAGAAACTATAATTACTGGAGGGGAATAAATAAAGCACTGTTATCCACCAATTGCATGATTACATATGTACAAAACTTTTTAAATTGCACTAAAATATTAGAAATCAGGGGAAATTAGTAATTTTGCTGGGCACAAGGTCAGTATACAATTGTGGATAAATATATCAACGGCAAACAGAAAAACAATTTTAAATGTTCCATTTATAGTTAGGAACATGTTATGGGCTGAATTGAATTCCCCCACCAACAGACGCACTTAGAACTCTGTGGGAAACAGAATTCTTAAGATGATTCCCACTGACTCACACCCATATACAATCTCCTTCCCTTGAGTGGGATCAGACTTGTGAATACATGAGTGATCATTCCCCTATTTATATCACAAAGGTGGAAAGCCTTTGCAGATGTAAATAAGGTGACTTGGAATTAAATCCAGCTGACTTGGAATTAATCAAAGGGAGTTATCCAGGATAGGCCTGACCTAATTAGATGAATTTTTAAAAGGAGGTCTCGATCCTTCTTTGAAGCCCTGAGATGCTCTTCTACTGGCCTTGAAGCGTACAGCCATGTGACGAACAGCCTATGGACACAGACAGCTTCTAGGGGCTGCGGACCTCAGTCCTACGACTAAGAAACTGAATTCTGCCAGCAGTCTTAATTTTGCTCGCAATCTGACCTAGCTTGAAAGACAACCTCAAGCACCCCATGAGAAGTCAGCCTGACCTACTATCTTGATTGAAGCCTTGGAAGATATGAGCAGAGGACCCAGCTTAGGTATTCCCAGACTCCTGATCCACAGAAACTGTGAGATAATGTTTTGCTTAAACCACTACATTTGTGTTAACTTTTTTATGCAGAAATAGAAAAAATAAATACAGTCGTAAGCAGGGAACTGAAGACTTCTTCTCTACATTAAGTGCTTGAAAAATCAAGTCATACTAACCTTGGAAAGTCCACAGTGAAACAGCTACCTCATTGAACGTTTGACCCATGGTGACGCCCAGTCACTGGCATCCCATCTATGAGCAGAAAGTATCCAAAAAGTTTGCCAGTGCCTCATTCCAGAATATAAATGGACAGGCCCTGAAAACTGTCATGCAAGCTAAGTCTTAAAGAAAAGAAATGCCCTTTAATTTGTGATAAACTGAGTTAAATGATACTAGTGTCTGGGAAGATTAGCAATTGTTTAAAAAAAAGCCTAACAATAATTAAATACATTGGAAAGCAAATTCCAGAGGAAAGTAAAATAACTTTGGTATACTATATAGCTAAACAAATTGACTAAACGTATTCCAGGGTGAGGGAAATGTAGTTATGGTATACTAATTGGCTCAGCTCTGAGCCATATCTATATTAATGTAATAGAACACTGAGTATTGATTTAATAAATAGCTTTAAAAGAACATAGAGGCTGCAAGGGGAATGAAAGTATAAGGGAACCAGACACTGATTTACTCTAATAAAATTGGTTATATTTATGTCAAAACTGAATAAATCAAGAGCTCTCAGAGTAAGCACACTATCTGGAATAGCAAGATATGTACCCAAAATTTTTGAAATTTGGAAGAGGTTGATCCTGAGGACAAATACTAGAGCTGGGAAGGGATGGAATAGGGCATTACTGTTATTACTAACATCCTTCCAACACTATTTAGCTTTTCAGTACTTGTGATTGGCCTGTTCCTATTTTCTATTTCTTCCTGCTTCAGTCTTGGGAGATGGTACCTTTCTAAGAACTTGTCCCTTTCTTCTAGATTGTCCGTTTTCTTGGTATATTGTTGCTTATAGTAGTGTCTTATGATCCTTTGTATTTCTGTGGTGTCCTTTGTAACTTCTCCTTTTTCATTTCCAATTTTACTGACTTGAGCCCTCTCCCTTTGTTTTTCTTGATGAGTCTGGCTAAAGGTTTATCAGTTTTGTTTATCTTTTCAAAGAACCAGCTTTTAGTTTCATTGATCCTTGCTATTACTTTCTTTGTCTATTTCACTTACTTCTGCTCTGCTCTTTAGGATTTCTTTCCTTCTAGTAACTTGGGTTTTGTTTGTTCGTTCTCTGATTGCCTTAGGTGTAAGGTTAGGTTGTTTATTTGAGGTTTTCCTTGTTTCCTGAGGAAAGATTGTATTGCTATAAACTTCCTTCTTACAACTGTTTTTGCTGCATCCCATAGGTTTTAGATCATTGCGCTTTCATTTTCATTTGTCTCTAGGTATTTTTTGATATCCTCTTTGATTTCTTCAGTGTAGTTTTTGAAAGTATGTGCAAACATCAATTTGGTGAAAATAAAAATTAGATTTACAGGGTCTAATAGTATAAGTGTGATCTCTTTTTTCTAAAGTAAATGTTTTTCTCAATGTTGATACTCACTGTAGCACACTAAGTTGTCCCTAAAGGCCTGAAAGAGTAATGTACCTCTCTAAGAATCTGAAGAGGAGGGAAGACTGAATTGCTAGGGGACCTTGGGTCTATTAGGCAGAAAGAAAGATTAGAAGTAAATAGTCTAAAAATTAGAAAGAGTTTGTGTGCTTTCTGTGAGACTATTAAAATTATATAGTGGACTGAACAGGTAACTATACCTGTTAGATATTAAAAATTCTGTTTGAGTCTTTTTTTTTTTTTTTTTTTTTTTTTTGCCGTACGCGGGCCTCTCACCGCTGTGGCCTCTCCCGTTGCGGAGCACAGGCTCCGGACACGCAGGCTCAGCGGCCATGGCTCACGGGCCCAGCTGCTCCGCGGCATGTGGGATCTTCCCGGACCAGGGCACGGACCCGTATCCCCTGCATCGGCAGGCAGACTCTCAACCACTGCGCCACCAGGGAAGCCCTGTTTGAGTCTTTATTGCAGAAATCTCTATTTCTAAAGAGATGCATTATGTCCAGCCATAAATAGCATTGGGATTTACCTGAGCCTTTGAATAGCCTGTAATTACTGTCTCTGCTGAAACTTGTGAAAAGTTATAAGGTAAAGACATTTGTAAACGGAACAAAATTAGAATGAAAAACAAAATCCAAGAAATTCATGGACAGGAAAGATACATTATTGTTTTATATGGTAATCGACATTAAATGTTAAGTTTAAAATTTACAGGCAACCTTATTGTTAATCTACTTAAAGAAACTGGGAACTATATTTAAAATCAAAGTCATTTCAAAAGAAAAAGATACTTTTATTATTTGACAGTGATATATAGACAAGTCACACAGAATTATGGGACAAATCTGACCTTCTGTTTCTTTGAAATATCAGAAGACTGACCAACAGATTTTGAAATATTCTATTTTCTGAAAGAAAATTTCTTCTGTGTAAGACATGTCCTACATAGATGAGTTTTATTTCTTCTCTGTATTTAATTTGCTTAACCACTAGGTTAAAGCCACTTTGTCTTTGCTATTGAAAATATTCAGTCATTAAGCAAATAGAAATGTAAGCTGACTGATTTTGACAATAAGCTCTTAGAGCTATAAGCCTTCTTATATGGGATGAGTTAGGAACGGGAAAGGTAATAGCACTAGTCAAATAGGACAGGTATGCACCTCCCAACCCTGCTCTGCCTCTAAACCAGAGGTTACTAGGCGAAGACGTACTAGACAAGCCTAATGAATTAGGTTTCTAGATAACACATTTGGTTTCTTGGAAAAATACTCAAGATAATCAAGTCCTGCCAAAGTCTGATTCCTCTTCTCCATAAAACTGAACTTTAAAGAACTTAGATAAGAGTTATCTAAGAGTATATCTAATTTTATACTCTATTTGCTTGCATAAAATAATGAAGCCACTAACAAAAATACAATAATTAAATGAAATAAAAATATTAATTCAGCATTAATTAAAAGACTAGTTAACACATTAAGGAGAACACTGGATAATAGAGGCAGGTCACGGAAACTGCTATGGACTAAATATTTTTGTACCATCAAATGCACACACCCAAACCCCATTTCTCTACACACACAAAACCCACACCCCTGTTCCTCCTTCCATAAGCCCACCTCAGTCACTCCACACAAAAAGAACTCCCCCGTCTCTCCCTCCACACACACACCAGTCTCTCCACAGGCGCGCACACACACACGGACTCATAACACTTCTCTCCCTCCACACACACACAAACACACACCCATCTTGCTCTCCACACAAAACAGCCCCATCTCTACACACATCCCCGTCTGCCCCTACACACATCCCCGTCTGCCCCTGCACACACACACACACACACGTCCTTCCCTTTACACTTCCCTGTCTCTCCCTCCACACCCACACAACACTCTTTGCACACACACACAAATCGGTTTCTCCCTCCACACCCTCCTCGTTCTCTCCCTACACATTCCTCCCCTCTCCCCTGCACACCCACCTCCTAGTCTCTCCTCACACAAACACATAAACTCACACCCCTCTCTCCCTCCACCCCACTGTTGCTCCATCCACACTCATACCCCCACCTCTATACACACACCCCCGTCTCTCCACATGTGGACAGAAACACCCCAGTGTCTCCAACACACATACGGATACACAGACCCACCCCCCATCTCTTGTTCCAACCCACACCCCCAGACTCCTCCCATCTCTCACTCCACACCCACATGCCAGTCTCTACACACACACACACACACCCATACCCATCTCTCCCTCCATGCACACACACCTGTGTCTCCCTCATACTCTCCTTGTATGTCCATTCACACACAACAAGCCCATCTCTTCACAGACCCCACACACAACACCATCTCTCTTTCCACAACCCCATCTCTCGAGTACACACACACAAATACACATGCCTATCTCTCCCTCCACACACACCACCGTCTCTACACACATACACCTGTCTCTCCCTCCATACCCCCTAGTCTCTACACACACACACACACACACAACACACATACACACATCCCTCCTTCCACAACCCCCATTTGTCCCTCCATCACTCTCTGTACATGCTCCCCCTTTTCTCCTACCACACACACTCACATCTCTGCACACACACTCACACACACAAACTCATCTCTCCCTCCACACACCCACACCTGTCTCTCCTCCCACACTCACCCATGTCTCCCTATACACACACACACACAGAAAGCAGTCTCTCCCTTCACACAAACACCCCCATCCCACCCTGATAACCTGCACACATCCAGCTCTCCACACACACACACCAACACACACACCATTGTCTCTCCCTTCACGCCTATACTTCCATCTCTCCATAAACACACAATGACCCCATCTGTACACACACACACCCCACACAGCCATGTCTCTCACTGCACACACACCCCAGTCTCTCCACAAGTGTAAACACAAACAGCCCAAGCCCAGTCTCTCCACAGACACACACACACACGTCTTTCAACACATACACCCATACCCCCATCTCTAGCTCCACACTCAAACCCCAGTCTGCTCACACACACACTATTCTCTCCCTCCACACACAACCCCATCCATACACATGCACACACACACATTCAGAGACACAGTGACACCCTATCTTTCCCTCTATACACCCATCTTTCCCTCCACACACAGACACACACATCTCTCCAAAACATACCCAAACCCCATCTCTACACACACACACACACACACACACCTCTCTCCCTCCACTCACTCACCCCTGTCTCTCTCTCTATACACAACCCCTTTTCTACACACATATACGCCCACAGAACCCTGTCTCCCTCCACACCCGAATCTCTCCTTTCACACACCTACACCCCCCATCTCTTTTTCCACACACTCCCTTGTCTCTCCCTCCACACACATGCACCCTTTTCTCACTCAATACATACACACACACACACGAAGAGCCAAACTGCATCTCACACACCACACCCCTCTCCCCTTCTACACACATGTCATCTCTCCACACACACACACCATCTTTCCCTCCACATTTAAACCCCAGTATCTACACACACACGAAAACCCGTCCTTCCACACACAAAAACACCCACACACCTGTCTCTGCCCCCCTTGAATCTCCCTATACATACCCCCCGTTTCTCCCTCCACAAACGCTCCATCTCTCCATCCACAACCCCAGACTCTCTCTCCACACACACACCCGTGTCTCCCTCCACAACCCGCATCTCACCCTTAAAACCTACACACACCAAACTCTCCACACAAAACACAGTCGTCCCTCCAAAAACACACCAAAACCCCACCTCTCCACACACAGTAGCACACCCACACCCCTGTCCCTGCCTTCACACCCCCACCCTAGTCTACACACACACACACACACACACACACACACACACACACACACACACCCCCATACACCCATCTCTCCCTTCACTCACTCACCCTGGTCTCTCCATACACAAGCCCTTCTCCACACACACCCCACACAACCCTGAATTCCCTCCACACCCCCAATCTCTCCTTACACACACCCATGCAGACACACACACACAAACATCTCCACAAACATCCACACCCATCTCTCCACAACACTCTCTTCCACACACACACCCCAACTCTCCCTACCCACCCTCACCCCCATCACTCCACACTCTCTCACATACAAAACAGTGTCTCCATCCACACACACAGCTGTCTCTCCCACCACACAAACATCCCCAGCTCTCCCTGCACACACACACTGTCACTCCAGACACACACAAACCTGTCTCCCCATCCGTACACACACGCAAACACACACATCTCTCCCTACACACACCCCATATCTGCACACGTACACAAAAACACAGACCCAGCCGAGTTTCCACACACAAACACACAAACCATTCTCTCCACACAAACACAGACCCACAGTGCATCTCTCCCTTCACAGACACACACACTTCCCATATCTCGGTCCACACACTCAACCGATCTCTCCCTCCCCACCCATATGTCAGGCTGTACACACACACACACACACACACACACACACACGTCTGTCCTTCCACAATCCCTGTTTCTCCCTCCATCCTGCCCAGTCTCTCTCTATATATGCTCCCCCTGTTGTTCCTTACACACACACTCCCATCTCTACACACACACCCATATCTCCCTACACACACATACACCCATCTCTCCCTACTCCTTTCTCTCCCTCCACACCCACAACCCAGTCTCTACACAACCATATACACACACACTCCCATTTCCCCACAATCACACACACCCACACCTGTGTCTCCCTCCACAACCCCTATCTCTCCCTAAATACATACACCTGTTTCACTTTCCACAGACACACAAACGTCTATCCCTCCACACACCTGCTGTCTCTCCACAAACATGCACAACCTAGTCTCTCCACACACAAACACTTCTCTAGTTCCACACACATATCCACTACTCTCCCTCCAAACTCTCTTCTATCCCTCAACTCCCACATGCACCCATTTCTACACACACACACACACACACACACCCATTGCCTGAAACATAGAGACACCCCAGTCTCTCAAAACACACACATACACTTCAATGTTTCCACATGCACACACACCCCTGTCTATCCCTCCACACCCCTCTGGTCTCTCCAAACACACTCACCTTCCACACTCTCTCCCTCTACTCACACACCTTCTCTACACACATACACCCGTCTCTACCTCCACACCCACCCAAACACCCCAGTCTCCACAAACACAATCCCCAGCCTCTCCAACACACATACACACACACTAAGACCCACAACGTGTCTCCCTCCACACACATGCACATGCATGTCTCTCCTTTCAGAACCCCCATTTCTCCCCCCATTCCTGCCCAGTCTCCATGCTCCTCCTTTTCTCCCTCCACACCTCCCCTGTTGCTCCCTCCACACTCCGATCATTTCCTCCACACAGCGACCCCATCTCTACACACATACCCCCACTCACCCCTTCTCTCCCCCGAACCCTTTCATCTCTCCCTCTGTACACGTACACACACATTCTCGCTACACACACACAACACGTCCATCTCTCCCTCACCCACACCCTCATCTCTACCTCCACACGCACAACCTAGTCTCTACACACCCTTACACACATACACAGACACATACCCATCTCCCCACAATCACAAACACCCACACCCGTCTCTCCCTCCACACCCCCATCCTCTCCCTACACACACAGAGACACAAACGTCTCTCCCTCCACACACCTCCCTTCTCTCCACACACATGCACAGACTAGTCTCTACGCACACACACACACACCACAGACTCAACAAACACACAACCAATCTCTCCATATACATGCACACACACCCCCACAGACACAAACAACATTTCTCCCTCCACACATATACAAACCCACACACAGCTATCATTCCGCTTGCCCACCTGATGTCTCTACACACACACACACACACACACACACACCCCTCTCCCTCCACAGTTACATGCCCATCTTGCCCCACACACTCACACACCTGTCTCCCTCCACATACATACCCCAGGCTCTACACACACACATACGCCCTCACACACCCATCACTCCACACATAAAAACACCATATCTCTCTCTCCCTTCACCCCCCCCCGAATCTGTCCTCATCCTCCCATCTCTGCTTTCTCACTCACACCCCAGGCTCTCCACACGTACACTCACACACACACACACACACCCTGGTCTCTGCTCACAGCAACCCACACTGTAGCTCTCCCTCCACACACATCACTACACATGCCCCCATCTCTTGCTACACACACACCTGTGTCTCCCTCCAGTCTCCCCATCTCTCAGTACACACCCTAGTCGCTCCACACGTACACACACACACACACACACCCCTCTGGTGTCTCCTTACAGCAACCCACACTGTAGATCTCCCACCACACACATCAGGACACATCTCCCCTTCTCTTGCTACACACACACGTCTCTCCCTACAAACACACACACCCATTTCTTCCTCCACATTTAAACTCCAGTCTCTCCACAGACTAACACCCTGTTCCCCGTCCACACTCACACCCCCGACTCTCTATATACAGCTGCTAACTGTCCTTTCACAACCCCCGCCTCTCCTTCCACACTCACACACACTTGTGCTCGTATACACACACACACTTCCTCCACAGACACTCTTTCCCTACACACACACATACACACAAACACCTGTCTCTGAATCCCCGTACTCCCCAGTCTCTCTAAACATACACCCACACACAAACCCCAGTTTCTCCAACACACACACACCCACAAAGACCCACACCATGTCTCTCCCTACACACACACACACACACACACACACACACACACACACACACACACACACACACACACCCGAACAGCCCAGTCTCTTTCCCCACCTCCCCATCTCTCCAGCCCTGCTCCCAACACACCCATCTCTTGCTCCACATGCCTCAGCTCTCCACAACCACACCCCAGTCTCTCCAATACACACAGACACCCCTGTCTGTCCCTCCACTCACTTCCTGTTTCTCCACAGACACACATACAACCCTCCTCTCTCCACACATCTTCCATCTCTCCACATATACACAAACACCCATCTCTCCCTCCACATGCACACCCTAGTCTCTCTGAATACACACACACACCCCATCCTTCCCTCCACAACCAATCCCCTGTCTCTCCACCAACCCACATACATGCACAGTCACCTGTCGCTCCATCCACACACGCACTCCCATCTCTACACAAATACACCTGTTTCTACCTACATCCACACACCCCTTTCTCCACACACACCCACATGCACCCCAGTCTCTCCATGGGTGCACACCCAAAGAGACACTAACAACCCGTTCTCCACACAGAGGCACACACACTCACACACACATACACCTATGTGTCAGTCCACACAGACACCCCCAGCACTCCTTCCAGAAACACACCCCTGGCTCTCCCTCCACACACACACCACCATCACTCCACAAACACATACACCCCATCTCTCCACATGCACACGAAAACACACACACACCATAGTCTCCACAAACACACAGTGCAGTCTCTACGTACACAACCCAGTCTCCCCATGCTCACAAACACCCACACACGTGTCTCTCCCTTTACACTTCCCTGTCTCTACCTCCACTCTGACACAACACCCTTTACACACACACACACAAATTGGTTTCACCCTCCTCATTCTCTCCCTACACATTCTTCCCCTGTCCCCTGGCACACCCACCACCCAGTCTGTCCTCATACAAACACATAAACTCACACCCGTCTCGCCCTCCACACCACTGTTGCTCCAACCACAGTCGTACCCCAGTGTCTCTACACACACCCCCGTCTCTCCTTGTGTGTACACCTACACCCCAACGTCTCCAGCACACATACAGACGCAGACAGACACCATATCTCTTCTTCCAATACACACCCTCAGACTCCTTCCATCTCTCGCTCCACACGCTCACGCCAGTCTTACACACACACACACAAACCCATGTCTACCTCCATGCAAACACAGATCTGTGTCTCCCGCATATTCTCCTTGTATGTCCGTTCAAACACAACAGCCCCATCTCTACACAGACACCCCACACAACACCATCTCACTTTCCACAACCTCATCTCTCCAGTACACACATACGAATACACACACATGCCTATCTCTCCCTCCACTCACACCCCCATCTCTACACACATAGACCTGCCTCTCCCTACACACCCCCTCGTCTCTACATACAAACACACCCACACATACACACATCTCTCCTTCCACAACCTCCATTTGTCCGTCCATCACTCTCTGTACATGTTCTCCTTTTCTCCTACCAGACACACGCCCATCTCTACACACACACTCAAACACACAAACTCATCTCCCAGCTGTCTCTTCACACACACACAGCTGTCTCTCCCCCACACTCACCCAAACCTCCATCTCTAACTCCACACTCAAACCCCAGTCTGCTCACTCACACGCTCTTCTCTCCCACCACACACAACCGCATCCATGTACACACACACACACCAGTTTAACTCTTGGCATGCACATATCCTTCTCTCCCTCAACAGTCACACACATACACACACACACACACACATCAATTTCACCTTCCATACACGCACAGAGAAATGTCTCTCCGTCCACACACCTCCCATCTCTCCACAAGCAGGCACAGGCTAGTCTCTCCACACACACACACATCGCCTACTGTCCCTCCAAACCCTCTTCCCTCCTTCAGTTCCCACATACTCCCATCTCTACACACACACACACACACACACACACACTCACTCACTCACTCACTTATTTCCCTCCATCCACACCCACGTTCCCATTGCACAAAACATACAGACAACCCAATCTCTCAACACACACACACACAAATCAGTTTCTCCACGTGCACACACCTGCACACACACCTCTGTCTATCCCTCCACACCACTCTGGGCTCTACACACACACAGACCTTCCACAGTCTCTCCCTCCACGTACACCTCTTCTCTACACACATACTCCTGTCTCTACATCCGCACCCACACAAGCACCCCAGTCAACACAAACATAAACCCCAGTCCCTCCCTCAGCACACACACACCCAAACACTGCAGTCTCTTTCTCTGTACCATCTCTCCCGCACCCCCCGAAAACACACCCATGTCTCACTCCACATCTCCCTGGCGCTCCCTTCACAACCACATCCCAATCTCTCCAAACACAAACATCACCCTGTCTCTACACACGCACACACAGACACCCCTCCCTCTCTCCAATCACCTCCTATCTCTCTCTCCACACACACACACACACACACACACACACACACACACACACATGCACCCCTATCTATCCCTCCACACAAACATCCCCAGGTATCCCTCCAGAAACACACCCCAGCTCTCCCTCAACACACACACAGTCACTCCAGACACACACAAACCTGTCTCCCCATCCATACACACACACAAACGCACACCCATCTCTCCTAACACACACACCCCATATCTGCACCAGTACACAAAAACACAGACACAGCCTAGTTTCCACACACAAACACACAAACCATTCTCTCCACACACACACACTCAGACCCACACTGCATATCTTTCTTCGCGCACACACACACACTTCCCATACCTTGCTACACACACTCAACTGATCTCTCCCTCCCCACACATATGTCAGGCTGTACAGACACACACACACACATACACGTCTGTCCTTCCACAAGCCCTGTTTCTCCCTCCATCCTGCCCAGTCTCTCTGTATATGCTCCCCCTGTTGCTCCACACCCACCACAAGTCTTACACACACACACACATCTCTCCCTCCATGCAAACACATGTGTGTCTCACCCATACTCTCCTTGTATGTCTGTTGAAACACAACAACCCCATCTCTAAACAGACCCCCAACACAACACCATCCCACTTTCCACAACCTCATCTCTGCAGTACACACATACAAATACACACAACTGTCTATCTCTCCCTCCACACACACCCCACCTCTGCACACATACACCTGTCTCTCCCTCCACACCCCCTAGTCTCTACATACCCACACACACATACACACATCTCTCCTCCCACAACCCCCATTTGTCCCTCCATCACTCTCTGTACATGCTCCCCCTTTTCTCCTACCACACACACTCCCATCTCTACACACAACTCACACACACAAACCCATCTCTCCCTCCACACACCCACACCTGTCTCTCCCCCCACACACTCACCCATGTCTCCCTGTACACACACACACACAGAAAGCAGTCTCTCCCTCCACACAAACACCTCCGACCCACCCTGAAAACCCACACACATCCAACTCCACACACAACACACACAACACTGTCTCTCCCTCCATACCTATACCTCCATCTCTCTCATAAACACACATCGACCTCATCTGTACACACACATATCACAAACCATGTCTCTGCCTCCATACACACAGACACACATCTGTACCTCCAAACAAACTCCAATCTCTCCACACACACACACACACATACACACACACACACACATACATCCATCCCAGTCACTCCACAAGTGCAAAGAAACACAAACAGAGCCCAGTCTCTCCACAAACACACACACACACACACACACACCAGTCTGACCCTCGGCATGCACAACTCCTTCTCTCCGTCAACACTCATACGCACACACATACACACACTTCCGTTTCACCTTCTATACACGCACAGAGAAATGTCTCACCCTTCACACACCTCCCATCTCTCTACAAGCAGGCACAACCTAGCCTCTCCACACACACACACACACACACAAACATCCCCTACTGTCACTCCAAACTCTTCTCTCCCTCAGCTCCCACATACTCCCATCTCTACACACACACACACATACACACACACAGAGATTTCTCTCCATCCACACCAACATTCACATTGCCCCAAACATACAGACAACCCAGTCTCTCAACACACACACAAATCAATGTCTCCAAATGCACACAACCACACACACATCCGTGTCTTTCCTTCCACACCACTCTGGGCTCTACACACACACACACACACACACCTTCGACAGTCTCTCCCTCCACTTACACCTCTTCTCTACACACATACTCCCGTCTCTACCTCCACACCCATACAAGCACCCCAGTCTACACAAACATAAACCCCAGTCCCTCCCTCAGCACACACACACACGCATGTCTCACTCCACATCTCCCTGGTGCTCCCTTCACAACCACACACCAATCCCTCCAAACACAAACATCACCCTGTCTCTACACACGCACACACAGACACCCCTCCCTCTCTCCACACACCTCCTATCTCTCTCTCTCTCTCTCCACACACACACACACACACACACACACCATCTCTCCCTCCACACAAACATCCCCAGGTCTCCCTCCAGAAACACACTCCTAGCTCTCCCTCCACACACACACTGTCATTCCAGACACACAAATCTGTCTCCCCATCCATACATACATACAAACGCACACACATCTCTCCCTGCAAACACACCCCATATATGCACACATACACAAAAACACAGATACAGCCTAGTTTTAACACACAAACACAAACCATTTTCTCTACACACATACACTCAGACCCACACTAAATCTCTCCCTTCACACACACACACACACACACACACACACACACACAAACTTCCCATATCTCACTCCACACACTTAACCGATCTCTCCCTCCCCACCCATATGGCAGGCTGTTCACACACACACACCTCTCCTTCCACAATCCCTGTTTCTCCCTCCATCCTGCCCAGTCTCTCTATATGCTCCCCCTGTTGTTCCTTACACACACACTCCCATCTCTACATACACACTTACACACAAACCCATATCTCCCTACACACACACACACAAACACACACCTATCTCTCCACCTACACCCCCATTTCTCCCTCCACAAATCAACCCCATCTCTACACATTCCTCCACACACCCTCATCTGCCCCCCAAAACTTTTCATCTCTTCCTCCATACACACACATACAGACATCTCTCCCTACTCCTTTCTCTCCCTCCACACTCACAACCCAGTCTCTACACACCCATAAACACACACCCATTTCCCAACAATGGAAAACACCCACACCCGTGTCTCCCTCCACAACCCCTATCTCTCCCTAAACACACACACTGTTTCACCTTCCACAGACACACAAACGTCTCTCCCTCCACACACCTCCTGTCTCTACACAAACATGCACAACCTAGTCTCTCCACACACACACACAAACCCTTCTCTATTCCACACACACATCCCCTACTCTCCCTCCAAACACTCTTCTCTCCCTCAACTCTCACATACACCCATGTCTACACACACATACACACACACACACCCATAGCCTGAAACATACAGACACCCCAGTCTCTCAAAACACACACATACACACCTATGTCTCCACATGCACACACATGCACGCACACCCCTGTCTATCCTTCCACACCCCTCTGGTCTCTCCACACACACTCAACTTCCACACACTCTCCCTCTACTCACACACTTTCTCTACACACATACACCCGTCTCTACCTCCACACCCACACAAGCACCCCAGTCTTCACAAACACAATCCCCAGTCTCTCCAACACATTTACACACACACTAAGACCCACAATGTGTCTCTCCCTCCACACACACACACCTAAACACACCAGTCTCTTTCTCCTACCCTCATCTGTTTCCGGCTGCCCCCAACACACACCCATTTTTCACTCCATATTCTCACTCCTCTCCCTCCACAACCACACCCCAGTCTCTCCGCACAAAAACACCCCCGTCTACACACACACACACACGCACACACCTCTATATCTCCACACACCTCCTGTCTCTACACACACACACACACAGTCATCTCTCCGTCCACACACAACCGCAGTCTCTCCCTCCACACACATACCCCAGTCCTTCTGTCCACACCAATCCTCCCAGACTCTCCACCATACACACATACAGGCACACACCCATGCCTACACACATACACCTGTTTCCACCTGCACCCACACACCACTTTGGCCACACACACCCACACGCTCACTGCAGTCTCTCCACACACACACACACACACCCATCTCTGCCTCTACACAAACACCCCCAAGTCTCCCTCCAGAAACACACCCCTGGCTCTCCCTCCACACACACACTGTCACTCCAGAAACACACACAATCCTATCTCCCCATGCACCTGCACACCCCTGTCTCTCAACACACACACACACACCCCATTTCTCTACATGTGCTCAAAAACACACACACACCCTAGTCTCCACACACAGCCCAGTCTCTACCCACCCATGGTCATGCACATGTCTCCTTTCAGAACCCACGTTTTCCCCCGTTCCTGCCCAGTCTCACGCTCCCCTTTTCTCCCTCCACACATGCCCTGCTTGCTCTCTCCACACACACTCCTATCTCTATACACACACTCACACACGCAACCCTGTCTCTCTCCACCCACACACCCATTTCTCCATACACACAAAGAAAGCAGTCTTTCCACCCACACACTGTCTCACCCTTAAAACCCACACACATCCAACTCTCCACACACACACACCGACACATGACACTGTCTCTCCCTCAACACCCTCCATCTCTCCCTCCACACACACAGACACACCTGTCCCTCCAAACACACCCAAATCTCTCCACACGCACCCACACACACACCCCAGTGTCGCCACAAGTGGAAACAAACACACACACAAACCAGTCTCTCCATACATACACTCACTGCCCCCCTAACTCCACACTCACACCCCAGTCTTCTCACACATAAACACTTCTCTCCCACCACAGACACCCCTATCCCTACGCACACATGCCCACACACCTGTCTCTGCATCCGCACACTCCGCAGTCCCTATGCACACACACAGATACACACACACATCTAACCTATCACTACACACACACGAACACACACACCCCTGACTCCCTCCACACCCCTTTTGAATCTCCCTCCCAATCTTCCTGTCTCTCCTTCTACAACCCCCCCAATTCTCCCTCCACATCTCCAGTCTCTCTCTCCACACACACACCATAGTCTCTCCACACAAGCACACACAAATCCATCTCTCACTACACACACACCACAGTTTCCCCGCACATACTAGCACATGGACACGCACACCTGTCTTCCACACAGAAAACCACACCCAACCCAGTCGTTCCACACTCACACAAACTCACACACCCCAGTCTCTCCACACACACTAACCCCAACTTTACACACATACACATACACACAAACCTGTCCTTTCTCCACAGCCACACACTTGCCTCTCTCTCCCCAACCCTATATCTCCACAAACACACACACACCCCTCTGGTCTCTACTCACAGCAACCCACACTGTAGCTCTCCCTCCACACACATCACCACCCATCCCCCCATCTCTTGGTACACACACACACCCGTGTCTCCCTCCAGTCCCCCATCCCTCAATACACACCCTAGTCTCTCCACACATACACACACACACACACGTCTCTCCCTACAAACACCCTATCTCTTCCTACAAACACACACACCCATTTCTTCCTCCACATTTAAACTCCAGTCTCTCCACATACTAACACCCCTGTTCTCCGTCCACACTCACACCCCCGTCTCTCCATATACACCTGCTAACTGTCCTTTCACAACCCCCTGCCTCTCCTCCCACACTCACACTCACTCATGCTCTCTAATTCCACACTCACACCCCTGTGTGCTCGCATATACACGTACACAAAACCACTTCTCTTCCTCCACAGACACCCCGTCGCTACACACACACATACACACAAACACCTGTCTCTGAATCCCCGTACTCCCCAGTCTCTCTAAACATACACACACACACAAACCCCAGTTTCTCCAACACACACACACCCACAAAGACCCACACCATGTCTCTCCCTACACACACACACACACACACACACACACCCCTCTCCCTCCACACACACCACATCTCTCCACATGTGCACAAAAACACACACACACCCTAGTCTCCACACACACACAGCCCAGTCTCTACACGCACATGCTCATGCACGTCTCTCCTTTCAGAACCCCCTTTTCTCCCCCCATTCCTGCCCAGTCTACATGATCCCCCTTTTCTCCCTCCACACCTCCCCTGTTGCTCCCTCCACACTCCGATCATTTCCTCCACACAGCGACCCCATCTCTACACACACACCCCCACTCACCCTTCTCTCCTCCAAACCCTTTCATCTCTCTCTCTGTACACACACAACACAGTCTCCCCCTGCACACAAACACACACACACGTGTCTCTCCCTTTACACTTCCCTGTCTCTCCACTCTGACACAACACCTTTTACACACAACACAAATCGGTTTCACCCTCCTCATTCTCTCACTACACATTCCTCCCCTCTCCCCCTGCACACCCACCCCCCAGGCTCTCCTCACACAAACACATATACTCACACCCATCTCGCCCTCCACCCCACTGTTGCTCCAACCACAGTCATAGCCCCGTCTCCATACACACACCCCCGTCTCTGCGTGTGTGCACACAAACATCCCAGTGTCTCCAACACACACATGGATACACAGACCCACACTGCATCTCTTGTTTCAACACACAGCCCCAGACTCCTCCAATCTCTCACTCCACACCCACACGCCAGTCTCTACACACACACACACACACAGATGCATCTCTCCCTCTATGCACACAAACACGTGTGTCTCCCTCATACTCTCCCTGTATGTCCACTCACACAGAAGTCCATCTCTACACAGAACCCCCACACAACCCTCTCTTTCCACAACCCCATCTCTCCACTACACACACACAAATACACACACATGCCTATCTCTCCCTCCATACATACCCGTCTCTGCACATATACACCTGTCTCTCCCTCCATATCCCCCAGTCTCTACATCCACACACGCACTCTCACACACACACGTCTCTCCTTCCACAACCCCCATTTGTCCCTCCATCACTCTCTGTACCTGCTCCCCCTTTTCTCCTACCACACACACTCCCATCTCTACACACACAGTCACACACACAAACCCATATCTCCATCCACACACACAACACGTCTCTCACCCCCACACACACACTCGTGTCTCCCTATACACACACACACAGAAAGCAGTCTCTCCCTTCACACAAACACCCTCATCCCACCCTTAAAACCCACACATATCCAACTCTACACACACACACACACACACCACCATCTCTCCCTCCATACCTATACTCTCGTCTCTCCCTAAACACAAAATGACCCCATATGTACACACACCCCACACACAACCATGTCACTGCCTACACACACACACACATATCTCTCCCTCCAAACACACCCCAATCTCTTCATACAGCCAGCCTCACACACACCCCAGTCTCTCCACAAGTGCAAACAAACACAGAGCCCAGTCTCTCCCAAAACACACAGACACACACACACAACACACCAGTCTAACCCTCGGCATGCACATCTCCTTCTCTCCTCAACATTCACAGACACACACACACACACACACATCCGTTTCACCTTCCATGCTCGCACAGACAAATGTCTCTCCCTCCACACATCTCCGGTCTCTCCACAAGCATATACAACCTAGTCTCTCCATACACACACACATCCCCTAATGTCCCACCAAACCCCCTTCTCTCCCTCCGCTCACACATACTCCCATCTTTACACACACACACACACGAATACACACACACACTGATTTCTCTCCATCTACACCGACATTCCCATTGCTCAGAACATACAGACACCCCATTCTCTCAACACACACACACACACACACCCACACACACATCAATGTCTCCAAGTGCACACAACCGCACACCCCCACCTGTCTATCCCTCCACACCCCTCTGGGCTCTACACACACACACACCTTTGACAGTCTCTGCCTCCACTTACACCCCTTTTGTACATACACACATACTCCTGTCTCTACCTCCACAGCCACACAAGCACTCCAGTCTACACAAACATAAACCCCAGTCCCTCCCTCAGCAACACACACACCCAAACACTGCAGTCACTTTCTTCCCACCGTCTCTCCCACCCCCCGCGAAAACACACCCATGTCTCACTCCTCATCTCCCTACCCCTCCCTTCACAGCCACACCCCAATCTCTCCAAACACAAACATCACCCTGTCTCTACACATGCCCACACAGACACCCCTCCCTCTCTCCACACACCTCTTGTCTCTCTCTCTCTCCACACACACACACACACACACACACACACACACACACACACACACACCTCTCCCTCCACACAAACATCCCCAGGTCTCCCTCCAGAAACACACCCCAGCTCTCCCTACAAACACACACTGTCACTCCAGACATACACAAACCTGTCTCCCCGTCCATACACACACGCAAACACACACACACATCACTTCCTACACACACACCCCATATCTGCACACATACACAAAAACACAGACACAACCTAGTTTCCACACACAGACAAACCAATCTCCGCACACATACACTCAGACCCACACTGCATCTCTCCCTTCACACACACAGAGACACACACACACTTCCCACATCGCTCCACACACTCAACCGATCTCTCCCTCCCCACCCATATGTCAGGCTGTACACACACACACACACGTCTGTCCTTCCACAGTCTCTGTTCCTCCCTCCATCCTGCCCAGTCTCTCTCTATATATGTTCCCCCTGTTGCTCCTTACACACACATCCCATCTCTACATACACACTCAGACACAAACCCATATCTCTCTACACACACACCCACACAGACACACACACACACACACACACACACACCTGTCTCGCCCTCCACACCCCCATCTCTCCCTCCAGAAATCAACCCCATCCTCCACATTCCTCCACACACCCTCATCTACCCTCCTAACCCCTTGATCTCTCCCTCCATACACACACACACACACACACACACACACACACCAATCTCTCCGTACCCGTTTCTCTGCATCCACACCCACAACCCAGTCTCTACACACCCATACAGACACACACACCCATTTCCCCACAATCACAAACACCCACACCCGTGTCTCCCTCCACAACCCGAATCCCTCCTTACACACACACACACGTTTCACCTTCCACAGACACACAAACGTCTGTCCCTCCACACACCTCCTGTCTCTACACAAACATGCACAACCTAGTATCTCCACACACAAACACTTTTGTTCCACACACACATCCACTACTCGCCCTCCAAACCCTCTTCTCTCCCTCAACTGCCACACACACCCATGTCTACACACACACAGACACACCCATTGCCTGAAGCATACAGACACCCCAGTCTCTCAAAACACACGCACATACACATCAATGTCTCCACATGTACAGACATGCACACACACCCCTGTCTATCCCTCCACACCCCTCTGGTTTCTCCACACACACTCACCTTCCACACTCTCTCCCTCTACTCACACACTTTCTCTACACACATACACCCGTCTCTACCTCCACACCCACACAAGGACCCCAGTCTCCACAAACACAATCCCCAAGTCTCTCCAACACACAAAGACCCACACCGTGTCTCTCCCTCCACACACACACACCTAAACACCCCAGTCTCTTTCTCCTACCCTCATCTGTTTCCAGCTGCCCCCCAACACACACCCATTTTTTGCTTCACATTCTCACTCCTCTCCTTCCACAACCACACCCCAGTCTCTCCGCACACAAACACCCCCGTCTACACACACGCACACACCTCTATATCTCCACACACCTCCTGTCTCTACACACAGCCACACACCCACACCCACACACAGTCATCTCTCCGTCCACACACAACCGCAGTCTCTCCCTCCACACACATACCCCAGTCCTTCTGTCCACACCAATCCTCCCAGTCTCTCAACATACACACATACACGTCAATATCTCCACATGGACACACATGCACACACACCCCTGTCTATCCCTCCACACCCCTCTTGGCTCTATACACACACATACCTTCCACAGTTTCTCCCTCCACTCACACCCCTTCTTTACAAACATACACCTGTCTGTATCTCCACAGCCACAGAAGCACCCCAGTCTCCACAAACCCAAACACCAGTCTCTCCCACCACACACACACACACACCACTGTCTCTTTCTCCCCACCGTCTCTCACACACACGCGCCCAAAAGACACCCATCTCTCACTCCCCATCTCCCTCCCACTTCTTGCACAAACACACCCCTATCTCTCCAAACACAAACACCACCCTGTCTCTACACATGCACACGCAGAAACCCCTCCATCTCTCCACACACCTCCCATTGCTCTACACACACACACACACACACACACACACACACACACACACACACACACACACACACACACACACACACACCCTTATCTTTCCCTCCACACAAACATTCCCAGGTCTCCCTCCAGAAACACACACCTGGTTTTCCCGACACACACACACTGTCACTCCAGAAACACACAAGTCTGTCTCTCCATCCATACACACACAAAAACACACACACATCGCTCCCTACACATACACCGCATCTCTGCACATGTACACAAAAACACAGACACAGCCTACTTTCCACAGAGAAACACACAACCCATTCGCTACATACACACACACACACACACTGAGACCCACACTGCATCTGTGCCTTCACACACACACACACTCTTCCCATATATCACTCCACACACTCAACCAATCTCTCCCTCCCCCCCATATGTCAGTCGCTACACACACACACTCATCTCCCCCTACCCCCTTCTCTCCCTCCACACCCACAACCCAGTCTCTACACACACATACACACACCACATACACATTTCCCCACAAACACCCACACCCGTGTCTCCCTCCCCAACCTGAATCTCTCCCTAGAGGCACACACATCTGTTTCACCTTCCACAGACACACACACAAACCTTTCCCGCCACATACCTCCTGTCTCTCCAGAAACATGCACAACCTAGTCTCTCCACACACACACACTAAACCTTCTCTACTTCCACACACACACATCCCCTACTCTCCCTCCAAACCCTTTTGTCTCCCTCAACTCCCACATACACTCATCTTTACACACACAGATACACACACACACCCATTGCCCGAAACATACAGACACCCCAGTCTCTCAACACACACACATACACGTCAATGTCTCCACATGCACACACTCCCCTGTCTATCCCTCCACAACCCTCTGGTCTTCCACACACACACACACACACACACACACACACACACCCTTCCTCCACAGTCTCTCCCTCCAGTCACACCCCTTCTCTGTGCACATACACCTGTCTCTACCTGCGTGCCCACACAAGCACCCCAGTCTCCACAAACACAAACCCCAGTTTCTCCAACACACACACACACAAAGACCCACAACGTGTCTTTGCCACCACACACACACACCCCTAAATACCCCAGTCTCTTTCTCCTACTCCCATCTCTTCCGAACACCCCCTAACACACACCCATTTTTCCTCCCACATCCCCCCTCCTCTCCCTCCTCAACCACACCCCAATCTCTCCCCACACAAAGGCCCGTCTACACACACACACACCCTCTATCTCTCCCCACACCACCTGTCTCTCCACACACACACACACACACACACACACACACACACACACACACCAGTCTCTTTCTCCCCACTGTCTCTCCCATACACACACGCTAGTCTCTCCATACACACAACCCCAGTCTGTGCGTCGACACACATACCCCAGTCCTTCAGTCCACACCAATCCTCCCAGTCTCTCCACCATAAACATATACATGCACATACCCGTGCCTACACACATACACCTGTTTCTACTCGCACCCACACACCACTGCGGCCACACTTACCCACACGCTCACCCCAGTCTCTTCACACACACACCCATCTCTGCCTCCACACAAACACCCCCAAGTCTCCCTCCAGAAACACACCCCTGGCTCTCCCTCCACACACACAGTCACTCCAGAAACACACACAACTCCATCTCCCCATGCATGTGCACACCCCGCAGTCTCAAAACACACACACACCTCTCCCTCCACACACCCTCTCTCTCCACATGTGCACAAACACACACACACACCCTAGTCTCCACACACAAACACACATATCCTAGTCTCTACACACATATGCACATGCACATCTCTCCTTTCACAAGGAGAAAGCCCTAATGAGTACACGGCATGAAGGTGGCCATCTACAAGATAGGAAAGGGGCTGGGACCAACACCAAATCTGCTGGTACCTTATTTTTTTTATTGAAGTATATTTGATTTACAGTTAGTCATTAGTTTCAGATACAGAGCAAAGTAATTCAGTTATATATTTATTCAATTTATTTTCCATTATAAGTTATTACAACATATGGAATATAATACCTGTGTTATACAGTAAATCCTTCTTGCTTATGTACTTTTTTTATGTATTAGTAGTTTGTATCTGTTAATACAGTACTCCTAATTTCTCCTTCCCTCCACTTCCCTTTCCACTTTGTTAACCATAAGTTTGTTTTCTATGTCAGTGAGTTTGTTTCTGTTTTGTATAAAGATTCATTTGTATTAGTTTTTAGATTCCACATCTAAGCAGTATCTTGTAATATTGGTCTTTATCTGACTTACTTCACATAGTATGATACTCTCAAGGTCTATCTGTGTTGCTGCAAATGACAATATTCTTTTTTATGCCTGTGTAACATCCCATTGTTTATATACCTATGTACACCAAGTCTTCTTAAACCAATTGTCTGTTGATGGGCACTTTACTTGTTTCCATGTCTTAGCTATTGTAACTGGTGCTACTATGAACATTGCTGTGAATGTAACTTTTTGAATTAGAATTTTGTCTTTTCTGGATATATGCCCAGGAGTGGGATTGCTGGATCATATGGTAGCTCTATTTTTATTTTTAAGGAAACTCCATACTTTTTAACCAGTGACCGCACCAGTTTACATTCCCACCAACAGTGTAGGATGGTTCCCTTTTCTCCACTCCCTCCTCAGCATTTATTATTTGTTGACTTTTTGATGATGGTCATTCTGACAGGTGTGAGGTGATACCTCTTTATGAAACCTCTCTAATAATTAGTGATTTTGAGCATTTTTTCACATGCCTATTGGCCATCTCTATCTTCTTTAGAGAAATATCTATTTAAGTCTTCTGCCCATTTTCTGACTGGGTTGTTTTTTGATGTTGAATTGTATAAGCTGTTTGTATATTTTGGATATTAACCCCTTGTCTTTTGCATTGCTTGAAAATATTTTTTCACTTCCATAGGTTGTCTTTTCATTTTGTTGACAGTTTCCTTTGCTGTGCAAAAACTTTCAAGTTTGACTAGGTCCATTTGTTTATTTTTGTTTTTATTTCTTTTGCCATGGGAGACTGATCGAAGAAAGCACTGCTAAGATTTATGTCAGAGAATGTTTTGTCTTCATTCTCTTCTAGGAGTTTTATGGTGTCACGTCTTATATTTAAGGCTTTTAAACATTTTGAGTTCATTTTTTTATGTGATGTGAGGAAGTAGTCTAATTTCACTGATTTACATGTAGCTGTCCGTCTTTCCCAGCATAGTTTGCTGAAGAGACTGCCTTTTCTCCATTGTATATTCTTGCCTCCATTGACATAGATTAATTGACTGTAGGTGTGTTGGTTTATTTCTGGGCTCTCTATTCTATTCCACTAATCTATATGTCTATTTTTGTGCCAAAACCATGCTGTTTGGATTACTGTAATTTTGTAGTATCATCTGAACTCTGGGAGTGATATGCCTCTAGCTTTGTTCTTTTCCCTCAGGATTCCTTTTGCAATTCAGTTTTGTGTGTGTGTGTGTGTGTGTGTGTGTGATTCCATATAAAACTGAGGATTATTTGTTGTAGTTCTGCAAAAATATCATGGATAATTTGGTAGGGATTGCATTAAATCTGTAAATAGCTTGGGGTAATATGGCCATTTTAACAATATTAATTTTTCCTTTCAAAGAGTATGGGATCTTTTCATTTCTTGGTATCATCTTCAACTTCCTTTATCAATATTTTAGTTTTCAGCATATAGGTCTTTTACCTCCTTAGTTTATTCCTAGGTATTTTATTGTTTGGATGCAATTTTAAATGAAAAAAAATTTTCTTTTTACTTTCTCTGCCTGATATTTCATGGTTAGTGTAAAGAAATGGAACAGATTTGTGTCCTGCTACCTTTCTGAGTTCATTTATTTGTTCTAATAATTCTTGCGTGGAGTCTTTAAAGTTCTCTGTATAGAGTATCATGTAACCTGCAAATAATGACAATTTTACCTCTTCCCTTCCAATTTGGATACTTCTTATTTCTTGTCTCATTGCTGTTGCTAGGACTTCTCATTCCATGTTGAATAGAAGTGGTGAGACTGGGCATCCTTGTCTTGTTCCAGAATTTAGTGGGAAGACTTTCAGCTTTTCACTGTTGAGTATTATGTGGTCTCTGGGTTTGTCGTAAATGGCTTGTATTATGTTGAGATGTGTTGCCTCTATACGCACTTTGGTGAGAGTTTTTCATTGTGAATGGATGTTGAATTTTATCAAATGCTTTTCCTGCGTCTGTTGAGATGATCATATGGTTTCTGTCTTTTCTTTTGATAATGTCTAATGCAATGATTTTGCATATGTTGATGCATCCTTGCAACCCTGGAATGAATCCAACTTAATCATGGTGTATGATCCTTTTTATGTATTGTTGGATTCAGTTTGCTAATAGTTTGTTGAGGATATTTGCATCTATATTCATAAGTATAATTTTTTTTATACTGTATTTGTCTGGCTTTGGTATAAGCATGATGGTGGCCTCAGAATAAATTTGGGAGTGTTCTCTTGTTTTCAGTCTTTTGGAATAGTTTGAGAAGCACTGGTATAAGTTCTTCTTTGTATGTTTGGTAGGATTCCTCAGTGAAGCTATCTGGTTCTGGACTTTTGTTTGCAGACAGTTTTAAAATTTAATATTTTTTCACTTTTAATGATAGGTCTGTTCAAGTTATTTGTTTCTTGAGTTTTGGCAGGCTGTAAATTTCTAGAAACTTATTTTTGGTTGTTGTCCAATTTGTTGGCATACAACTATTCATAATATTATGAATTTTTTGTATTTCTGTGGTATTGGTTATTTCTTTCATTGTTTATTTTATTTGGGTCTTCTCTCTTCTCTTCTTAGTGAGTGTGGCTAGAGTTTGTCAATTTTCTTTATCTTTTCAAAAAACCACCTCTTGGTTTTATTGATCTTTTTGATTTTTTTTAAATCTCTTTTGTTTATACTGATATTTCCTTCCTTCTTCTGACTTTAGTTTTTGTTTCTTTTTCTAATTTGCTTAGGTGATATGTTAGGTTGTTTGAAATTTTTCTTATTTCTTGAGGAAGACCTGTACCTCTATGAAATTTCCCTCTTATGACTGCTTTTGCTGCATCCCATAAATTTTTTAAGCTTGTGTTTTCATTGTCATTTGCTTCTAGGTATTTTCTGACTTCATTGCTGACCTATTGGTTTTTAAAGTGGGTCTCTTGTAGGCAGCATATATATTTTTTAAATCCAATATGCTACTATCTTTTGATTGGAGCACTTAGTCTGTTAATATTTAAAATAATTATTGATAAGTATGTATTTATTGCCATAGTAAACCTTGTTTTCCAGTTGATTTTGTAGTTCTTCTTTGTTCCTACTTTTTGTTTTTCCTTTTGTGGTTTAGTTTTGTAGTGTGCTTGAATTCCTTTCTTTTTTTTTTTTTGGTGAATCTGTTATATGCATTTTATTTGTGGTTACCCTAGTTTTCAAGTATGCTAACCCATAACTGTATCTACTTGTTTTAGACTGATAGTAATATCAGTTCAAACACATTCTAAGAGAACTACATTTTCTACTTGCCTCCTCCACACTTTGTGATTTTTTTTTTATGTCCTGTTTTACATCTTCATGTTTGTCCTTTTGCTGCTAGTTGTATTTATAATCACTTTTACAAAACTTGGGGGGAATGTTTTCTTAATCTGTATACTGGTGTTTTTAAGTGAACTTCATTCCTTTTATATATTTGCCTTTCTTATTGTGATTTTCCCTTCCCTATAGATTGATTCTTCTCTATTTGGAGAAGAACTGTCAATTTAGGTTAGGTTTAGTATTGCTGTTTTCTTTTAGTTTTTGCTTGTTTGTGAAATTCTCTCTCCTATTCTAAATGATCTTGCTGGGTAGAGTATCTTAGTTTGCAGGTTTTTCCCTTTCAGGACTTACATATTTTGCCACTCACTCTGGCCTGCAAAGTTTCTATAGAGAAATCAGCTGATAGCCTTATGGGGGTTCCCTTGTAACTCCCTTCTTACTGCCTTTAGAATCCTCTCTGTATCCTTAAGTTTTGCCATTTTAATTATGATATGTTTTGGTGTGTCTGTTTGGGTTCATCTTCTTTGGGACCCTCTGTGCTTCTTGTACCTGGATATCCATTTCCTTTTGTAGGTTTGGAAAGTTTGCAGCCATAATTTCTTGAAATACACTTCTGATCCCCTTCTCTTTCCTCTCCTTCTGGAACCCCTATAATGCATAGGTTGGCACGCTTTATACAATAGATCTCATATGCTGATTTCATTTCTATATTTTTTTAATTAAAAAAATTCTTTTGGCTGCATTGGGTCTTTATTGCTATGCGTGGGCTTTCTCTAGTTGTGGCGAGTGGGGGCTACTCTTCGTTGTGGTGCGTGGGCTTCTCATTGTGGCTTCTCTTGTTGCAGAGCATGGGCTCTAGGCGCATGGGCTTCAGTAGTTGTGGCATGTGGGCTCAGTAGTTGTGGTGCACAGGCTTAGTTGCTCCATGGCATGTGGGATCTTCCCAGACCAGGGATCAAACCATGTACCCTGCATTGGCAGGTGGATTTTTAACCACTGTATCACCAGGCAAGTCCCTTCATTTTTGTTTTTTTGTTTTGTTTTGTTTTTGGCGGTACGCGGGCCTCTCACTGTTGTGGCCTCTCCCGTTGCGGAACACAGGCTCCGGACGTGCAGGCTCAGCAGCCCTGGCTGACGAGCCCAGCCGCTCCGCGGCATGTGGGATCTTCCCGGACCAGGGCAAGAACCCGTGTCCCCTGCATCGGCAGGCAGACTCTCAACCACTGCGCCACCAGGAAAGCCTGTCCCTTCATTTTTTTAATTTGTATTTTTGTCTATTTCGGTGGCACCTTATTCTTTAACTTTCCAATCTTCAGAACTGTGAGAAACAAATTTCTATCGTTAAGCCACATAGAACCCAGAGCTGCCTAAGACAGTATCTTACATGATTATTTTAAGTCCCAAATCTGGCTTTGAACTTCCTAACAGTGTAATGATTCAGTTACATGAATGGTATATCAAAGAAAAATTGCACCAGATGCAGGTAAACAGGTAAGGAAGACTTTATTCAGAACCACTGTACTAGGGAGAGAGATTGAGCTCAACTCGGTTGAAACAGAAAGCAAGATGACTTTTAAGTGTTGGGTTGAGGTAGTGGGAAGGCTGGTCAATGTGATTAAACCATCTGCATTTGCTAATTGGCACTTTATGAAGTTAGGTTCCTAGGCTCCCACAGAGACAGACAGACAGGGGCAGTATATTCTTGATGTCTTCAAAATTTGACATTTGAAAGGGATGGCTCCCAGCTTTTTGAGAAAGATTTTCTTGGTTATGAAACTGGCAAGAGGCCGGCCCCCTTACATAGCAAAGGGCAGAGAAACAATACGTAATTACAAGTATTCTAAAGTAAGTGCTATAAGAAAATGGAGGTTAGGGCATAAACCCCTTAGTCCGGAAGTATCCTGTCTAAAGTTTATTCAAGCTGAGGGGAACTTTAAGGCGTTCTTGGTCACCGCAAACAATATTAACATAATTATTCTTCCTGGTGAAAAAAGTTTTATAGCAATGCCCATTTTTAAAAGAAACTTATGTGTATTTCAATGAAGAGTCAATATCATTCAGAAAAAGGATACATTTACTTTTATGCCAGAATTTTATGTGAATAAGAAAGTCAATAATTAACCTTTACCTTACTGAACTTGTACAGTCTTTAGTGGCAGAATTTTGAAGTTCCAAGAACAGATTAAAAACTACTAAAATTAGTAAGAAACAAATGGATTGCCCTTCTGATTTAGTGAATCATTTATTCAAACAGAATAACGAAGAATAATGCCACTGCATCTTTTCATTGTAGCTCAGTCTCTTATCTCTAAGTCTTGTTAATACAAGGAAAGATATATCCAGCTCCAAAGCCACTGGTTTCCTATCACTTATTAAATGATTAGAGTCATATAACATTATAAAAGAATTGTAATGTATCTAGAAGTGTCTTAAGACTCTTGATAGGTAGGGCTTTCAAACAATTTAAAAATAAGTTTTCTAGTTTATTACTCTAAATTAGTAGAGCATAGATAGTTTCCCAAGTAGTTTTGCATATACAGTTACTACTTTAATCTTCATAGCAGTATTTAAGGTGGACAGGGCATGTATCCACTTTGCTGTTACACAAACAGGACTCAGATAAATAAAAGATTACTTTGAGTGGCTACCAAACTTGAAGAGACAGGATGTGAAACAGTAGAGCACCTAAAACAAGTACTGATGTAGAAGTTACAGGAAGAAAGGAGGTGCATATCAAAATCTCTTTAATTTGGTCAGTAACATGCAGCAAACATACTTTTGTATGATTTTTTATTCTTGCTTTTTAGTGAATGTTTAAATCAGCAAAAACCGAGGACAGACTAGAAGTAATTGAATTCAGGCTGTGTCTGTAAATTTCTTATTTGTCCCAGAAATATTCTGCAACCAAGAGACTAAGTTGTCTTAGTCTACCATGGGATATCTGAAGCAGGTGGAATATTTTATCAAATAATGTTAAAACAGTGGATAGCAAAGAATCATGTAATACTAAGACCTGCAGTTATCTTACTGAACCAAACTTGGATCCTCTTGCCCACGAACAGTAAAGCCAATCTACTGACACGGGGTTGTGATGAAGGAAAGCACAGCATTTATTGCAGGGCACCAAGCAAGGAGAATTGGCAGCTTGTGCTCAAAAAGACCTGAACTCCCCCAATGGCTTTCAGGGGAGAGTTTTTAAAGGCAGTGTGAGGGAGGGGGCTTCAGGGTGCATGATCTGCTCATGCACAATTCTCGGATTGGTTGACATCAAGGTGAGGTTTTGAGCATCACCAATCTTCTGGTTTCAACTAGACTGGGGTCTAGGCTCTTGCAGTTAGTAGTTTTCACCTGGTGGGTGTCTGCATCCTGTAAAAAAACAAAAAACAAAAAACACAATGTAGGAATGTGTGCCAGACCTTTATACCTTTCAGGGAACTGGAAGTTGGGTGATTCTGCTATGTCGCTTGTTTGTAGTCTAAATTGTTACCAGTTTCCCGGTCCAACAAGTACTGTTTCTACATCTTCACACTACCTAATCATTAATTCCTGAGCCAGCCTTTTGAGACTTAGGGGATGCCTGGGAGACTAAAGCAAAAGCCTTTCCCTTCAAAGGACAGGGACAAAGGGTCTTGTATATAGTCTTTTTTTTTTAAACATCTTTATTAGAGCATAATTGCTTTACCATGGTGTGTCAGTTTCTGCTTTATAACAAAGTGAATCAGCTATACATATACATATATCCCCATATCTCCTCCCTCTTGCATCTCCCTCGCATCTCCCTCCCACCCTCCCTATCCCAACCCTCTAGGTGGCCACAAAGCACCTGTGCTATGCGGCTGCTTCCTACTAGCTATTTTACATTTGGTAGTATATATAAGCCCATGCCACTCTCTCACTTCGTCCCAGCTTACCCTTCCCCCTCCCCATGTCCTCAGGTCCATTCTCTACATCTGCATCTTTATTCCTGTGCTGCCCCTAGTTTCTTCAGAAACTTTTTTTTTTTTTAGATTCCATACGTATGTGTTAGCATATGGTATTTGTATTTCTCTTTCTGACTGACTTCACTCTGTATGACAGACTCTAGGTCCATCTACCTCACTAAAAATAACTCAATTTTGGTTCTTTTTACGGCTGAGTAATATTCCATTGTATATATGTGCCACATCTTCTTTATCCATTCATCTGTTGATGGACACTTAGGTTACTCCCATGTCCAGGCTATTGTAAATAGAGCTGCAGTGAACATTGTGGTACATAACTCTTTTTTAATTATGGTTTTCTCAGGGTATATGCCCAGTAGTGGGATTGCTGGGTCATATTGTAGTTCTATTTTTAAGTTTTAAGGAACCTCCATATGTTCTCCACAGCGGCTGTATTAATTTACATTCCCACCAACAGTGCAAGAGGGTTCCATTTTCTCCACACCCTCTCCAGCATTTATTGTTTGTAGATATTTTGATGATGGCCATTCTGATTGGTGTGAGGTGATACCTCATTGTACTTCTGATTTGCATTTCTCTAATGATTAATGATGTTGAGCATTCTTTCATGTGTTTGTTGGCAATCTGTATATCTTCTTTGGAGAAATGTCTATTTAGGTCTTCTGCCCATTTCTGGATTGGGTTGTTTTTCTGATATTGAGTTGCATGAGCTGCTTGTATATTTTGGAGATTAATCATTTGTCAGTTGCTTCATTTGCAAATATTTTCTCCCATTCTGAGGGTTGTCTTTTGGTTTTGTTTATGGTTTCCTTTGCTGTGCAAAAGCTTTTAAGTTTCATTAGGTCCCATTTGTTTGTTTTTGTTTTTAGTTCCATTTCTCTGGGAGGTGGGTCAAAAGGATCTTGCTGTGATTTATGTCAGAGTGTTCTGCCTATGTTTTCCTCTAAGAGTTTTATAGCCTTATATTTCGGTCTTTAATCCATTTTGAGTTTATTTTTGTATACAGTGTTAAGGAGTGTTCTAATTTCATTCTTTTACATATAGCTGTCCAGTTTTCCAAGCACCACTTTACTGAAGAGAGTCTGAAGTCAGGGAGTCTGATTCCTCCCGTTCCGTTTTGCTTTCTCAAGGTTGCTTTGGCTATTCAGGGTCTTTTGTTTTTCCATAAAAATTGTGAAATTTTTTGTTCTAGTTCTGTGAAAAATGCCAGTGGTAGTTTCATAGGGATTGCATTGAATCAGTAGATTGCTTTGAGTAGTATAGTCATTTCCACAATGTTGTTTCTTCCAATCCAAGAACGTGGTATATCTCTCCATCTGTTTGTATGATCTTTAATTTCTTTCATCAGTGTCTTATAGTTTTCTGCATAAAGGTCTTTTGTCTCCTTAGGTAGGTTTATTCCTAGGTATTTTATTCTTTTTGTTGCAGTGGTAAATGGGAGTGTTTCCTAAATTTCTCTTTCAGATTTTTCATCATTAGTGTATAGGAATGCAGGAAATTTCTGTGCATTAATTTTGTATCCTGCTACTTTACCAAATTCATTGATTAGCTCTAGTAGTTTTCTGGTAGCATCTTTAGGATTCTCTGTATAGTATCGTGTCATCTGCAAACAGTGACAGCTTTACTGCTTCTCTACTGATTTGGATTCCTTTTATTTCTTTTTCTTCTCTGATTGCTGTGGTTAAACTTCCAAAACTATGTTGAATAATAGTGGTGAGAGTGGGCAACCTTGTCTTGTTCCTGATCTTAGTGGAAATGGTTTCAGTTTTTCACCACTGAGGGTGGTGTTGGCTGTGAGATTGTCATATATGCCCTTTATTATGTTGAGGTAAGTTCCCTCTGTGCCTACATTCTAGAGGATTTTTATCATAAATTGGTGTTGAATTTTGTTGAAAGCTTTTTCTGCATCTATTGAGGTTATCATACGGTTTTTCTCCTTCAATTTGTTAATATGGTGCATCACATTGGCTGATTTGCATATATTGAAGAATCCTTGCATTCCTGGGATAAACCCCACTTGATCATGGTGTATGACCCTTTTAATGGGCTGTGGGATGCTGTTTGCTAGTATTCTGTTGAGGATTTTTGCATCTATGTTCATCAGTGATATTGGCCTGTAGTTTTCTTTCTTTGTGACAGTTTTTTCTGGTTTTTGTATCAGGGTGATGGTGGTCTCATAGAATGAGTTTGGGAATGTTCCTCCCTCTGCTTTATTTTGGAAGAGTTTGAGAAGGACAGCTGTTAACTCTTCTCTAAATTTTTGACAGAAGATGCCTGTGAAGCCATCTGGTCCTGGGCTTTTGTTTGTTGGAAGATTTTTAATCACAGTCTCAATTTTCAGTGCTTGGATAGGTCTGTTTATATTTTCTATTTCTTCTTGGTTCAGTCTCGGAAGGTTGTGCTTTACTAAGAATTTGTCCGTTTCTTCCAGGTTGTCCATTTTATTGGCATATAGTTGCTTGTAGTAATCTCATGATCTTTTGTATTTCTGCAGTGTCAGTTGTTACTTCTCCTTTTTCATTTCTAATTCTGTTGATTTGAGTCTGCTCCCTTATTTTCTTGATGAGTCTAATGGTTTATCAGTTTTGTTTATCTCCTCAAAGAACCAGCTTTTAGTTTTATTGATCTTTGCTTTTGTTTCCTTCATTTCTTTTTCATTTATTTCTGATCTGATCTTTATGATTTCTTTCCTTCTGCTAACTTAGGGTTTTTTTTTGTTCTTCTTTCTCTAATTGCTTTAGGTGTAAGGTTAGGTTGTTTGAGATGTTTCTTGTTTCCTGAGGTAGGATTGTATTGCTATAAACTTCCCTCTTAGAACTGCTTTTGCTGTATCCCGTAGGTTTTGGGCTGTTGTACTTTCATTGTCATTTGTTTCTAGGTATGTTTGATTTCCTCTTTGGTTTCTTCAGTGATATCTTGTTTATTTAGAAGTGGATTGTGTAGCCTCCATGTGTTTGTATTTTTTACATATTTTTTTCCTGTAATTGATATCTAGTTTCATAGTGTTGTGGTCAGAAAAGATACTTGATACAATTTCAATTTTCTTAATTTACCAAGGCTTGATTTGTGACCCAAGATATGATCTATTCTGGAGAATGTTCCATGAGCACTTGAGAAGAAAGTGTATTCTGTTGTTTATGGATGGAATGTCCTATAAATATCAATTAAGTCTGTGTTGTTTAATGTGTCATTCAAGGCTTGTGTTTCTTTATTTTCATTTTGGATGATCTGTCCATTGGTGAAAGTGGGGTGTTAAAATCCCCTACTATTATTGTGTTACTGTTGATTTCCCCTTTTATGGCTGTTAGCATTTGCCTTATGTATTGAGGTGCTCCTGTGTTGGGTGCATAAATATTTACAATTGTTACATCTTCTTCTTGGATTGATCCCTTGATCATTATGTAGTGTCCTTCTTTGTGTCTTGTAATAGTCTTTATTTTAAAGTCTATTTTGTCTGATAATGAGAGTTGCTACTCCAGCTTTCTTGTGATTTCCATTTGCATGGAATATCTTTTTCCACCCCCTCACTTTCAGTCTGTATGTGTCCCTAGGTCTGAAGTGGGTCTCTTGTAGACAACACATGTATGGGTCTTGTTTTTGTATTCATTCAGCCAGTTTTGGTTGGAGCACTTAATCCATTTACAGTTAACGTAGTTATCAATAATGTATGTTCCTATTACCATCTTCTTAATTATTTTGGCACTGTTATTGTAGGTATTTTCCCTCTCTTGTGCTTCCTGCCTAGAAAAGGTCCTTTAGCATTTGTTGTAGAGCTGCTTTGATGGTGCTGAATTCTCTTAGCTTTTGCTTGTCTGTAAAGGTTTTAATTTCTCCATTGAATCTTAATGAGATCCTTGCTGGGTAGAGTTATCTTTGTTGTAGGGTTTTCCCCTTCATCACTTTAAATATGTTCTGCCACTGCCTTTTGGCTTGCAGAGTTTTTGCTGAAAGATCAGCTGTTAACCTTATGGGGATTCCCTTGTATTTGCTGTTTTCCCTTGGTGCTTTTAATTTTTTTCTTAGAATTTAATTTTTGATAGTTTAATTAATATGTGTCTTGGTGTGTTTTTCCTTGGATTTATCCTGTATAGGACTCTGTGCTTCCTGGAGTTGATTAACTATTTCCTTTTCCATGTTAGGGAAATTTTCAACTATAATCTCTTCAAATATTTTCTCAGTCCCTTTCTTTTTCTCTTCTTCTTCTGGGACCCCTAAAATTCGAATGTTGGTGCATTTAATGTTGTCCCAGAGGTCTCTGAGACTGTCCTCAGTTCTTTTCATTCTTTTTTCTTTATTCTGCTCTGCAGTAGTTATTTCCACTATTTTATCTTCCAGGTCACTTATCCGGTCTTCTGCCTCAGTTATTCTGCTATTGATTCCTTCTAGAGAATTTTTAATTTCATTTATTGTATTGTTCGTCATTGTTTGTTTACTCTTTAGTTCTTCTAGGTACTTAAACGTTTCTTGTATTTTCTCCATTCTATTTCCAAGATTTTGGATCTTCTTTACTATCATTACTCTGAATTCTTTTACAGGTAGACTGTCCTTTTCTTCTTTATTTGTTTGGTCTGGTGGGTTTTTACCTTGCTCCTTCATCTGCTTCATCTCATTTTGCTTAACTTACTGTGTTTGGGGTCTCCTCTTTGCAGGCTGCAGGTTCATAGTTCCTGTTGTTTTTGGTGTCTGCCCCCAGTAGCTAATTTTCGTTTAGTGGGTTGTGTAGGCTTCCTGGTGGAGGGGACTAGTACCTGTGTTCTGGTGGATGAGGCTGGATCTTGTCTTTCCGGTGGGCAGGTCTGCGTCCAGTGGTGTGTTTTGGGGTGTCTGTGGACTTATTATGACTTTAGGCAGCCTCTCTGCTAATGGGTGGAGTTGTGTTCCTGTCTTGCTAGTTGTTTGGCACAGGGTGTCCAGCACTGTAGCTTGCTGGTCGTTGAGTGGAGCTGGGTCTTAGCGTTGAGATGGAGATCTGTGGGATAGCTTTCGCTATCTGATATTACTTGGAGCCAGGAGGTCTCTCACGGATTAATGTCCTGAACTCAGCCTTCCCACCTCAGAGGCACAGGCCTGACACATGGTTGGAGCACCAAGACCCTGTCAGCCACACGGCTCAGAAGAAAAGATTAAAAAAAAGAAAGAAAAAGAGAGCAACCAAACCAAAATATAAATCCACCAATGATAACAAGCACTAAAAACTATACTAAAAATAAAGAAATGGACAGACAGAACCCTAGGACAAATGGTAAAGATACACAGACAGAATCACACAAGGAAGCATACACACTCACAAAAAGGAGATAGATAAAGGAAAAAAAAATATATCATTGCTCCCAAAGTCCACTGCCTCAATTTTGGGGTTATTCATTGTCTATTCAGGTTTTCCACAGATGCAGCGTACATCAAGTTGATTGTGGAGATTTAATCCACTGCTCCTGAGGCTGCTGGGAGAGTGTCCCTTTCTGTTCTTTGTTCACACAGCTCCTGGAGTTCAGCTTTGGATATGGCCCTGCCTCTTCATGTAGGTCGCCTGAGGGCATCTGTTCCTGCCGAGACAGGATGGGCTTAAAGGAGCAGCTGATTAGGGGGCTCTGGCTTCTTCAGGCCAGGGGGAGGCAGGGGTACGGATGCAGGGCGAGCCTCGGGCAGCAGAGGCTGGTGTGATATTGCACCAGCCTGAGGCGTGTCGTGTGTTCTCCCGGGGAAGTTGTCCCTGGATCATGGGACCCTGGCAGTGGTGGGCTGCACAGGCTCCCGGGAGGGGAGGTGTGGAGAGTGACCTGTGCTCGCACACAGGCTTCTTGGTGGCTGCAGCAGCCGCCTTATTGTCTCTTGCTCAGTCTCTGAGGTCCCCGCTGATAGCTGTGGCTCGCACCTGTCTCTGGAGCTCGTTTAGGTGGTGCTCTGAATCCCCTCTCCTCATGCACCCGGAAACAATGGTCTCGTCTCTTAGGCAGCTCCAGACTCTTTCCTGGACTCCCTCCCAGCTAGCTGTGGCGCAGTAGCCCCCTTCAGGTTGTGTTCACACAGCCAACCCCAGTCCTCTCCCTGGGATCCGACCTCTGAATCCCAAGCCTCAGCTCCCAGCCCCCACCGGCCCCAGCGGGTGAGCAGACAAACCTCTTGGGCTGGTGAGTGCTGGTCGGCACCGATCCTCTGTGCGGGGATCTCTCTGCTTTGCCCTCTGCACCCCTGTTGCTGTGCTCTCCTCCTTGGCTCCGAAGCTTCCCCACCACCACCCGCCATCTCCACCAGTGTAGGGGCTTCGTGGTACGTGGAAAGTTTTCCTCCTTTACAGCTCCCTGCCAGTGGTGCAGGTCCCGTCCCTATTCTTTTGTCTGTGTTTTTTCTTTTGCCCTACCCAGGTACGTGGGGAGTTTCTTGCCTTTTGGGAAGTCTGAGGTCTTCTGCCAGCATTCAGTAGGTGTTCTGTAGGAGTTGTTCCACATGTAGATGTGTTTCTGATGTATTTGTGGGGAGGAAGGTGATCACCACGTCTTACTCCTCTGCCGTCTTGAAGGTCTCCTCTTGTATACAGTTTCAATCCCCCCTTTTCTTTGATATTCCTCAATCTTGAGAGGAACAGGTTCGGGACAAGAAAGGGAATAAAATTGGGGATAGAGAGGTTAATGATAAACTCAGCAGGGGAATTGTTTTAAGAGGACTTGGCTTCAGTTATAAATAAAAACTAAGAATTTCTAATCAGAGGTGACCAGGATGTTAAAAACAAAGTTAGCAAAGGATCCAGGTCTTTGCTGGTACAGATGGATTAGTGGCATTTCATGTGCTGTAGTATATATATACACATGGGAAAAGTAAAGGTTCGTTGGAGAAGATGAAAATAAGAGAAGGACATCATGTAATCTTGAATACATGGATAAATGTGTTAGAATGAAGTATAAGCTTAGTAAAGTAGGGGAGAAACATACACACACCTATGTATATACACATAATCCAGCAGTGTCATAGTAATTAAACAGCTGATTGGATTACAGAACAGGGAGGAAAAGAAAGTAAGGGCACCTGATAGAGAATATGTATTTTGAGGAAGATACAGAAAATACAGTAAAAGAAAGAATCTTCAAATCTAAGATAAAGGACTCAAGGCTAAAGTAAAGCAAATATTTAACTTTGGTCAGATATAAATGTCTTTGTTCCAAAACCCAAACAAGTACTTGATAGTATTTTTTTTTATTTCCACTTATTTTCATCAGTATATATTTTAAAACTTTTATAGTTAGGTAGTGTATCTTGTGAGCCATACAAATTTATCTTTGTTAAATGTTTAGTTCCCTGTTGAAACTACATATAATATTCAGAAAAGAATCTTAACCAAAATCCACTATGATTTCAAACTAAAAATAATATCCTCCAAAGCTAACAGCATATAGTAAAATATTCCTTCAAATTTAACACAGAATTAAAATAGGTAGTAACTTAGTATTTGAAATAAAGTTTCCTCTAAAACTGACCATTGGGAGGCCATTTGATTTTGAATGACTCATTTAATTTTTAACTTTTTATTTTGAGACAATTTTGAAATAGATGAATTGCAAATCTATCACAGAATTTTGGTTTATCTTTGCCTGTCAGCACTTTAGAAATGTTTCTCCATCTTCTGGCTTATGTAGTTTATGATAAGAAGTCTGCTATAATTCGTATTTTTGTTCCTCTGTACAATGTCTTTCTCTGTCCTCAAGAGTTTCTTGTTGCCTTTTGTTTTCAGCAATTTCTGTGATATACTTAGGTTTCTATTTCATTATTTATTGGTGTTCTGATAAATTTGATCTGTGGCTTGGGAGTTAACATATTTGAAAATTCTTGGCCATCAGTTCTGCAAATACTTCATCTGTCCTGTTTCTTTTTATGAATTCTAATTCAACATGTCAACTATTGATAGTCTTGGGTGCACTGTTTTTTGTTTTTAGTGTTTCTGTTTCTCTTTGTGTTTCAGTTTGGATAGTTCCTACTGACTTCAAGTTTGCTAATTTGTTCACCAGTTATAGTGAATCTATTGATAAGTGAGCCTCCCAGATGTATTCGTTTTCTGTCACCAATTTTTCATTTGTGGCACTTTCACTTCATTCTTCTCTATAGGTTCCATCTCTGCTGAAATTATTCATCTGATCTTTCATATTGCTCATCATTTTCTTTAGAGTTTTTAATATTTTAAACATTTATTTTAAGTTCTGTGTCAGCTAGTTCCAACAAATGTGTCATATCTGAGTCTGATTCTGATAATTGCTTTGTCTCTTGGGAGTATGTCTCTTGCCTTTTGTGTGTCAAATTTTTTTGATGCAAGCCAGATAAACTGAGTAGAATGCCACTATTTTGGTATCCAGTTTTTAAGCCTGGGAATAGTAACATGTCTCCTTCTGCCATATTTTTAATATGAGGATTTGCATTAATCTAGTTAGGAATTCAGCTGGGTTTGAGGTTTGTTAATATGTCATGCTCAGTGCACCACAGTTTTGTTATTCCTCAAGCAGTACACTGTGTCAAGATAAGGACTAGTGTTTTAAAGGGGTTTTATTTGTTTTTTGTCTCTTTGTTCCACCCGTGGCTTTAGGTATTTCCTCTGCACTACACCTCAGAGAGGGTTTCCTCCCATCCTCATATCCCTCCCCTGTATCTCTCTAAATGATATTTTGCTGTTATTACTCAAATTTGTTAACCTGAGAGGGAGGGGTTGAGCATGAGGAAGACCTTCTCTGTCATTATTTATTAAGGCTCAATTTTTGGAAGGCATAGTATCCCTTGTCTAAGAAGTATGGCTTCCTCAATGTTCCTGCCCTTCTCCCTGCTATAGTTCTGGGTCTAGCACACGTTCTGGCCTCTACCTCAGGAATAGTTATTTTCTGTTTCCTTCCACATGTTCTAATACGTTTTTCACTAGGAAGAGTGACAGTGTTTTCTGTCATTCCCCTATAGATAAACACTTATTCCACAAGCAAGACAGGGGAGAAGTATCCCTGTGGAGTTTCATGACCCTCCCACTGTGGCTGCTTTCCCACACCCATAAACCCATACCACACACTCAGAAGTTTCTCCAGTGTTCAATGTGATGGGAGCACAGCCTCCAATTCCTGCAGCATCCTGGGTTTACAATCTCTTGCAGGGCACAATTGACCTCCACCAATTCATCAACTGTGCTTTCTGACTTCCTCTATCTGGCAACTAATTGCATCTATCCCAGGGATCTCAGGTAAGGCTATGTTTGCTTTTCTTCTATCTTGACATAAATTTCTCTTTAGGTTTTGCCCCAGTTGGCTGCCCTGCTCTTCTGTTTCTGATTCGAGAAACCTCTTGAATTTATAATTTGTCCAGTGTTTCTTATCCTTCCTAAGAGGTGGAAGAACACAATTCACTAGGTTCAGAGGACTGGGGATAAGTAAAGCATAAATAATCAAGGCTGATCTCTAGTCCTAATAGATTCTACCAACTATTGAGGAATTTTAGCATACTTATAAAATACATATAAAAATTGAACATTTTTATTAAACAATATTTTAAATAAATTTCTTGAGGAAATTGCATTCTGAAAATATTTTAGAAATTAAAATTTGAACAAGACCCATGAAATAAAAAGGGAATATTCCTGGTCCCACAGAGAGGGGTGTTTGCCTCTTAATTTTAATTGTACTTAAATTATTTTTATTGTTGAGTTAGTTGTTATCAAAAAAGATACAAAATATTTGTCAGCTCTAAGCACTACACATGGATATCTCTAGTGGATTCATGTTTCCCTGTTTTCAAATTTTGCTAGGAAAATATTTTATAAAGGAAAAGAAATGTCAGGATATTGACCCTACAATAGTTATACAGCTCTAAGTGATTAGTTACCTTTTATTCAATTTTATAAATGATAGTTGTAGATAAATGTCATTGTTTACAACAAAGTCTACAAGATTACATGTCCTGTAACGCACACTGGTTAATCTGAAAAAGCTTTTATATCAATATAAATAGGGTTTTCATTTCTCATGATTATCCATAAAATAAAACTTGAATTGCTCAAATATATACCAATTGGTGTTTTAGTAATGAAAAAAATTTAAAAACTACAATTGAACACAAAAATTAGAATATGAAAAATTGAAAGACACTATCACCTTTCTTAATTTTATAATATTAAGTAAATTGAACATATTTTTTTATGGCTTCCATTTGAATTTTTATAATATTGTTGGGTTCGGATTTACAAACTCCAAAACCCCATTAGACCAATTATCTTGGGCCCAGACCACAGAGACAATGCATTTCTTTTTCAAACTCTCCTACCATGGATTCTGTGAGAATAATAACAAATTATCTTAAGCTACTACATAATTTACCATAAAAGTTAGTAGCTTAAAATATAAGTGATAGGAAAAAGATTTTATACATTATGAGGAAAAACAACTGCTTATAAGTGTGGATGGCTGAGACAATATTAATCAAAACAGAAATTGGAATAGGAAAGTGTTACTTTAAAATTAGATGATGGAAGGAGATGAAGAGGTTAATGTCTAGTAGTTCTTAAGTTTAGGGTGACAGTATGAAAAAGAAATCTGAATCTGAAAATCTATCAGAGTAATTTTAGAAGCCATAGAGTGGCTTCTTGAATCTTTCCTGAGAAAAGTAAATACATGAAAAGAGGAGAGGAAGAAATATTCATAGAACTACAAGAGAAGGGCAAGCTGTAGAAAATGAGAAAACCAGGGAATTTACAAATTCCTTGAAAATAAGAGTAAAGAGAGGATGAGTGATAATGAATCAAAAATAATATGGAAAGGGCACTTTTTACTTGTTTTACTGGATGTTTCAAGATAGATAGAGATATATAATGGAAAATTACCACATGTGTTCAAACACATAGAAGTCCTATAATACTGCAATAGAAGTAAATTAAGTCTTTTTGTGTTTTATTGCAACCAAAATCTGTAATATTTATATGGCAGTCACTTTGATAGGTACTGATGATACAAAACAACAAGCCTATCTTGCCTTTGAGGGATGGAGCTTAATAAGAGTGCATCTATTTGAGTCATACAGTAGGATACTTCAGAAATGAATGAAACATGAGTCTGTTAAAGGGATGTTACTCCTGGGAAATAGCCTCTCAATTCAAAAGTCTCACTTAACATTCAGGGTTTGAACAGCATGCAGCCACTAAAGAAGGCAGGCATTTAGCCAAAGTTTTCCAAACATTCCCAATGTATCAAAAAAATGAATCAGAGTGGCATAGGGAGATTTGTCAAGGTCCCATCCCAATGCTACTTCAAGTGAGACAGTTTCTACTTTGGCCTCTCTGTAAAGATTTGTACGTGTGGAAGTTGCATCCTTATCAGATGTGCAATCATGCTTTCCATTTTGTGTGGGTGCCTGTGGGTAAATGAGTAAAAACCTTTAAAGAAAGATTACATGTGCTCCTTGGTATTGCATGTGTCTGTTGTTTTTCGTTTGGTTTTTGGTGTTTTGTGGGGTTTTTTACATCAATCTATCTCTCAAATTTAACCTCTTAAAAAGCTTGCAGCTAATAGAGAAGGGAATTCGTATTGAGCCAGAAGTCAAGTTTTATTAAAAAGGTAACTTGACCTGAAATAGCTATTTGTCCTGTGAGTGGAGGAGATGGTAAATATTTCTGGTCACAGTGTGAAGTTTGTTAAAAATCAGAGATATCTATAACTTGACATTTCTATAGTCTGAAAAATGTCACGTATAACTAGCACATAGGCAAAAGGGACAGGAAGGCCATATCAAACTTCTTTACATAAATGGAATTTGACTCAGGAGACTTGCGCAATGTATGTAGGGATCCTGAATTCCACTAGAAATGCCTTAGCAGTCCCTACAGTCAAATACCCACCTCTAACTTGACCATGCAAACATTAGAAGAATGTTATAGGTACTGAAGCTTCAGGCTAACCAAATATGATGATTTAAATATTTTCCCTAGATTGTTTCAGGATAGAAAATTATAATTAATAAAATTGCTTTAGTTCCTTTTAGGGACAGCAAGCCAGACTAAATGTTTTCATTAATTCAATCTACCTTGCAGACTATTTTCTTTAAGTGCATCTAATTAATTATAAGATTGTTTTCATAACTAAATAAAAACAATATTTTTCACTTCTAAAGCAATTTTGGATTTTGATTCTTATACATGATTAGGTGTGGGTTTACTTTTTTTCTAAAAACATAATATTACTCCTAATGGTAAATAAATGCTTGGTGAAAACCATTGGGGTGAAAGCCTAAAATGCATTACGGCGAAAACCCAACACATTTAAAAACATAATGACAGGAGAAGGGCCAAATGGTGGAGTAGAAAGACCCTGAGCTCACCTCCTCCCATAAGCACACCAGACTTTTGCAGAACAACCGTTGATGGAGATCCTACCCAAAAAGATCTTATGCAACTAAAGACATAAAAGGAACCACATCAAGACAGGTAGGAGGGGTAGACTAAGAATATAGTCAAGTCCCATAACTCCAGGTGGGCAACCCACAAACAAACAAGAGAGGAAAAAATAAAGATCTATAAAAACAAACCCCAGGGACTTCTGGTGGTGCAGTGGTTAAAAATCCGCCTGCCAGTGCAGGGGACATGGGTCAGAGCCCTGGTCCAGGAAGATCCCACATGCTGCAGAGCAACTAAGCCTGCACGCCACAGCTACTGAGCCTGCACTCTAGAGTCCGTGCTCTGCCACAAGAGAAGCCACCACAATGAGAAGCCTGTGCGCTGCCACAAAGAGTAGCCCCTGCTCACCGCAACTACAGAAAGGCCCGCACGCAGCAACAAAGACCCAACACAGCCAAAAATAAATTCTTTTTAAAAAACCTCAATTAACAAATGGCAATAAGAACATACATATCAATAGTACCTTAAATGTAAATGAACTAAAATTTGCAATCAAAAGACAGAGTGAGGGCTTCCCTGGTGGTGCGGTGGTTGACAGTCCACCTGCCGATGCAGGGGACACGGGTTTGTGCCCCGGTCTGGGAAGATCCCACATGCCGCAGAGCAGCTGGGCCCATGAGCCATGGCCACTGAGCCTGCACGTCTGGAGCCTGTGCTCCGCAACGGGAGAGGCCACAACAGTGACAGGCCCACGTACCACAAAAAAAAGACAGAGTGGCTGAATGAATATAAAAACAAGACAAGTATATAAGCTGCCTACATGCAACTCACAGCAGATCTAGACACGTGGAGACTAAAAGTGAGAGGATGGAAAAAGGTATTCCATGCAAATGGAAATCAAAAGACAGTTGGGGTAGCAAAGCTTACATCAAACAAAATCTACTTCAAAATCAAGACTGTTATGAGAGACAAACGAGGACAATATATAATGATTAAAAAATCAATCCAAGAAGTTACAACTGTAAATATACATATACCCAACATAGGAGAACCTTAATACATAAATATTAATGGACATAAAGGGAGAAATTTACAGTAACACAGTAATAGAAGGGGACTTTAACACCCTACTTACATCAATAGATTATCCAGACAGAAAATCAATAAGGAAACACTGGCCTTAAATGACACATTAAACCAGGTGGACTTAATTTATATTTATAGAGCATTCCATCTGAAAGCAGTAGAATACACATTCTTTTCAAGTGTACACGGAACATTCTCCAGGATAGATCACATGATAGGCCACAAAATAAGCCTTAGTAAAGTTAAGAAAATTGAAATTATATCAAGCATCTTTTCCAACCACAATGCTATGAGAATAGACATTAACTACAAGAAAAAAATTGCAAAAAAAAACCAAACCCCACAGGGAGGCTAAACAGTACGCTTTCTAAATGGACCACCGATGAAGTCAAAGAGGAAATCAAGAAATGGCTAGAGACAAATGAAAACAAAAACACAATGATCCAAAAACCTAAGGGACACAGCTAAAGCAGTTCCAAAAGGGAAGTTTATAGTGATATACGCTTGCCTCAGGAAACAAGAAAAGTCTGAAACAACCCAACCTCACACCTAAAGCAACTAGAGAAAGAAGAAAAAACTAACGTAATGTTAGTGGAAGAAAATCATGAAGATCAGCACAGAAATAAATGAAATAGAGATTTAAAAAACAATAAGAAAGATCAATGAAACTAAAAGCTGGTTCTTTGAAGAGATAAACAAAATTGATAAACCTTTAGCCGGACTCACGAAGAAAAGGGAGCAGGCCCAAATCCATGAAATCAGAAATAAATATGGAGAAGTTACAGCCAACATCACGGAAATACAAAGGATCATAAGAGACTACTACTAACAACTATACACCAATGAAGTGGACAACTTAGTAGAACTGGACGAATTCTTAGAAATGTACAATCTCCCAGGATTGAGCCAGGAAGAAATATAAAATATGAACAGACCAATTACCAGTACTGAAATTGAATCAGTAATTTAAAAACTTCCAATAAACAAAAGTCCAGGACCAGACGGCTTCACAGGTGAATTCTACCAAACATTTGGAGAAGAGTTAACACCTGTCCTTCTCAAACTATTCCAAAAATTTTCAGAGGAAGGAACACTCCCAAACTCATTCTATGAGGCCACAATCACCCTGATACCAAAAACAAAAATATCACAGAAAAAGAAAATTACAGGCCAGTAACACTGATGAACATAGATACAAAACTCCTCAACAATGCATTAGCAAATCGCCTCCAACAATACATTAAAAAGAGCATACACCATGATCAAGTGGGATTTATCCTAGTGATGCAATAATTTTTCAATATCCACAAATCAATCAATCTGATATACCACATTAACAAATTGAAGAATAAAAATCAGATGATCACCTCAACAGGTGCACAAAAAGCTTTTGACAAAAGTCAACATCCATTTATGATAAAAACTCTCCAGAGAGTGGGCATAGAGGGAACATACCTCAACACGATGAAGGCCCTATATGACAAACCCACAGCCAACATCAGACTCAAATGGTGAAAAGCTGAAAGAACTTCCTCTAAGATCAGGAACAAGACACGGATGCCCACTGTCCCCACTTTTACTCAACATAGTATTGGAAGTCATAACCACAGCAATCAGAGAAGAAAGAGAAGTAAAAGTGTCACAGTTTGCAGATGATACGATACTATGCATAGAAAATCCTAAAAACGCCATTAGAACTCATCAATTAATTCCATAAAGTTGCAAGATACAAAATTAATATACAGAAATTGGTTGCCTTTCTATACACTAACAACAAACTATAAGAAAGAAATTAAGGAAACAATTCCATTTACCATCACATCAAAAAGAATAAAATACCAAGGAATAAATATACCTAAGGAGGTAAAAGACATGTACTTAGAAAACTATTTCACACTGATGAAAGAAATTGAAGACAACACAAACAGGTGGAAAGATATACTGTGTTATTGGATTTTAAGTATTAATATTGTTAAAATGACCAAACTACCCAAGGCAGTCTAAAGATTCAGTGCAATCCCTATCAAAATACCAATAGCATTTTTCACAGAACTAGAAAAAATACTGTTAATATTTGTATGGAAACACAAAAGACCCAAAATAGCCAAAACAATTTTGAGAAAGAACAACAGAGCTGGAACCACAGTCCCTGACTTCAGACTATACTACAAAGCTACAGTCATCAAAACAGTCTGGTACTGGCACAAAGACAGACACATAGATCAGTGGAACTGAAAAGAGAGCCCAGAAATAAACCCATGTATTATGGTCAATTAATATGTGACAAAGGAGGCAAGAATACACAATGGAGAAAAGATAGTCTCTTTAGTAAGTCATGCTGGGAAAACTGGACAGCTACATGTAAAGAATGAAATTAAAACATTCTCTAACTCCACATACAAAAACAAACTCAAAATGGCTTGAAGACCTAAATGTAAGACCAGAAACTATAAAACTCCACAGGAAAACATAGGCAGAACACTCTCTGACATTAATCATTGCAACATTTGGGGGGGGGGGGTCTATCTCCTAAAGCAAAGGAAATAAAAGCAAAAATAAACAATCTGTACATAATTAAACTTAAAAGCATTTGCATGGCAAAGGAAACCATCAACAAAACAACAGACAACCTACTGAAAGGCAGAAAATATTTGCTTACTGACATGACCAATAAGTGGTTAATATCCAAAATATATAAACATCTCATACAACTTAACATTAAAAAAAAAACGATTAAAAAAATGGGCAGAAGATCTGAAAAGATATTTTTCCAAAGAGGAAATAGAGATGGGTCAACAGGCACATGAAAAGATGCTAAACATTGTTAATCATCAGTGAACTGCAAATCAAAACCAAATGAGGTATCACCTCACACCTGTCAGAATGGCTATCATCAATAAGAACACGAATAACAAATATTGGCGAGGATGTGGAGAAAAGGGAATCCTTGTACACTGTTGGTGGGAATGTATTGGTGCAGCCACCATGTAAAACAGCATGGAGGTTTCTCAAGAAACTAAAAATAGAGCTACTGCATGACCCAGCCATTCCACTCTAGGTGTATATCTGAAAGAAATGAAAACACTAATTTGAAAAGATACTTGCACCACAGTGTGCATAGCAGCATTATTTACAGTCTCCAAGATATGGAAGCAACCTAAGTGTCCATCAAAAGAAGATATGGTGTATATGTGTGTGTGTGTGTATACATACATACACACACACACACACACACACAATGGAGAACTATTCAGCCATTAAAAAGAATGAAGTTTTGCCATTTGCAACAACATGGATGGACTTGGAAGTTATTATGCTAAGTGAAATAAGTCAGATAAAGACAAATACTGTATGATATCTCATATATGTGCAATCTAAAAAATGCTATGAACTAGTGAATATAACAAAAAAGGAACAGATTCACAGATACAGGGATACAGTGTTTACCAGTCAGGAGAGAGAAGGAGGGAGGGGCAATATAGGGGTAGGGGATTAAGGGATACAAACTGTTATGTATAAAATAAACTACAAGGATATATTATACAACACAGAGAATGTAGCTAATATTTTACAATAACTATAAATGGAGTACAACCATTAAAAATTGTGAATCATTGTATTATACACCTGTAACTTATATAATATTGTACATCAACTATACTTCAATAAACTTTAAAGAATGAAGTAAAAGAATAAAGGATACATTTTAAAGATAAGATATTCCCTATTTTAACTGAGTTAGAAGACTATGTCTTATAGCTAAATTAGCTTCTGTTATAAACACTTTAAATCTTTGCTTGAAGTTTTCTTTTGCTTATGGCTTTGTTCTAATTCACTATTTGATCACTTAACTGTGAAATCATACAATCTGTGCTGAAATCGTAATCAAGTGTGTTTTATTATTCACCAAAGATATCTCTAATGTTCCTAGGTTAATGGTATGCAGTACTTTGCACTTTATTTTTCTGTATAAAAGTTTTAAAGAAAGACATCTAGCCTAAGTGTTGTGATTTGTTGATACAGAATAGATACATTGTGACGGGAAGGAAAGGTGTTTACTAAGAAAAGCTGAATAGTGAACTAAGAAACAAACAGCTTACACATCATCTATTCTAATATTTCTCCCAACAGAGAAATTCCTCCTATATGCCAAGAAGACAGTGTCCTTTACAGGCCCAAATTCTTCCAGCAATGGTAAACTCTCTACTCTGTGTATCCACTCATCCTTTTTTAATATAGTGCTGACTTAGCAGGACTTCATCAAAGTGACCCCAAACCTGCTTGCCTATAACTTCCAAATGTTGATCCTGTTCTTTGGAGATACACAAAATAAGTGTAACCTCTCCCTTAAAGCATTATGGTACAGGGAAAATATGTTTTATTTTGATGAATATTTTTGGCCAAGTTCAACTTATTTTCCTTTCCACAGGAATTTTTTGTGTGCATAGTTGTATAATTTATCATCCAATGTTTCCTGAGGTAGTTTTCCCCTTCTTTCTTTCTTTTTCTTGAAGATAATTTTGCATTTTATCATTTACTGTCTTACTTGTATTTTAATTACTAGTTTAATTACTAGTTTAATTTTTTGATATGCATGTGAAATAAAAACATTACACACACATAGACATATAGGTACATACATAGATGCAGAGGTACATACATGTCTATCTACCTGTCTATCATCTATCATCTGTACACACACACACACATATCAGAGTATCTCTGCTAGAGTTTAACTTCTCTTTTACTGTCTCACTGTTTCAATCATTCTACTATTGATACCTCTCAAACCACTCACAATTTGGTCACCTTCCAGGAGAAAAGTTCTTTATGGAAGCCATGTTGTAAGGAGGGACAGAGGAGCCAGTAAGAAGAAAAAATATTTACCATAAGTGCATAAGGAATTTGTCAGGCTTCATTACCTCTGTTTAATTAACTAATTGTTCATATATATGCCTTGTCAAAATGCTTTTAGAATAGGATTAGGACAAAAATACTATTTTGGACATTGCTGACTTAATACAGATTTTCATCCTAATGAACCAAAGCCTGCCTCACTATAGCTTCCAACCACTGATTCTTTTCTTTGGAGATGTACAAACTTAGTGAGTTTGTATATCTTCTTTGGAGATATACAAACTCACTCCACCTCACCATCTGTCATAAAACTCTGTGATACACTTATCTCAACTCCTTGATACAGAAAAAATTACTGTTTATTCTGGAGAATATGTGGTTAGATTGAGGACTCACAGATAATTCAATTCTTAGGTTTCCTGCTTGAATGAACAGTGATAATATTTAACTTGATGAGGGGGACATGAAGTATGAAACAGGTTGGTGAAAAAAATCAAGATTTCTGTTTTATACATGTTAGACTTGTGGTATCTGAATTGTGATCTCTGGAAGACATGTGATTGGAGATATCAAGAACAGCAGTCAATTGGATATTCAAGTTTGGGGCTCAGATTAAAGGTTTTGGCTGAGGACGTGAATTTGGAAGTCATATACATAAATACAGTATTTAAATCTTTGTGAAAGGATGACACCCTTTACAGAGAGTATATAGTGGGCAAGAATAATTCCAAGGGCCAGTCCCTGAGAAACCCAACAGTTTCAGTCAGAATCAATAAAGGAAACTCAAAACGTTATAGTAGAAGGAAATCACTAAGTATGACAGAAATATAAAACTCATTATTTCTGAGCCAAACTCATCCAGCTATTCCTCCTTCATTGTCTACTTTAATATTAACTCTTGAATCAAAATATATGTTAAGTAGAATCTATAAATCCTGGTTTGAAAACCCTCCTGGGCTAAGCTGACTGGCTTTTCAGCAGGCATTTCTTTGAACTTAAATGGTGAAGAACATACAGCTGTAACTCTGAGGTATCACCCGCGCAATCTCTGAAATAAACAAGAATCTTGAGAAGTAGGAAAGGAATCTCAGTGGTATGTCACCTGCCCTGTTACTGCACGTGGCTTGTAAAAATCAGGCAATACATATTCCACTGAAATAAAAGAATATGGAAAGCAGTTCATCTTCTATTAGGATATTTCATACTTTTCTGGCTCTTTCATAGGTACTGATTTCATGCTCTAAAGTCAGAGGTGATAGTTTACTATGAAACTAGACTTAAACCATTTTAAATTAAGCTGAAAGAAAAAGAAGAGACTATAAACATTGGACTGAAAAATCTGTTCTTGAGATATGAATGTATGTTAGTGTTACCTGGAAACTTACATATTTTATTATCCTCCAAAATTCCCCTTATAATTTACTTCCCTTTTATTGCTATCCAATTCCTTGGATTCCCATGGGTTTATTTGTACAAGATCAAATTATTTGAATAAATGTAGGCATCAAGTTAATCCAAAAGCAATGTTGTAAGTAATAACGAAATAATAGCATATAGCTAAAAGCCAAAGCAACATAATACAACACTGTTAACATTAACAATGCAAGATGTAAGCAAAGTAAAAACTACAAACTCTACTTTGTTTAGAATGCAACGTGGGATAGGCTTCAGCACTATTTAAATCAAGCTTGTTAAAAGTCAAGAATATTGATTGTAAAATTGTTTCCCTAAACAAAACTTTGACATTGTAAAATTTGAACTATTTTATTTTCATAGCTGAAGTTGTTTATGATAAAATCTACTCTGTGAAAATGTGTTTGGCAACAAACAGTAATCCATCAATATAGCATTACAGACAACAAACAAAAGCTGAATGTCCTTATTTCAAGATAAGAGAAAATGTACTCTAAAGCTGTTCAGTATTTTTCTTATATTTGAATGCTTTAAAAATTCTGCAACATCAGGAGTACATAGTTTGTTATAGCAAAGAGAAAATATCAATTATTAGCTAGTGCAGACTGATTTACCTCTGATTTTAGCTGTTTATGTGGGAGAATAAAATATTCAAACTCAGACAACTTTATTTATGTTCTCACTGAGAGAGGGAGGGAGGGAAGGAAATAAGAAAGGAGGGAGAAGGGGGAGATGAAGACAGAGAGAGAGGGAGGGAGAGGGAGAGAGAATGAATATGAAAAATTGCCACAAAGCAAGTTTAGCAAGAGGAGAAGGAGATACTAATTATTATTGTAGCTTGTGTTTCCTGGCAACACCAACATTAGGTTTAAAATTAAGCAAAGCTATCACATTATCCCACAGTATGTGTTGGCTTATTTCTCCACTTATAAATTTCAAGATATCTAGCTTTCATTATCTTCTCCCCTACTATTCCCTGGAGAAAATATCTTTCAAAATAAAGAACAAAATATATTCAGATAAGTAAAAAAACTGTGCATTGAAAATATTAAAGGAAGTGTTTTTAGGCAGAAGGAAGAAAATGATTCCAAATAGAAGCATATTAAAACAAGAAAGAACATAGGAAAGGGTGAATATCCAGCTAAACTGAAATTAATATTATTTAAAACAATACTATGTTGTAATGTGCAAGTGTATTTGAAATTAAAATAGATGACAAGTGAAGAGAATGGTGAGGTAGTGGCAAAGGAATTAAAGTGCAATAAAATTCATAATGTGAGGTAGTAACAAAAGTAATAATTTAAAGTAACTAATAAGTTATGGGTGCATAGTATAATCTCTAATGTAATTTCAAAAAGACTAAATAATCTACTAATGGACAAAGAGCATAATGAAAATACTTGATTAAAACAGGGAAGAGAAGAAATTGTTAACTACATATACATATATGAATATAAATATAATGCATACATTAATAAGAATTCATCCAGGCAATATAAACATCTTCTACAAATAAAGATCTAAACCCTAAACCCATCATCCTAAAACTGGATTATTTGCTCTCAGCTTATGATATATTTGGATAAAGAAACTAGCAAATTCCAATTCATTGTATCTAAGTAAGTTCTAAAAACAGAAAAACAGATTCTGTTTCCTTTTTTTTCCTTTACACTCTTCTAAAAATTGGTTAATAAAATTAAACATTTCCCACTGAGTCTTTTTCAAATAAGGTTCACTTGACAACATTAGATTTTACTATAATTTTATCACAATTTATATTTGATCTGAAATGTATCATAACTAGCATATAAATAAACACATAAAAATCATACTCATGCCTAATGTACACAGTCATACATCAGAAAGAGAGAGGAGAAAAAAGGAACTTATAAATAGAAATCAATTCTTATGAAGATTTTATGAGCAGATAGAATGTCGTATTTTAGATCCAATGGATTTTCTAAATAATAGATTTTCTGAACCACCAAAATATATGAAATGATTAATTAAAACTAATTTTAAAATACATAATTGAGGATATAACTTAGGATTTAAAAATTATTTTTCAAATATTAAAATTCAACCAAAATACAATAACTTCACATATTTTGTTTTTTTTACAATGCAATACACTTATTCTCAAAATCCAACTATTACCTCTGGAATGAAAGTGTAAGTTTCAAGAAAAAATTTGTGACACAGAAAAAAATAACTTGGAGAGTAGAGAACCACTGAAGATGGCCAAGAGTGTATTTCAGAAAGCAGTTTTTCTAGATTTCTAGAAAATGTTTTTCTAGATAATCTCTTGTACACTTAGTGGAGCATGCCAGCTTATCATGTAGTTTTTTGTTTGTTTCTTTTCATGGCCTAATTAACTAAAAGAATCAGGGAAGAATTCCAATTTTAAATCATTATATAAAATGGGAAAGCCAGATCATACATTTATAGAAATAACTGGCTCAGTTATTGACCTTCACATTTCTTGATTTATAGAAGTATCCATAAATAGCTCCTAGAGATCAATAAGGACAAGTTAAAATACATAGTTAAAAATGGACAAAGAAAATACTATGGAGACAATAAAAAAGATCAGTGGTTGCCAGGGGTGGGGCAAAGATGAATAGGCAGAGCACAGAGGACTTCTAGAGCAGCAAAAATACTCTATACAGTATTATAACAGATATATGTAGTCATACAGTTGTCCAAGCCCAGATATAGGTATTCATACATTTATCCAAACTCACTATGAGTGAACCCTAAGTTAAACTATGGACTTTGATTATGATGTGTCAGTTTACATTCATTACTGGTAAAAAAAAAAAAAAAAAAAAAGTACCATTCTGGAGAGTGATGTTGATAATTGAGGCTATGCACGTATGGGGTACATGGGAAATCTATCTCCCTTGCAACTCTGTTACAAAACCTAAAACTCCTCTAAAAAAAATAGTCATAAAAAATGGATGAAGAACATGAATGCTTCACAGAAGAAATTCAAATTTAAATCTGATCAAGTGAATACATATGTACATGCAAACTGAAACAATAGGACATCCTTTTAGCTTCTTAAATTGGAACATAATTTTTAAAAATGATAATACTTAACATTTGAAAGTAAATGAGAAAATAATTTTATATGTAAATAATGGAAGTATAATTTAACTTTGCTCTTTCACATATTTTCTGAATTCTGTTTTTACATGTGTCTCTTGTAGACAATGTAGAGTTGTGCTATGATTTTTCTAATGTGATCCTTTTTCTCTTTAAATGGGGTAAAGTCATTTTACATTTACTTTATGACAGATATGTTTCTAACCTATTCCGTATTATTCTGTGATAGATTTCTGTTCTCATACTGTGTTTTATTGTCTTGTTTGCGTTTGTATATTTTCTGGTATTTAGCAAGGTTTTGTTCTGAGTCTGGTAGTTACCTTTATAATTGTTACTATATAAGGGTATTTCCTAGCTTTCTATTTCTTTAAGGATCATAACTATTAATTCCCTATGAGAAAAAAAAGCAGAAAAAAAGAAGAGAAAAAAGTGAGCTTCTCTTTTTCTCCTTTACATTCCTTTATTTCTCTAAGATAAGTATATACAATTATGTACTTTCTGTGTTTACCTTTATACTGTTATACTATCATGGGTTTTATAAACAGAGTAATGGTAGCTTTATAGATGTGATAATCAAACTTCTCTGCATCTCTTCTTATATATCATTTTTCCCTTCTACACCACCTTTCTACATTGTAGAGTATGTAATTCTGATTTTTACATCTTTACAAGATTATATATTAACATCCTACTTAATGACGAGAAAGCTAGAAGCATTTCCCCTAAGATCAGGAACAAGGTAAGGAAGTTCCTCCCTATTACTCCTTTTCAATATTGTACTGGAAGCCCTAGTTAATGCAATAAGAAAGGGAAAGGAAATACAAGATATACATATTGAGAAGGAAAATATAAAAGTGGCTTTGTTCACAGATGCCATGACTGTCTACATAGAAAACATTTAAGAACTGAAACATACACACACACCCCTGAAACTAATAAGCAATTACATCGAGGTTACAGGATATAAGTTTCTTATACCAATCAATTGCCCTCTCATAAACCAGCAATAAAAAAGTAAAATTTGAAGTTAAAACACAATACCATTTACATTTACACCCCCAAATTACTTAGGTATAAATGAGGAAAATTACAAAACCCGTATGAAACAAAGACAAACTAAATAAATGGAGCGATATTCCATGTTAATGGACAGGAAGACTCAATATTGTCAAGATGTCAGATCTTCCCAACTTTATCTACAGATTCAATGCAATCTCAATCAAAACCTCAATGTATTATTTTGCGTAGATTAGCAAACTGATTCTAAATTTATACAGAGAGGCAAAAGACCCAGAATAGTCAACACAGTATTGAAGGAGAAGAACAGTTAGTGGCTTGACAATGACTTGCACTAGAAAAATGATAAAACTTTTGTCATACTATGTGTTACTGAAACATTTATTAAATAGCAAAATATTTACCAGCTGATAATTTTATAGTGTTCTACTTCACACTAGAATATGAATGCCCTCTTGAAGGACTTTTAATATTATCATATAATATGATCAATAAACATTTTATTTGAAAATGGAGCCCATATAATTTTTCTGAACAACATAAACGGGAGTTATTTTCCTCATGAATGCAAGTGTGTGTGTGTGTTTGTCTTGTTGTTTACAGTAATTAATATGCAAATTCAGGGATTATTTCTCTAAGCTGTTGCATGGAGTTTAAAAGATCCAAATTAAAGCATTTTTTAATTGGCACCAACTATTTAGTTTTCAATCAACTTGAAAAATATACAGTTGACTCTTCATATCTGCAGATTCTGCATCCACAGATTCAACCAACTGCAGACTGAATATAGTACATGGTCCATGGTTGGGAAAGGGAGGGTTGACTGTAAGGGACTTGAGTATCTACAGATTTTGATATTCGCAGTGTGTCCCGGCACCAATCCTCCCGTGGTTGCTGAGGAATGACTGTATTTTTAATTCAGATTTCCTCAGAGTAAATAAAGCATAGCCCATCCCTTTTCAGCAGAATTATTTGAAGTTCCTAAAATGCTAAAATGCCACCATTAAAAGTAATATAATGTGCCTCTGATGTATCAAAGGGGGAAAAAAACCTGCCTTGGCTTACTTAGGAATGTGAGAATTGTTTACATTATCAAATATATTAACAGATTAAAAGATCATTTCAGTATACTCTGGATAATGTTTTATTAAAACCATTGATGATAAATACTCTTAACACACGAAGGAAAACGTCCTTGTCCTTACAAAGCATAATCTAAAATGTCAACAGGTAAGATTATGTAATAGCAGTATCTCATTTTGCATAAATTTTTTATAAGGCAGCTCAGGGCTCCAAAAGGAAGTATGCCTGCAAACAAGGTGAAAACTACATAACCTTTTACAACCTAGCCTCAAAAAACAGCAGCATTTATTACACATTCTCTTGGTTACAAATAAGTAACAAGTCTGTTCTGGATACAAGAGGACATAACATAGATCCACCTCTTGAGAGGAGAACTATGAAGGTCACATTGTAGAAAAGCATTGGCTAGACAGAATTTTTCACCATCAAAAAAAAAAAAAATCTGCCATAGTCTGCTATTTGGCCACAATTCATATCATTTCTATACGCAAAATATTCTCATTCTTTCCTCTAGGACCACCAGTCTCAGCTTATTACAGCAGTAGTTCAAAAACTATGTGCCCAAAGTTCAGATACTCGTGAACTGTATCAGGTCTACATGTGGAAAAGACTCCTCAAGTACTGTTCCTCTGGTAAACTAAAAAGACAATATATCTCCCACTATTACAGCCAACATGCAATTGTGTGAAAGGCATAGAATAACAACCATAGACACTCTTATTAGTCTGCTTGGGCTACCATCACAGAATACCACAGACTGGGTGACTTAAACAAACAAAAAAAAAGCCAAAAAAAATTACTTTTTCACAGTTCAGTTAGCTTGGAAGTCCAAGATCAAGGTGCCAGCAGGGTTGGTTCCTGGTGAGACCTCTCTTCCTGGTTCCTCACTGTGTCCTCACATGGCCTTTTCTCTGTGAGTATGCATCTCTGATCTCTTCTTAAAATTACAATAGTTCTATTGGAACAGGGCCCCAACCTTATGACCTCATTTAACCTAATCTCCTGGAAGCTCTCTCTCTAAATACAGTCAGATTGGGAGTTAGGGCTTAAACATATGAATTTTGAGGGGATACTATTCAGTTCATAACACATTTCTATTCAAAAATGTGGAAAATTGGAAGCACATAGTAGTCACTGGACAACCACAATTCTAAAATCCAGCTAGGACCAGGTTCCCACTTCCTTGATTAGGGTTTATCTGTGTTTTCTGGGTTCTCCACATCTCCTGACTCTGTCCTCTGGGCTCTTCCACTCTCTGTATAAGCTCTCTTTTCTATATAAAGTGGCATGGTCTACAAGTGAGTATCTTTCTAAGCTTGCTTCTTATTTGTCAAAGGCTTCTTTTCATTGAATACTCATTAACCCTTTCACTTCAAACTGATACAATTTCTTTACAGTGTTACGGACTTGCTGTGAATCAGTTGATAATCTACTTTGTTAAAAAAAAAAACGTGAAAACAGAAACAAATAGAAAACATGCCAATAGCTTTAGCCATATGTCCGCCTAAAATATAAAACATATTCCTCAAATCCAGGTTTATCTACAACCACATGACTTGAGCTGACCAGAACACAGCTGAATGGATTGCAGGTATTCAACCAATCTAATAGAAATCAACCTATAGAATGACAGAATCTGAATAGATTATTTTGAACCAATGTGAACTATAAAAAAAGACACAGAGGCTCTAGTCAGTTAATTCTAGAAGCTAAATTTAAAAGACCAACCCTGAGTATAGCACATGAAACCAAAGTCATGTGTATGTCAAATTAGTGGTGAGTAGACATCTGAAGAGATAAATTTAAAATCTTTATAATCCTGTTTCAGAAAGGAGAACAGAACAGAGGACAGAAAGGCAAAGAAAGGAAATAAATGAATCCAGCAGACATTTGAATTTTCTAATCCCCAGTAGTGCAGCCTTATGTATTTACTGGTCTATTTACAGATGATTATTTGAGTTAAAAATATATCACATAACTGCATCTGGATTCAATGATATTCTCATGTAGACCAAATTACCCACCCTTTCGTTCTTCAGTTTGAGTAATTTTTATCTCATATTTAATCTCTGAATAATCTCTAATGAGAAAAAATTCCCAAACAGGATGGTAGCTTCAGAGTATTGTCAAATTTATTCAACATAGTTGGTTATAATGGAAACTTTAAAGCTGGGTTAAGGAGACTATACATTATAGGAGTGGAATTCTGACTAAAAATGATCTCCTGAACCTTTAGAGAACAGAATTTTATACCCAGGAAATTATTAGTATTCCCAAAATTCATTTCATAAGAAAAACAATACAGAAAGGTGAAACAAAACATACACACTAAAAAAGTGAAATTAAAACTTGGGCATTCCAGAGATAAACCCACGCACATATGGTCAACTTATCTTTGATAAAGGAGGCAGGAATGTACAGTGGAGAAAGGACAGCCTCTTCAATAAGTGGTGCTGGGAAAACTGGACAGGTACATGTAAAAGTATGAGATTAGATCACTCCCTAACACCATACACAAAAATAAGCTCAAAATGGATTAAAGACCTAAATGTAAGACCAGAAACTATCAAACTCTTAGAGGAAAACATAGGCAGAACACTCTATGACATAAATCACAGCAAGATCCTTTCTGACCCACCTCCTAGAGAAATGGAAATAAAAACAAAAATAAACAAATGGGACCTAATGAAACTTCAAAGCTTTTGCACAGCAAAGGAAACCATAAACAAGACCAAAAGACAACCCTCAGAATGGGAGAAAATATTTGCAAATGAAACAACTCACAAAGGATTAATTTCCAAAATTTACAAGCAGCTCATGCAGCTCAATAACAAAAAAACAAACAACCCAATCCAAAAATGGGCAGAAGACCTAAATAGACACTTCTCCAAAGAAGACATACAGATGGCCAAGAAGCACATGAAAGAATGCTCAACATCATTAATCATTAGAGAAATGCAAATCAATACTACAATGAGGTATCACCTCACACCAGTCAGAATGGCCATCATCAAAATATCTACAAACAATAAATGCTGGAGAGGGTGTGGAGAAAAGGGAACACTCTTGCACTGCTGGTGGGAATGTGAATTGGTACAGCCAATATGGAGAGCAGTATGGAGGTTCCTTAAAAAAGTACAAATAGAACTACCATATGACCCAGCAATCCCACTACTGGGCATATACCCTGAGAAAACCATAATTCAAAAAGAGTCATGTACCAAAATGTTCATTGCAGCTGTATTTACAATAGCCCAGAGATGGAAACAACTTAAGTGTCCATCATTGGATGAATGGATAAAGAAGATGTGGCACATATATACAATGGAATATTACTCAGCCATAAAAAGAAACGAAATTGAGCTATTTGTAATGAGGTGGATGGACCTAGAGTCTGTCATACAGAGTGAAGTAAGTCAGAAAGAGAAAGACAAATACCGTATGCTAACACATATATATGGAATTTAAGAAAAAAAATGTCATGAAGAACCTAGGGGTAAGACAGGCATAAAGACACAGACCTACTAGAGAACGGACTTGAGGATATGGGGAGGGGGAAGGGTGAGCTGTGACACAGCGAGAGAGAGGCATGGACATATATACACTACCAAACGTAAGGTAGATAGCTAGTGGGAAGCAGCCGCATAGCACAGGGAGATCAGCTCGGTGCTTCGTGACCACCTGGAGGGGTGGGATAGGGAAGGTGGGAGGGAGGGAGACGCAAGAGGGAAGAGATATGGGAACATATGTATATGTATAACTGATTCGCTTTGTTATAAAGCAGAAACTAACACACCATTGTAAAGCAATTATACCCCAATAAAGATGTTAAAAAAAAAATGAAGTACCATACTAATTTAAAAAAAAAAAAGTTGGGCTTTCATATATTTGTGATTCCATTTTTAAAGCCAACTCTTCAATTTATAATATGATTCAATATTGTTATGATTTACATTCACTGTACATAGTTTGAATGTTTTATTAAAAATACAAAACCCTAAAACTCATAAAAATAATGTTATAAATTATTCCAATATGAAACATGGATAGAAGTTTAATTCAGATATTTCAGAGTTGTCTCAGGGTTATCTAAAATGCCACACCTGTTTGCTCAGGGGAAAACTAAAAGCAGAAATTAATAACTCTGTCATTCTTATTTGAATAATATGTACAAAGATCTTTTTTTTTCTCACATAGCAAGAATCAGCTAACCAATACTATGGATAAGAATGATAAAACTCATATAATTGGAAAACCAAGTAATCATTTCTCTGGGGTACCTTAACCAACAGACCTTAAGAATTATTTAAACTACAATTAATTATATTCAAACTTAAAACTAGGTGACAGTGTTTAAAAGTATATCAAATTTTCTAATTTTCTCACTCTGGGTATTTTCTTTCAACCAAAAATGTCACATATGCAACACAGCACACAGAAAGCAAAGAATTGAATAAAACAATTATTTTTCAGGAAAAACTGATCTGGCATTCCAAAAGTGCAATAACACATCTTCAGAACTCAAACTCATATTCTTAGTGTAAGTGAGTAACAAACCTAAATCTATGTGCAGGAGATAATCACAACTATCATATTTCTAATCCTGCCAGCTGAATCAACTTTGCTGATGTGGAATTAGATTTTAGTTAGCCCCTCACTACTGACTATAAGCAATAATGATATTGAGTCTTGATTCTTATAGCATTCTTTGGTTTCTCTTTTTTATATTCTTTTTTCCCAGCTTTATTGAGATATAATTGATATGTCATGTAAGTTTGATTACAACATGTTGAGTTGTTACACTTACATGTTGCAAAATAATTTCCACCATATTATTAGCTACCACCTCCATCACATCACATAATTACCATTACTTTCTTTGTGGTGAGAACACTTAAGCCCTTTTCCATCTTCTGGCTTGGTGAGCCTCACTATCCCTATAATGTTCCTGTGTCATAGTCTTTTTATCCGATACACTGACAGAGGAAAGCTGTCTGATGGTTGTAGGTATGACTATTTCTAGCTGCCTGTACGTCACGTTAACTGAAGACTAATTTAAATCATGAGACCCCACTGTAATATGCACTGCAGTAATACACACTGGCATATATTATTGTTCTAGTAATATAAGAAATAATCTGGACTTTTAAGATCTTTGGCTTAAACTTCACTAACGAGCCATCCTTGAAGTAAATTTTTGAAGGGAACTGCTAAGAATGAGTAATATGAATGATATGAAAATGCAATTCGCATGTGGATAGCAATCAATTTATGGAAAACATCTCATATGGATAGAAGCTTGGTTTTTTCCTACATGTTTATTAAATATTTATATGAAGCATAGCTATATATCTGAAGTTTTACTTAATTAGATACAATTAAATACACATTTTTCACGTTGTACTTATATTTCAATGTAAGTTAAGGAACTGTCCTGAGTATGGCTTAAGATAATTTTTATAAGACAGAAGTACACAGTTTGCCAAAAAGAGAAAGGTACTGTACTTTTAGATAACATGGGTAAATTGATGCATTATAGAAATTCTGCACATCATTTATACATGTCTAAATGTAATAGCAAAAAATGCATCATCGTACATCATTTCCCTTTCATTATTTAAAGTATACTAAGGTCACCTCCAAAGTTAAGAAAATATTGGCCATTTTATTTATTATGGGATGGAAAACAAAACCAGTAATCTCTTTTAGGACTGCAAGTACATTTTCCCTTTGAATTTTGTTTCTTCCCCCTCTCTTTTATGATATCTTGATGCTGATTTTACCAGGGAAACAAAGACCATGATAATGTGAAACATAAATTTCCTGAGCTAAATGGAGTCCAGTAAGTGAAACACTGAATGCAAAGCTGTTAGATAAGGAATGGCAGGTTACCATAAATTAAGCAATAGCCATTCAGGAGAGTATGACAGTAGAATTTTAAAAACCTCATTTATCAACTACTAAGAATATATCCTATTTACATAGGCAGAATGTTTAAAGAATGTGAAAAATAAACTTTATAAAATCCTTCTTTCCATCTTTGACAATACGTAAGAACATATTCTAATCAGATAGGTGTTAAGTCCATTATGCCTATTGACGGTTTGATTATACAGTGGCCAGGAAATATGGAATCTTTTTATTTATTTTACGTAAGTTAAATCTATTTACAAGTAATTCTGAAGGGCCTGGGCTATTGTGAGAAGTCAAGGAAGGGAAAGTTTTTGTGTGCTAATATGGAAAATAAGAGTCTAATTCTCATATACTGAATGATAAAAAAGGGATATAGACTATAGATAAGGTAGTTACAGAGATGCATAACCAGTTCATACTTTCTTTTATACCAAATGTTACATTTTAACTCTAAAAAGTATGTGTATTGAGATTATGAAGGGAGTGACAACTACATTTAAAGATCTCATATTCCTTAGCTACAGTGGATAGAAAATCCCTCTACCCTAAATGTTGAGGTTTTGTTGGTGATGAACTTCCCCAAGAACTGCATTTCTGCTCCAAATTGATCACCCCCAAAAGAGAAAGAAATTAGAGGATTGATAAATGGGCTTAATAAAGACACATGCAAATGCTTTTTTCATAATCCTTATTATAACTCATTACTATCACTCCCGCCAACTTGAAGGTTTATAAATTACCGAACAGCCATAGCTGTTTTTTTCATTATTTGACAATTACAGTTGAAAACATTGCACTGGCACACTAATCCTATTTTGCTCAATGGTTTTGGCACCTGACATCCATTTAATGAGCATAAGTTCACAGGTGGAAAAACATTTTAAGTAAATTTATAAAGAGAAAGATTCATCACAGTTTTTAAATCACAAAAATATATGTTAAAAATTAGTAGTTAAAGTTGTTTCATATCATTGGCAGGCACTATATTTACTGTAAACTCATCGATGGATGTCTGGTTAGGTGACAAATAGCTTGAACTCTATTTCAATTTCATACCCATCAAAATCTTTTCTGTTTATTTCTACTAAACTGGAAAATATCAACAGCCATAAGTCATTAGGATTCAATATTTTGTAATCTTATTTGAAAAAATTTGGTATTTCAGAAACAGTAAACTCATACAAATTAAAGAGGATTCTCACTGAAATATCCATTGTTTAGAAAAGAGACGTGCATATCGCAACAAAATCTAGAAAGTCAACTGTTTTAACTTTGCAGATAATGCCATAGGTCTGAATCACAGATTTAAAATAATAATTATCTTTTATTATCTTTATTATCTTAATTGATCCCCTTCTCCTCACGCAAGAAACAGGCCCTGAGAGAAGGATTATGTACATGAGGTGGAGGGAATACTGGAAGAAGACAGGAGAAATGATTAAAAAAAAAAAAAAAAAAAGTTTGGGCAGCCAGTATGGGGAGAGTTACTGAGCCAACTTTACAGTGAGTGACTGAAGTTTAAACTCTTAGAGAAAATCTTGGAAATAGTACAAAATACCTGCTTCAAAATTATCCTCAGGCAAGGGAGCTGCAATAATAATAGTTTTATATCCATCAGTAATTCATTGGGTAAAGACTGCCTCCAAAGAGACATTAAATCTTAGCCAATTCTAATCACGTATGCTCACAGGCAAAGCATATGCTAGCAACCCAAGGGTGACAATGACCATGATGTATGTGTTGACCACCAGAAATCAGGCTGAGGGACACTGAAATGGTATGTGGATCTGAGGGTAATTGGCTGAGCACTGAAAGTGTCTGCTACATTTCTCTTTACCAGTAGAATTCACATTCTATATCAACACGACATATGTTTATTATGAGCACTTATTAAGTTCTTACCCACAGATTTTTTGTTACTATTTTTTCATTAATTTTGTATTTCAATTATTCAGTTTGGAGGCAATGGTCAATCTCTGTATTTTAGACATAAATTATGCAAAGCAATATGACACACAAGAAAAGTCCATGGAAATTGTATGAGAATGCATTAACAAAACACACTGTATTCTATTAACTAAACATTACCTCAATAAATTAATATATCTGTATAACATATTTAACATGTTTACAAAGCATCAAAATTCTTGTGCTGCTAGGTGAAAGGTATATGAGAGTTCTGTATTACTTTTGCAACTTTTCTGGAAGTTTAAATTTAAGTAGGTAAAATAGTTAAAAAGTTTTCTGGAAGTTTACATTTAAATAGTTAATTTTTTCTTTTAATATCAAGAAGAACCTGGTTGTGACAAGTGGGATGATAAAAGCATGAAAAATATAAAGTGAATGCTAAATATTTAATAATTATTAATCATATATTTCATATCTGTCACATAAATGCGTCATTGCTTAACTGCCTTTTCACCTTAAAACTGTTTGACACCTGATAGACTTTCAGAATACACCAGTTTTTCATAGGTTTTATTGTGAAAAACACTACCCCAAAAATATAGCATGCAAGTCAGGCTACGATGCATCTTTAAGGTGAAACTGTAGGACAAGAAATTAGATGCTCTGTATTTGCCACTTTTCCAGAACTTAAAACAAAACAAAACAAGATCTTGTTGAACCAAAGATCAGATATGGACTGTTTACAACAGCTGTTATTAATTACTTTCTTCCCTGATGACTAAAAAGCAGATGTGATAATTTAAATGACAGAAGTGTCATATATCAGTCAGAAGGAATAATATCCTCAGAGTACTACTTGTTCACAAGTAGAAATCAATCTGTTGTTTAGAGCAAATTACAAAATCTTATTTGTGTAGACCCTGTTAGCCTGGAAGAGCCTCGTTTGGTTGAAGCTGGTCTGCCGTTGTCACTAAGTCTGATTCTCTGTTGATCAGAGGATGCCAAGGCTCAGCTTCACCTTCACCATCTGGCTGTCATGGAACATTCAAGGGAACGAACAGATGTGTTCAGAGGATTCCTACCAAATATAAGGCCTAGAAATGTCTCAATTAAAACTCTCTTTCTCATTGTATACCCTTATATATATGAGAATGGCTAAAACTTTTAATAATGAAATATTTTTAAAAAGCACTAAAATAACAACATCCATAATTTTTCAAACAAATAACAAAGATCCCTCATGATGTTAAAATGATCTCTAAGTAGCTTCTCTTGGATATTTTCACCATAGGATAAAGAGATGTCATATAGATATGTATGAGAATAAAATCTTATGGTAGGTGACATAATTTATATATTGATTGAAGACATAAGGACACATGCTTAAATCTATTATATAATTCGTAGTATAATAAATAAAAAGCAAGTCCCCAACATTTCTTTATTTAATATAGATATGTCAATGTGTTTATACACTGAATTATACTATAAAGCTCTTGCAAGCAGTAAATCCCTCTTTGACTAGTGCTCTCTTATTTTTTTTCTGTCACAATACATTTTCTAAATAAGGCATTATGTTTATAGTAGTTGAATATATGAGTCAATAAATAGCTCTTAAAGGTGATGGAATGCCAAAACAAAGCAGAGATGTTTGCTAACCACCAAGCCATCCGTTTGTAATATGTATCAGTATGATGGACATTATTCCCACTAGTCTAAATATTCACACAATAAAGGAATCAACAATTTAACGTAGTCTATTCCAAAGTTGTACTGTTTTGAATCAGTATATTATTTTGTCAGTGAATAAAATAAGTAAAACACATTACAGCAAAACTCATTAAGTATTTCCTATTGCAAATCTGTAGATTAGGGAATTGATCCTTTATATAATAGTTAATGTTAGACAGTTTCCCTTATTTTAATAAATATGTCTGTTACACCGTTTGCTATTACATGAGTACATAGTCTATCCTTTTGATTTCTATTGCCACGTTTCAAAATTTCACCTATGGACATTTTAGCAACAACTCATACCTTAAGGACAGGTTAATATTTCTACTTTTATAAGTCACCAAAAGCACAGAAACCTCTAAAGGGAAACCAAAACGAGCTGTTTCTTAGCCTACTGTGGGATCTAAATAGTAAATACAAATTAAATAATGTTTTAATTACATTAAATCCTCATTGTTATTTTACTTTAAATTTTGTGGGAAATTTTAAAAAACATAATCCCAGTTATGTGATATATTTTTAACTCAAATAATCATCTGTAAATAGACCAGTAAATACATAAAGCTTTCTTTATAGATTAAGCATGATCAAAACTTACTGTTCCAGTAACAGTACATGTATTTTAGGGAATATGCAACCAATACTAAAACAGCCTTGAAAATAATCTGGAAAGAAGGAAGAACAACATATGTATTTCTGTGGATAGTGAATTTCAGAGAAAGGAAGCCTAGAACATTGTAATGCAACATATTAAATGCTGATAAAAGTAAAAAATAGACAGAAATATAATATTGTTTACTAGAGATGCCATTTTTCTCTTGCATTGGTATGTAGCAGTACACGTGAAAGGGTAAAATACGAATAGAAATTAAACCATATGATCCAGCAATCCCACTCCTGGTCATATATGCAGAGAAAAACATGGTTTGAAAGGGTACGTGCGCCCCAATGTTCACTGCAGCACTATTTACAATAGCCAGCACATGGAAGCAACCTAAGTGTCCATTGAAAGATGAATGGCTAAAGAAGATATATACATATATACAATGGAATATTACTCAGCCATTAAAAAGAATGAAATAATGCCATTTGCAGCAACATGGATGAACTTAGAGATTATCATACTAAGTGCAGTAAGTCAGACATAGAGAAATATGATATCACTTATATGAGGAATCTAACAAAAAATGATACAAATGAACTTATTTACAAAGTAGAAACAGACTCACAGACTTAGAGAATGAACTTATAGGGGGAAGGGTAGGGGGGAGGGATAGGTTGAGAGTTTGGGATTGACATGTACACACTGCTGTATTTAAAAAAGATAACCAACAAGGACCTACTATATAGTACAGGGAATGCTGCTCAATTTTCTGTAATAACCTAAATGAGAAAAGAATTTGAAAAATAGACACATGTATATGTATAACTAAATCACTTTGCTGTACACATGAAACTAACATAACATTGTTAATCAACTATGCTCCAATATAAAATAAAAATTTTTAAAAATTATAGTCATCCCAGTGGATGTGGAAAAAAAATAAATGAAAGATATAAAATAGTAGCAGAATTGAACAACAAAATCAGATAATCTTATAGCAGTATTGTTAGTAAACAGTCCCATGATCTCTTCTAAGAACTTGTCATTAATTAATGTGTAAAACAACCATATTTGTACTTCCATTTTACGGGCAAGGAAACTAAGTTACAGAGATGTTGAATTCCTTTCCCAGAATAAGGAGAATGAAAATGTTTATTATAAGCCTATGAAATATGAAATAAGGCTATGAAAATGTTTATTTCAAATTGGAACTACTATGCTATATTTACCCCAGGTGTGTGTTTGTGCTTATGTTTAAATACGTTCCTTAATTTTTAGAATTCCAGAGTTAAAATCAAAACATCTGTACTTAAATGGCACCAACGCATCTAATTGATCATTCTTTCCACTGGCAATACCACCCTGATTATAGGAGGAGGGACATAGCTCTTAGTAATTGATTGATTAGTCTTAACATCTTCAAATTAAAATTTCTAACACTCTAAACCCTCAAACATATACAGAACACTCAGTGCTTCCTCTCTTGGTGTGACACCCTGTAACACTTTGAGGCGGCATTTCAACCTAAAATTATAGCAGTAAACACACACTCACACAGGCATATCCACCTAATTAAAGAGACTTTAAATAAAAATATACAATCTCGTAGGAAAGGTGCTAGTATCAGAAATCACAGTATACTGGTCTGCAATTGACAATCAACATAATTTTTGTAGTGTTATATTGATCATTGCTATTTGGTATTCTATATTCTCCATCTTTATCATTTTGTCTTATGGTTTTCAAAAAGAAATGCAATTTAATGTCCGCAGTATTAGCAAAAAAGATTTTCTCTTTTTATCCTCCTGTAATATTCAATACTGTATATGCGGAACTATATTTTTGTCTTCTAAACATAAGGCAAAGTGTCTTCTTTTTTTTTTTTTTTTTTTTCCTGTTATAGAGACACCACTCTCACCCACGAGAATAACATTCAGAGTAGAAGTCTGTAAGGATGCAAACAACTCCAGCTACTTGTGTTTTGACATTTGTTTACTAGCAGGTGGTCTGTTTCTTGGAATTTTTTTCAAAACAAACGTTCTGGACCAGAAAATTAGTTCACACTAGATTACAATATGATGGGTAACTGAAGCATTTATAGCTACAGACATTAAAGGGCAGCTTCATCAATTAGATTCTCAAACTTCTGGCAGAAAATCAGTGTTCTGTTTACACTATTTCTTTTCTTAAAGTACTAATCTTCCTGTTCAGAGAGAGCACTATATCTTATATGTTTTACTGTTTCTTTTGTGGAACTGTTTTTAAATAAAATTTTAAATAAAATAAAATAAAACTAAAAATAGAACTACCATATGACCTAGCAATCCCCCTACTGGACATATATCCTAAGAAGACCATAATTCAGAAAGTCATGTACCACAATGTTCATTGCAGCACTATTTATAATAGCCAGGACATGGAAGCAACCTAAGTGTCCATCAACAGATAAATGGATAAAGAAGATGTGGCAGATGTATACAATGGAATATTACTCAGCCATAAAAGGAAATGAAATTGAGTTATTTGTAGTGAGATGGATGGACCTAGAGTCTGTCATACTGAGTGAAGTACGTCAGAAAGAGAAAAACAAATACCGTATGCAACACATACCTATGGAATCTAAAAAAAAAATGGTTCTGATGAACCTAGGGGCAGGACAGGAATAGAGATGCAGACATAGAGAATGGACTTGAGGACACAGGCAGGGGGAAGGGTAAGCTGGGACGAAGTGAGAGAGTAGTACTGACATATATACACTACCAAATGTAAAATAGATAGCTAGTGGGAAGCAGGTGCATAGCACAGGGAGATCAGCTCGGTGCTCTGTGACCACCTAGAGGGGTGGGAAAGGGAGGGTGGGAGGGAGGTGCAAGAGGGAGGGGATATGGGGATATATGTATACATATAGCTGATTCACTTTGTAATACAGCGGAAACTAACACAACATTGTAAAGCAATTATACTCCAATAAACATGTTAAAAAAATCAATTAGGTTACACATTTTATAAGGCCCACTATTTCCCAGCACTCACTGTATTAAGTAAAGTACCAAGTACCACATCTATATTCAGGGTATGGACTTTGGAATCAGACTGATCTTGGTTCAGTTCTATATGTGACCAGTTGAGTCATCTTCAGCATTTACATCATATCTCAAAGCCAGAATTTATTTATAAAATGAAGATAATAATGGTACTTACCTTATAAGTTTGTAAATAAAAGTGATTTTTAGGTCTATGTCTTACAGCCTTGAAATTTGAAATGATAATAAGCTCTTTCTTATGGATAAGGAAATAGTTTCAAAAAATAATCTGGCTGAGTTTTCATCGCTACAAAGTGGAAGAGATAAAACTAAATCCAGGTGTGTCACATACCAAAGCCCCAGTGCAATTCATTAGATTTGGTTGTAGAACCCTTTCTACAAACAAAAATTATGGAGGGGCTAAATATATTTGGAATATATTTTAAGGTGGAATAGCTCTGGTTGAAGGTGGTGCTTCTAGAGTTTATTGAAAAGATAATCACCCAGCCCTACTCTCTCTACCTATGGCCCTTCTCTGCTGCAATAGCAATTAACAGGGTTCTGCACAATGCCAGGAGCCTGACAGCCACTACATTATACGGTTCTATAATGACATGCAATGGATGAGCCAAAGGGGACCACACTACAGAAAGTTTGCCTAATGTATACAATTTTGAAGTGTGGCTATAATCTGAAAAAAAAAAATACCAGCTTACCAAAGCAGCATCTAAAATCCCCATGAGCCACACTGGATTGAGATTGAGAGCATTATACCATTCCTGGGTATCCCTGAGATTTTGTGCGGTGAAAAGAGAAAGGCTGAAGAATACAGCACCCTGTGTTTTTGCCCCACAGACTGTTCATTTTGTCTCCCAAGATGAATTTGAATGACTTCAGGAAGTCAAGGCCCAGGATAAATGGATATATATTATCAATATTATACAGATCTATAAATACCATGATCCTTATCACAGGTGTGTCACCATTATAAATAATGCTTCAGTAAACTCATTTACCAAAGTAGATTCGGCGAATAGGTAAGTAAAAATCAGAACGGTTAAGGACTGAAGTGTAGATAGATCCTGAGAAAATGAAGACAATTAGCACAGACTTCCTTTGGTGAGAGTATGGTTGTAGCAGGAAGGAGTGAGAGCTTGAAGGAGAAATAGCTGAAGGTTTTTTCTTTTTGTCTTAATGGAATACATTGGGGTCTGTTTATTTCAAGGAAAAGAATCGAACAAGGGTGATAAAGTAGCTTTCCAGAAGGGACAGGAGAGGCCAGGAAAAATAAAATCACGTGGATGACTTACACTTCAATAGGTAGAGGGGCACATTTTCCTCCATCTCTGAGAAAATAGGAAATATCCATGAGATCAAGTGTAGATGAATTTGTAAATAGCAGATGTTAGGAAATTCAGGAAGTTGACATTAATTGTTTTTATTTCATACTGTAAAGTAAGAAACAAGAATATCTCTGGAGAATGGGAGAAAAAAAGGCGGTAAAGGAGACTTGAGGAGCACAGTGAAGACTTTTCATAGCTACCAAAGGGAATAATAAGGTGCTGACTAGTGACCTACAATAGAATTGCCAAAAAGTGTTGAACTGGTAGCTGACATTGGGAACCATGAATTTCTAATGACTCTAGCAGTTTTTGTTTCTGATTTTTCTTCAGAAGCACTCAGAAGCATGGGTATAGAAACAAAGAATATGATTATGGGATTCATTTATTATTGGAATTTTGCTGCAAGGGTCCAGGAGAAGGTAAAGCTGCTGCAAGTGTCCAGGAACAGAGCAGTTGAACATACAGGAAAAAGTGCATATAAACATTGAAGAACTTTAGTGAAGGAAGGAAGGAAGGAAGAGAAATGAGGAAAGGACAAATTTGAAAAATAGACAAACCAATAATAGAACAGCAATGATGATATGAATAGTACAATTAATGTGAATAGCTAAGAAGTATTTAGTGATCACTGTGTGTCAGGAACTGTTCTTACTGTTCTTATTGAATCCTTATAACAAACATATAAAGTTGATGTCATTATTAACTCATTTTACAGATGAAATAGCTGAAGTTCCAAGGATTAAGTAAGTAGCCCAAGACCACTCAAATAGCAAGTGGTTAAAACAAGCTAAAGAGACTGAATGTCAAAATGTCTTTGAAAATATGATGAGTCAATGAGTAAGAGGATGAAAAGATGTATGTTAATTGTCAAGTTTAATATTAGAGTCTGGGATTTCAAAAGTAGAGTTTTCAATTAAAATACACATACAGCCAAGGGCTTGTGTTGGTAAAATGGAAAGTGTTGCTATATTAGAGGCTTAATAATTACTATTTTGAGTCCTAAAATTATAAAACAATTTACAGTAACTGCTAGGAAGATTGGTTTTTAAAATCGAGATCTTTTTCCTTATCTCTCAGTTCAAACCAGATATAGGTTTGTTTCTCCGTTTGTTTCATTTTCAAATGGCTTTCTTTACAACACATTCTATGAGGACATTATCTGCATTTGTCCTCATTGTTTAAGGAATGTGTGTGGAGCATTCTCATTCAGGTTTAATAAGATAATGAAGTTAACAGTGGGAATGTCAGGAACTTATGATAGGTGGAAGAAAGCTCATTTATATGAGCATTAAGTTCCTTGAAATTTATGTGTAGAGATAAGATGAGCCATATATTAGAGTCTTCAAAATGCAGGGCAATGGTCAGGAGGTAGATAACAGTAACCAAGTAATGCAGTAATTAATAAATAAGATAGCAAAGGGGTAGGAGCAGCAGTGAGGTAGTCTGAAAACACCTTATTTACATGCAAGCTTTTACTACATGGTGCCGGCACAGTGACCAACCCCAGGGAAGCAGTGCCCACACAGAGAAGTCAGAATTTGGTCAAGGCAGAGAAGCAGTGAAAATATTCTTCCAAAAAATGAGAAATGTGAGGTAATGTTGTTTACTAATTGGATGTGATGTCTTCATAGTATCCAGTGAAAGTGAGGATGGCATTAAAAAATGTGAAATAGAGCTCACTAAAAATACACAATTGGAGAATCTCATTCATGTATAGACATGGTGATCTGTATATGTATATACTTTTTCTTCAAAAGGGTTTCTTGTCTAGTAGAAGAGAGAAAAAAAAAAAAAGCTTTTTTTTGGAGATGGCCAAGCATGACAGGAATGAAATATAAATTTAACCAGTCCAATGTCGATTTTTTTTTTAATGGTAGTATGTTCTTTTGTATTGGAGTCATTGAAAGCTCTGAGTATTGGGTCATGTCTGATTATTCCAGCCACCCTCATGCCTGTAAAAATGCTGGCAATGAAGTCAGACAACCAGTTCCTGGGAGGAACTAACCACCACCCTTGTGCAATAGATTTCAAAGATGCCAAACATTGGTACAAAACGGACTAATCTGTGCAACAGAACATTTTTCTGTGTACTCTCAAAACACCATGTAGTCTGTTATTAATCATGACAATAATGACCAAATCTATACTTTATAATTGTGAGGATAAATTTAGTGATTTGTCCTTCAAATTTTCAGTCTGTGATTTGTATAAATGATGAAGTACAAGCCATTTGTTAAACAAAAATCAACAATGGCGTTCTTACTATTATGTGCTTAACACTTGGGTTATCCAGGCACAGGTTTCCTTTCGTTAAATGTTTCCTTTCATTAAACAAGATTTATTACCTCATTGATATTTTCAAGGGTCACAATTAAGAATCAGATTTAGTTATATGATAAATAAATCCTTGGACACCTGGATCTCACCCTGACTGTAAAGGGTTGGAGTAATTACAGACACAGAGTCACTTCTGAATTTTAATGCTATTTAAATGACTTGGTTATATAATCATTGGCTCCTGAACTTCCTTCCTTAGGTGATACAGACAATACTAATACTTATTTCATAGTAGGTATTATAATAAAATGATAAATATAAAATGTTTAACAGCATCTGGTACATAGTAGGCTCACAAAGATGCTATTTGATATTATTAATGTTGTTATTCTAATTTACTATAGATGTGCTCACAGAAACACTACAAGAATAATGCAACCCATGTGACAAGACTCCCTGTGAACTCAATTTGACTTTAGATTTTGTTAGATGGATGTGAATCGCCCGGGAAGACACTCTATGTTTGCAAGAATTCACTGGGGCTCAGAAAATCTAATAAGGCCAGTATTTCAGAACAGTGAAAGAAAATTCTGGGAGCTCTTTGAATATGATATATTCCATCATGGCAGTTTTTTATCTCTGTTAAAAATGTTGTCTAGGACTCTTTGACTATGTTATTTGAAGACATGGAAAGGCTTTATCCTTGTTACCAAAAAATATAATGAAAATTGATCTTCTACTTGTTCTTGCAGTATATTGTAATACAATAATGAAGGGTAACAGTAAATTTCAGTAAAGGTAAAATTAGGCCGATACAAAAGATTTTTCATGGTAGGTAACAGAATCATCATTATCAGAGGTTATAAAGTCAAATAATATGATATGGATTCAAAAGTGGCTGCTTAATTAATTACGCAAGCCATGTAATTGCAAACTAAGGCAATTTCATGAAGGGTGAAATTTTTAAAACTGAATATTAATTGTACTATACAATATTAGAAGTTCCAGATAAAACCATTCATGTTAAATAATGATGAGAGAAAGGTGAAAACATTTACATAGACTATTATAAGGAGTTGAATTCTCTTTATTTGATTCTTGAGGATGTTGGAAATGCTCCCTCTGGAGAAAGAGCTAGTCACTTTTTTTTTTTTTTAATTATTCTCTCCCAGAGTTCCCCCTTCATTAACATATTCAGCAGAATATAGGACAGAATGACTGTTGAAGCTATTACCAAATACAAAGAGCAACAGGGATTTAGAGATGAGATTTGCAGGGAAAGTAACGTGTAATTAGGTAAATGCAGGCTACATAGATCCAGAATATTAGCTCTAGGTAATCCCCTTTCACTCAGTCTTTCAGCAATATAGATGATAGCTGATAGAGTGATGATAGATAGATGACTGACAGAAAGATATAAATATATATATATTTTAATGTAAAATATATGTCAATATTTTTCTAATTATTGGTGATACAATATGCTGCAAACAAGATAGCATCCTTGCTCTCATGAAGCTTCCTTCATAGTGTGAAAGAGACAGAACAAATCAACGTATAACATAATATAACATCAAGGGATGATTTTAGAATCTGATCATTCCTAGTCTCTTAGAGAGAGAGAGAGAGAGACATGTAAATGTACCTTTCACTTGAAGATGGAGTGTTTTTCATATACGACACTTAGGGTTCAGAAAATCATAGAACACGTATGATAGGCACCTTAGATTTTACCATCAGTTATTGCTTTATAGTTAGGCATTCAATTTGCATAGGAACCTCCAGCAAACTAAGAGTTGTTTCTCAAAAGAAAAAAGTCATTTACTGAAATAATATATAATTGTGTGTCCTAAAACCCTCATGTTCCTCCTGTATTTCCCTTATCAAAATATGCCATAGGTTTCACAGACCTTCCCGACCTGAAAGTGTCAAAAAACAGGGATTCTTGCAATGCAGTCTGAACAGCTTGTAAAACCTTCTTTACCAAGGACCCCACTGGAAACAGGCAGACTTTGAAGTCACTTAGTAAAAAGGTCACAAACATGTTATATTTTGCATTCAAAATTCATAGAAAATCCACCATAAGTCATGCCTCTTTCTGAGTGGTAGTGGATATAAGGAATAACAACTTGTCCTTTACATGATTTTTTTAATCAAAGCATTTAAAGAGCCCAAGATTTGCCCTTCAGATATGCGTGTCAGCATATCTCTAAAGGTTCTCAGATTTGAATCTGACATATCTATCAGTATGTCTTGGGGCACTTAACTTTTAGTAGAGCAAAAATAATCAGCTTATCTCTAGACTTAATTGCAGCCTTAAATCAGAGAAGTTAGTAAACCTCTTAAACAAGAGAAAGTATACTTCTATCCTGACCAGGGCAGGCCAACATCTGTTTTTGCTATTCTGTGTTTTTGTAATAAAGAAACAAACATTTTCCAGATAAATAGCTGTATATCTGGCGGCACGTGCTGTCGATTAGCTATAATAAAGGGATGTCATATAGAACAGCAGTGGGAACCAACTAAACAACATGAAGCCCATACTAGGAATAAGACAATCTTCCCCTAGAACCTCTATCTCCAGTATCAAGTTTGGGCACAAGGATTAAGATTGCACTTTCCCAGACACCTCTGCCACTATTAACACATGCCTAGGGAGAGTGATAGAAATCACCTCTTCTATGTGCAGCCTTACCACCACAATCAGCCTTGAACCTATCAAGATTAATTTAAATAGGACCTGGGACTTCCCTGGTGGCACAGTGGTTAAGAATCCACCTTCCAATGCAGGGGACATGGGTTTGATACCCGTCCAGGAAGATCCCACATGCTGTGGGGCAACTAAGCACGTGCACCACAACTACTGAGCCTGAGCTCTAGAGCCCGCGTGCTGCAACTCCTGAGACCTCGCGCTTAGAGCCCATGCTCCACAGCAAGAGAAACCATTGCAATGAGAAGCCTGCACACCGCAACGAAGAGTGGCCCCCACTCGCCGCAACTAGAGAAAGCCCGTGCGCCGCAACGAAGACCCAACTCAGCCAAAAAATAAATAAATGTATTTTTTAAAAAAGCTTAAAAAAATTTACATAGGACCTTTAATCTGTTACGTTAGTCATCACAGCCGGGCCCAGAATTCTAGGTCCTCTCTCACCTTTTCACACTAATGTCCATATGGCCCTTTATTGAGCCATTCATCCCCGATTCCTGAAACCCTTCAAACCCTCTTTAATTTCTGAAACACTTCAAGTAGAACCCTATTCAGCCCCATTATTTCACCCTTTCCCAGCTCCTAAAACACTAAAAATTAATGATACATCATCATCAAACTCTTTTTTAGATATTCTCTATACTTTCTTGCCCTAAAGGAAACCTAATTCTTCCCTGAGGACTCTGATTTTTCTGCAGGAGTACCTGTGTACTTCTCCAGCCTCCAAAGGTCTGTAGTTCATTGCTGTGTTCATATAATTCTCCTTCCTTTATCCCCAAATCCTCCAGTTTTGAATATCATGTCATCAAATTGGATCATCAAATACACTTGATTGTTGTCATACATACATCCCTAAGATGTTAGTCCTGATTTCTCAATGATTTTATACCCTTCTCACCAACACTATATTCTACACGAGTTATGCTTAAATTCTTTGTTATTTCAAAATACACCTACATGAAAAAAAAAAAGTACACCTACATGGTCCTTCCAATGGCTTTGGCCTTTCAGGCCCTTGAGCTTCTTTTCCCCACTGATCTGGTATTTCTCTGTATGTCAGCTGCCCATTTCCGCAGAAATATTTAGACCATGCCATTATCAAGAACTGCAAATACTCCATGATCTCATCTCCAAGTATCCAAACTCTGAGTACCAATCCTTTGACATTAAGATGACCTCCAATCCATGGATTCTATTATTTTTTCACTGTCTATCTTCTGTTGAATGGCCTTTTCCCCCTTCTTCCCAAGCTTAAATTATATGGCATTATGGGCTGAATTGTGGGCCCCTAAAATCCATATGCTGAAGGCCTAACTTCCAGTATCCCAGAATGTGACTGTATTGGAAGATAGGGCCTTTTAAGAGGTAATTAAGATTAAATGAGATCATATGTGTGGGCCTTAATCCAGTTTGACTGTTGTCCTTATGAGGAAATTTCGACGTACACAAATGACCCCAGGGATGTATATGCACAGAGGAAAGACTCTGAGGACACAGCAGAAAGGTGGGCCATCTGCAAGTCAAGGAGAGAGGCCTCAGGAGAAACCAAATTTACCAACACCTTGATCTTGAATTTCTAGCCTCCAGAACTATGAGAAAATAAATTTCTACTGTCTAAGCCATCTCGTCTGTGGTACTGTGTTATGGCAACCCAACAAACTAATATAGATTTTGGTATCGAGAAGTGGGGCACTGCAGTAACAAATCCCGAAAAACGTGGAAGTCACTTTGGAGCTGGGTAAGAGGTAGAGGCTGGAAGAGTTTTGAGTTGCATGTCAGAAAAAAAGTCCAGATTGCTTTGAAGAGACTGTTAGTAGAAATATGGAAATTAAAGGTGATTCTGGTTAAATCTCAGATGGAAATGCAGAACATGTTTTTGGAAACCGGAGGAAGATCAACTTGTAATAAAGTGGCAAAGAGCTTGACTGAACCGTGAGAGAGGCCTCAAGAGAAACAGAACTTGGCTATACCTTGATCTTGGACTTCTGGCATCCAGACAGTGAAAAAATAAATTTCTGTTGTTTAAGCCACTCAGTCTGTGCTATTTGGTTACAGCAGCTCTAGCAAGCTAATACGCATGGTAATTCATAAAAATTACTCTTTCATACACTTTCTTCTTCCTTACCCTCTCACAGTTTTATCATATTTGCTTGCAAAACCACAACTCTGGTTAAATCCAAAGTCTGTCTAGTCTACAAATGCAGCATACATCTCAGTAAGCTGGGAGGAAAGAAAAACCTCATACAAAGCCACATTGACTGCTCTTGCTTTAAAATTAAAACCACAGATGTCAACTGGGCCCTTAATTGCATTGCATTTATTCCTATACTTGCCTTATGCATTGATTTTTCTACTCTTAGGAGATTATTTCATACATTCTTTTCTTATCTCAAAGTTCTAATACTTAAATATTCCCACTCTGAGATTACAACTTTCTACTGATTTTACTGAAAAATTTGAACCAATCAAAACATAATTTCCACTATCTCTCATCCTCATATCTCATTTATCAGCATCTGCACCTGAATGTGATTTCCCAACTCTTACCAGAGATCTCTGCTTGTATCAGAAGATAATCCCTCCTTCTCTATTTAATATTTTTATAATTCTAGGTTTATTTTTTCATCCTTGAATAGTAATTTTTTGAGCAGTTTTAAATTCACAGAAAAAATACTCAGAAGTTCCAAAGAATTTGTATATATACTCACCACCTCCCCACAGTTTCTCCTATTATTAACATCTTGCACTACACTGGTTCATTTATTATAACTGATGAAACAACCTCAATGTACTATTATTAACTAAAGTTCATGGTTTACATTAGAGTTCACTCTTTGTGTTGTACAGTTTTATGGGTTTTGACAAATGCACAGGCCTATATGTACCATTACAGTATCATGTTTCCTTCCAAGTTTTGGCAGTTATGAATAAAGCTGCTGTAAACATTCATGTGCAGGTTTTTGTGTGTACAGAAGTTTTCACCTCATTTGGGTAAAAATCTAGAAGTAAGATCGCTGGATCTTATGGAAGCCTATGTTTAGCTCTGTAGAATTTGCCAAACTGTCTTTCAAAGTGGATATACCATTTGGTGGTCCCACCAGCAAAGAATGAATTGCTCAATAGCCTCACAAGAATTCGCTTTGTTAGTGTGTTGAATTTTAGCCATTCTAGTAGGTATGTAGTGGTATCTCATACTGTTATCTTTTCATATGCTTATTTGTCATCCATTTATCTTCTTCGGTGAGATGTCTCTTCAGACCTTAATCATTTCACTTTTAAATCATATCTAATTTGTTTTGCCAACTCAACAACATTATCCCAATATTTCCTACAATTCCTTTTTGTTCCTCTCTACATAATTACCTCCCTCACCAAAAAAAAAAAAAAAGTATTATTTTTTCCAGCTTAAAAAACTTTTCTTCTTCTACAAATCCTGATAGCTATACTCATTTTTAGTTTCCTTTTGCAGTTCCTCTTTTTAAAAATATTTTTTATTGAAGTACCGTTGATTTACAATATTGTTAGTTTCAGGTGTATGGCAAAGTGATTCAGGTATAGATATAGATTCTTTTTTCAGAATGTTTCCCATTATAGCTTATTACAAGATATTGAATATAGTTCTCTGTGCTATACAATAAATATTTGTTGCTTATCTATTTTATGTATAGTAGTTTGTATCTGTTATTCTGATACTCCTAATTTATCCCTACCCACCTTAAAATGGTCATACTACCCAAGGTAATCTACAGATTTAATGTGATCCTTATCAAAATACCCATGACATTTTTTTACAGAACTAGAACAAACAATACTAGAATGTATACTGAGCCAGAAAAGACCCAGAATTGCCAAAGCAATCCTGAGGAAAAAGAACAAATATGGAGGCATAAACCTCCCAGAGTTCAGACAATACTACAAAGCTACAGTAATCAAAACAGCATGGTATTGGCACAAAAACAAATATATAGATCAATGGAACAGAATACAGAGCCCAGAAAGAAACCCACATCCCTACGGTCAATTAATCTAAAACGAGGCAAAAGTCTACAATGGAGAAAAGACCGTCTCTTAAGCAAGTGGTGTTGGGAAAGCTGGACAGCCTCATGTAAATCAATGAAATTAGAACACTCCCTCACGCCATATACAAAAATAAACTCAAAATGGTTTAAAGACCTAAATATAAGACATAACACCATAAAACTCCTAGAAGATGACACAGACAAAACAGTCTCTGACATAAATTGAAGCAATATTTTCTCAGTTTCCCAAGGCAAAAGAAATAAAAGCAAAAATAAACAAATGGACCTAATCAAACTTAAAAGCTTTTGCACAGCAAAGGAACCCATCAATGAAACAAAATGACAACCTGTGGAATGGAAGGAAATATTTGCAAATGATGTGACTGACAAGGGGTTAATATTCAAAATATACAAACAGCTCATACAACTTAGGACCGTTGAAGAAAGTGGAGAAGGAGACTTTAAATGAAATTTTTGGTTATTATATTATAACATGTTTTATGAGAAAAGAAATCTCTCATGGTAAAAATTATATCTGTAACATTAAAAAGCCTGTGTGCCACAACTAAGACCCAGTGCAGCCAAATAAATTAATTAATTAATTTTTTAAAAGTCCAATAAAATATATTTGCAGAAGGTTTATAAAAAGTGGACTATAAATCATATCTTCTCATATAAAACAAGCAAAAAGAAATAAGGAAAAAAAAGAAGAAAACAGGAAGGTTGTTTTTGGATATCTGAACTTGTGGTAATTTTATTTTTATTTCTCCTTTTTATATGCATTCTAAATGTTCTATAAAGATTTTATATCAATTTTATATTGTGAAAAAACCTTTTAAACATAATTATGTAATATATCCATCCTTAAAAGAATTGCAAACCAATCTTTCCCCCAAATTCCAACAGTTGATTCTCCTTAATCCTTATTCTCTCACCCACATCTTATTCTTCCATTGCACTTATTGCCTTTTTACACAAATTCCTTATTTTTATATTATGGTGTCTTTGTGTTTTTAGGTGTATATATCCCAGAAAACTATGACTTTCACATAACTACTTAATTGGCATTGTTTAATTAATAAAAATGTGTTGTCATTCTCTAGGACCTATATGTCTTCTGAATTTTAAAAAACGATGAGCTAAATGGGAACCTGATTGGCATCCCTCAAGTCTTTGATAATTTGCATTATTTTTTTCCCAGACACATGTTATTGCATTGGGTTTACCAAGTTTGGAGTGAACCCTGGGAAGCTCCAGGTTTTTTCTTTCATTCCATCCTCCCCTAATATCCCTTATCATATAGGTAAGGGAGCCAAATATACCCATTTAAACAATACTCCCAGGGACCTGAGAAATAACTGACCCTGTCTTGCCTCGTTTCTCTGTTTTATTTTGTTTTTAATTACTATTCATGTTCACTTTGGTCTGCCCTGAATTCCAGTTACTTCTTGGGGGCCCTGAAAGTGCCCTTTCGAAAGCCACTTGTCCTAGTAGTCTGAGTTGCATTCCTTGATTTGTCTACAATTTGAACAAGTTGTTTTCCTAAAAGCAGCCCACACACAATGCCTCACTTTGATTACCAGATAACTCATGAAATATTTAAGCCATACCAGACTTCCTGCACCTCTCCCATATCAGTACCTGCAGAATATCCCTCTTAGGCCTTTTCACTGGCTCTTTCCTCCATCCCCATCAATCTAATCTAATCAGATCCCAGATCCCATTGCAAATCGAACTTCCCTTTCCACCCTCCCTAAAAACCAATGGTTTTGAGCCGTGCTTCATATTGAAACAAAACTTCTACTCTACACTTAAGTCCCATTCTAACCAACCACAATTTATGTTTGTTTACTTACACCTGGACACACCTTTTCATTTGGTGTGGGTTGGAAGGGAGGGCATTGTTTCTCAGCTGGCCATAACTTCCTTTTCCTTGACTGTAACTATATAGAATGATTGCTATATTCTTTCACACTCTTGAATGAGGTATTTAGATGGCATGGGATAAGCGAACATGACCTATAGTTGATTTCTGGAAAGACTATGTTACCTGGAGTTGCAGAATCTTCTATATTCAGGAAGTTGCTGTTCTTTGTATAACCGACTCAGGTTGCAGAGCTCACAAAAAGCACTAAACATAAAGAAAATTATTGATGAAATGTTTTGTACACGTCCCAAGAGGAGTCATTCTTTTTAGGGAAGACTTTTCAATATTTGAACTATAGCTTATCAATATAAATTATTTATAGAGAAGTTAATATGTATTATATATGTATCATATACATAATAAACAGCATAAAAATACTGCAAGATTGTTTTTTGACTTCTGTATATTATTTAGATTCCAGAAATACTGAAGAATAAGGAGGTAGAGATAAATCCCTGAAGGTCCCTAGATATTGCAGGTAGAAATCAAACTAATTTTAACATACTTAAAACACAAAAATACCAATTTAAAGACTATTTGGAACCATGAAAAATGTTACAAAAACGTAAACAATATAAACACACATGGTTTAATGGCATGTCTAATACTTGGTACTACTAGTGTTCGCACAGCCCAGATATACTTCCACAGTCAGGTTTTTCTCAGAAAAGGAGGATTTCTCTTTTATTGAGATTACACAGTTTTGTTTAGAATTATGTTCAGTCAGTATAGGATATATTCACTAGCAGTATTAATACTAGGTGAGAGTACTGCAGGGCACGACTTCGATAGCATGCTCTCCTTAATAGTCACAGTTTTACTTACCAGATAGGTTCAGATCATGTAATTTCCTAAGAGATATTAATAAGATTTTTACCAACAGAAATTAATAAGATATTTTAATAGGCAAATTTTAAAATGTAAATATAGTCAGCCCTATTTATTGAATGCTTCTGAGGATACTCCAAGAGTACAAAAAGTAATACATAGCCTCTGTCTTCTATTACATACATCAGCTGGAAAGATAAAATATATGTTGTACGTTAGAAAAAGCTGGCAAACTGCTACAGCAACTTCTTATCATGTAAACTGATAGAATCACAGTCAGACAGAGTCAGAGCAAAGGATTTAAGTACTCTGTCCCGTTAACACAGGCTTTATTCTACATATGTATTTTGATCAGCAGAGGAAAACCTCTCCTCATGGCAGACCCACTGATGCACAAATTATTGGTAGTTATCCTTGATGGTTCACAAACTGGCCCTCGTACATGGAGGGCAAAGAGAAACCAAAGGAAGAGGCAGACCACTCCTGACTGGTAGGTGGCAGGTTTCATAAGCAAGGAAACTTACTTACCAGGCTTGTCTTGGGCGGCCACAAGATGAGTCGATCTCCACACTCACCTGCCAGAATCTTAAAACTTTATAGAGAGGCCTTAAATGGGCTCAGTCACATATTCAGTCCAGATGGTTTCAACATCACGTTGCTCTCTCAAGGCTGCATCCTTGAAAACGACTCCCACTGTGGGAACCACAGGCAGAACTTACATTCCAAGGGGAGGGAAGGGGTGAGGAGCCTCTGATTGCCCAGGTCCATCTCGCATGTCAACCAGTGGTCATGTCTTCTTGATGACCTCCTCCAACAATCCTCTCTATGTCCATTCATATAGTATTTAAGATTATTCACATGTCAAAACTCCTAAGGAAATAAAAAGGATAAGCAGATTTTTTATAAAACCACAAATTTTAAAAAGATAGCTAATATAGAAAAAATATATACGAATTAGTGATTTATCTTTCTGATGATTTAAAGGTAGAAAAACAGATTTGGGATAGTTATGCATGCAGTTATATATGGAGTTTCCAATTTTAACACATAATTGAGCAAAACTAAAAAAATTATATGCAGTATGATTTGTGCTAAAATTCATCCAAAACTAGAAACAAATTCAAGAGGAAGAAACAAAATTTAGAGATTAAAGGTAAGAGTAGACTTGAGCCAAATAAATCTTGTACAAGAAACAGAGAAGAAAATAGATGACGTATATTAGGATTTACACCAAAACTAATGCATTATTGTTCACGTTTTTCTCTTCTAGTATACAAATTCCAAATGAGCATCAAAAGTAGGGCTCTATATCCTGACTCTAGGTGTATACTCTTTTAAACAAAACAAACAGAACTAGTTTTTCAGCTTAGCGAAGCAACCTATTTATTTAGCACAACAGGAATGCTGCCATTTTAATAGGAGAGGAGACAAGTGGATTTATTCTCAATCCTTTAAGCTTCTACTTTGGGAGGCTAAAATGTGCTAAAAAAAAAGTTTCTGATCCAATTTTAGAAAATATTTCAAATCCATTGAGATTCTCCATTCTCCCCATGTCTGGAACATGATTATTTTGAGAACATCTGTACTTTCAACAAGGCTGCCTGCTTCTGTGTTGAGATATAAAAACAGAAAAAAATATTGAGCAAGCAGATTCATGTGGTTCAATGTGTAGCGGCTAAACAAGGGAAAAAATAATTTTAGAGTGCTAATTACTTAGTTGAAAGATAGAAATTGTCGAAGAAGTTAAGATTTTGCTGAGAACTTTATTTAGCGGTCTCAACGAGATTTCTGCTTATTACGCATCAGACAACTGTGGTTTTAAATAAATTCTAAAAATTCTTAAAACAACACATTGTTGATTTTAGTTATAAAAATATAAATATCCTTATTACAGACTTTTTCTATAATAGAGCATTTAAGAAAGAAGAGGGGAATACCTACTCTCAGTCATCTCAAATAATTAGATTCTGATGTATTAAGCAACAATTTATAGCCTTAAAAACCTTTGTAAAGAGCTGCTATAAAATATCTATATTGTTTCCTGAGAACAGTTTAACTGAAATATAAATTATAACTTTTGAATGTTTAAAATAATCTTTGATTTTTCCTTTTTTAATGCTTTATATAAATTCTATAAGGAAAAATTGGCGTTGATTTTTAAAGGAGTTGCTTCACTCGTGCTATTTTTAGAACACATATACTCATTTATGATTTTATTGCTTTTGGTTTAAATGGTACCCAGGGGTCAATCAGCAAACTCAACCAACCAAGATCTGAAAACTTCATAATGCACTGAAGGAAACAGAGTTAAAATGTCTGACAAAAAGAAAAATGTTGCCACAGTCTTTTGGCACTTGGCTTACTATGAGAAGGTCTAGGCCGGTCCTGAGTTGTTCTTGAATTTACCCCAATTCTGAGATGGGGTCATCTGTTCTCTACTATTAACTGTCTACATTTTAGTTTTTCCTTGAAATTAAAAAGGGGGGAGGGAAACTACAGTTAGCAGCATACTAGCAGTGAGGCAGCATGCATGGGAAGTCACCAAGATATAAGCGATAAGAGTGGGAAGAAACAAAAAGCCCTAATAGACTTTGGTGGAAAAGTGTCACTGTATGCCAACTCACCTCAGCACTTCCTGGAGTTGCCCAGTAGTTAATATTCCTCCTGAAGCTCTTTAACTAGACTACTTAATTACAACAGGGACATATGTAAGATATTTTGGAAAAGTGTCCATTCTGGCTCACACATGCAAAATCATTTATATATATATATAAATACACACACACACACATGTTATGACATACTTATATGTCTGTGTCTATGTTTTGTGTACATATATGTATATATGCACATATATCTATGTGTGTATACATACATATACATATATGTCTCTAAGTATTTACAGTGTTACCACTGCATTTCTAAAACATCTCAACGGCATTAGACCCTCAATCACTTCTCTGATTATTCCCATCCTCCTTTGGTACATGACTTCCCTGATTCTTCCCACTTGTGGCCTTCTCAACTGGTGGATCACTTTTCCCAAAGTCACATACTAATGGTCCTGGATTTGGAGAGTAAGTGCTCTCTTTGCTTCCCGTTGCTGCTCTCAGACCATTCTCCTTCTATATTTTCAAAAGTAAACAACGGTGAATTTCATGTCATTGCACCCCAAAGATATTTTTTTCTTTGCTCATGGATCATTCCCAGTTATATTTTCGCTTCCACTTACTGTCAATTCTTCTGACACTGTTCCTGTATTAATTATAGGCGACATCATTATACACAAAGAAGACCATTCCTTGAACAGTTCTCTTCCAATGATCTTGCCCTGCATACCACCTCAGCTCTTCTCTTCCATAATCACACCCTAGACCTTGCTATTTTATAATAATTTTCCTCCAGTCTTAATTTTAAGCACCCCTCACTATTATGTGCTGAATTATGCTCTCACCACCCACATTCATATGCTAAAGTCCTAACCCTCAGTACTGTATTTGGAGATAGGGCCTTTAAATGTGACTGTAGTTGGAGACAGGGCCCTTAAGGAGGTAATTAAGGTAAAAGGAAATCATATGGGTAGGCCCTAATCCAGTATTATGGCATCTTTATAAGAATAGATTAAGACACAGATATCTGAATTTCAGAAAACACACCATGTAGAGACAGAAGAAGATGGCTATCTGTAAGTCAAAGATAGAGGTCTCAGAATAAAAAAAACAAAAAGACCCTGTCAATAACGACCTTGGACTTCAAGCCTCCATAACTGTGAAAAAAATAAATTTCTGTCGTTTAAGACATCCAGTCTAGTATTTTGTTATGGCAGCCTTAGCAAACTAATACGAACACTATCTACAACTGCTTACCTTTACAATGCAGTTCTTTTATTATATAATCTTCAACAATTTTTCAACCCCACTATGACCTAGATCTATTGATACAGTCCTCATCTCCCTGATTTCCTCCTTGCCCTCCTTTCCCAAGTTAAATTCCATATTTAATTATTTTTAACTTTTTATTGAATTATAGCATGCTTACTAGAATATACATACTATATATGTACAGCCTGGTGAATTATTACCAATCAAGTGAATGTTCTCATGTAAAACCCATAACCATGTAACCAGGTACATAACCATATAATACGGTTAATCATTTGATCCCTCCTCGGCCTTCTCTTTCTTCGTTGTACTTGTTTGGCACAAACACAGTCCTGGTTAAAATCAATTCTCCCTCTACTCAGCCTGGGCACCTGTATAGGTAAATGAATCTAGGAAAAAGTCTGCAGCCATCTAGACCATTCTCACTTGAATTCAAGAAGGGCTTTGATGTTGATTAGCATGGTCCACTCTCTAAGTTTCTAGACGAGGGATCAGCAAACTTTTTCAATAAAGGCCAGATATTAAATATTTTATTCTTTGTGAACCATATGGTCTCCGTCATAACTACTCAGCTAAGCCATGGACAATATGTGAAGAATGAGCATGGCTGTGTGCCAATATAATTTCGCCTACAAAATCAGGAAACAGTCTGGATTTGGCCCATGGCCCACAGTTTGCTGACTCCTGCTCTAGGCTATTATGTAAATTCTTCTTTTCTTTCCTCAAATCGATAAAACCTCCTAGCCGGTTCTGATTCTTAAATGATGGCCTTGATTATTAATCCAATTAGAAAACTGAGGCAATCTTTAAAAGAACATTAATTATCTCCTTCCATCAAATCTAGACATTTGCCAGCATCTAGACACATACTGTTTTCTCTCTTCACTATAGGTTACCTTTCTATACCCCAGTCTAAGGCCAACACTTTCAGCTGTGCAATGGATTCTATATCTTATCATCTACTAAAAAACATGGCTCAAGCCATCTTCTTTCTTTCTCCCAACTCGTCAATTTTTCTCTTTCTACTGGATCATTTCCATCAATTGCCAAAACCAGAAACAACAACAAAAACCTTTTTTTTAACTCCCACATTCCCTTCCAGCTATACCCCCATTTCTCTGCTCCCTTTTATACACTTTGACAGGTTTTCTACATTCCCTAAATCCAATTCCCCCTCTCTGTTTTCTTTTTAATCCCCTCTAATGAGGCTTTTTCTCTTACCACTTTTCTAAAACTGCTGTTTTAAAGCTCACCAATACTATTCCAGTTGCAAAATCCAAAGATCAATTCTCAGTTCTGATCTTTCAGTAGGACATGGCGTGATTGACCCCCTCCTCCTCCCATGCTCCTTCTTCATTTGGCTTTCAGGACACCTTACCCTCCTGATTTTTCTCTCCTAATACTGCTCCTTTCTGAGCTCCTTTGTTGGGTATTCTTTGTGTGATCACATTCACATTGGGGGAGGGCTCAGTGCTCAGTCCTTGACTTGTTCTCTCTTCTTATCAGCCCTCATTCCCGTGGTTTGTGGTTTTTAAATACTATTCACCTGATAACACTCCAGATTATTTTGATTTATAGCCAGAGGTGTCATTTCAACTTCAGAGTCACATATCTAGCTGCTTCCTTAATAAAGTTAGTTTACATTTAAATAGTGCCAAAATACTGTTACTAAGTAACGTGACTAAAACCAAAATACCAATGATTGAGCTAACACTGCTTTACGTACAGCAATTAACTACAGCTCCATTCATCTGGTTGCTCACATCAAAAACGTATCGTCATCATTGCCTTACCCCTTTTTCTTGTCTTCCACATGAAATCCATCTGAAAATCCCACTGATTATATATTAAAAATACACACAGAATCCAACTACTTCTGAACTCCACTGCTAACAACCTGCTTCAACCCAGCATAATGTCTCTCCCGGAATATTGCCAAAAAAAAGGTTTTTAAGTGATTTTTTTAAAAACATTTTTTAACAGTCTTTTTATAAAGAAGTCAGTACAGGTTTCACTCTGCCACAGATGCATCTGTGAAATCAGAGCCCCTTGTCATCCCACTGGTGGATGTCTGAACAATGTCTCACCTCCTATCCCAGCCAGAGCACCCAACTTCTGTCATCCCTGTTCACTGACTGTTTCCAAATCCAGGGGACCAAATAATCGTTTATCCCCAGAGTAGACCAGGCAAACCACAAGAGGAATAAAGCCCCACCAGATGGCAAATGACCACCCTCGAAGAGCCGCTGCAGCCTCTGCTTGGCCTCAGTTTCGCTGAGCTTCACCACGGTGATGGCCCAGGCAGCACAGAGAGGACATGCCACAACACTGACTACAACGGGAATCCAAAGGGAAAAGGAGGTACGCACAAGCCACATGAGGCCTTTAGGGCAGGAGTCGTAAACTGTCGTCCCAAAAGCCATTTAATTAATTTCCCTCTTTCCACTCTTGCGCACGTGTGGTCAACGTGAGACCGGCTGGGACCTGGGGTCTGGGACTCTTTGCTGCAGTGCTTGCAGCTGGAGGAATGTCTCCTCGAGTAACAGAATACAAAGAATCTATAAGGCACTGAAAACAACTGTGTACATATGCAGTTAGGGCAAATTATGTACAAGATATAAAAAGACCAAAAAACCAACTGCTACTTCTGAGGCGTCGGGAGCAAAAGCAGGGTACTGCACACGATCCCTACATGCAGGAACACTAAGCGGGGGTGGGCACACCGCCTACACTACGATCTGCCCCTACAGATGGACCAGTTCCATCTGTAGCACAAGCATTGCCTGAATTTCTCCTCTGGCCTCATATCAATTTCTATTGATTAAGGAGGCCAAGAACCCTGGTCAGTAACAAATGCTCTGCCTATCTACCAAAGTTATTATGGTATTTAAAAATAATCTACCTCATACCACTCTTACGCAGAACCCAAGAATGGCTCCAAGAATAAGAGCTGATGTACTTACAATGGACTGCAAGAGCAAACCTTAAGTAGCTCCCAGTTTCCTTACTTACTACTCTCCTTTCCTCTCACGGGACACTTGTTACACAAGGGCTCCTTGAGTTCCCTTAATATCCATGTCCCAACCTCGAGGATCTTTGCACTGGCTTCTTGCTCTGCGTGGAAATATGTTCCTTCAAATACGCGTATGTCTCTTTAAAGTCTGCGCATTTCACACCTTCTCTTTTGGAGGTCTATCCTGGCCACATTGCAATGCAGTACTCCATACCCCCCCCCCCACGCACAACTTTAGTTTTTTATTTTATGGTTTTCCTTAGCACTGGTCTCCTTTTAACTTACTATATAACTCAAAAATTTATTATATTCAGTGGCCATCTAACCTTATAAGAATGCAGGGATTTTTAAAAAAATGTATTTTAATTTCTACAACTAACGCAGTACTTAGCACATGGACACAGTCAAAAATATATGCGTTAAGAAAATAAATATGAATAAATAAATGTGATAAATAGGAAGACTATCAATATGTGGGCTTAATTTCTGAAATCTTGCACTGAAACTTTAATAAAAGTGCTTTTGGAAGAATAAGAAGTCAAATTACATTTAACCTGATCACAGTTTTAATAATTTCAAAGTTGTTTTTTGTTTGTTTGTTTTTTAACCACTTAAATGGTCTGCAGGTCTATTTTAGTGGAATAATTAGAGATTCCTGGAAGCTTGAAAAATTTAAATTTCTTCACCATATGCCATGGTATCGACTCAATTCCCTAATTATCAGGAGACCAACTCTAGCAGGGTTTTACATAAATATACAATTATTCTAGTTGTTTAGTCTGTAGATAAAACTATATATCTACCCAGAAATTTAATAAAGCATCATTTTCAAATTCTTATCCAATAAGCCATTCCTCTCACATCTATGATTTCTCAGTCTCCTACCTCAGCTTCCACTCCTACAAACACATTAAAGTTCAAAATCACATACGTGCTTTAATCACACATACAACTACATGTACATGTAGTGATAACCCTGAAATATTATAGAGGCAGAGAATCTCAACTACATTCAATTTCAAGCACCTGATAGATCATCACAAACAAGATAAACAGTTACCGATTTACCCTTAAGGTAGTAATTTAAGAAAGCATTTGATATATACTTTACATATATTATAGTAAATATGTAACTACCTTCAAATTTTTAAAAGAAATATACCACCAGTATCAAAGATGAATCAACATTAAGGAGTTAGAAGTGTGCATGTTTGCAGAAACTCATATTTGAGCCAGAGTAAAATAAATGCATATATTATCAGGATGTTTGATCAAAAGTTTGATTTTGCAAGTAGATATAGCTTTAATGTTGGTAGTTCCAACTCTGAATGAGTACTAATTTGGGCTCCATCTACAGTGTTCATGTAGACATGGAAAAAGAGTACATCAGTTGTTCATTTCTAATTTTAAGACATGATATTGATTTAGCTAATAATATTAGTATAATGTTTGATCTCTTGGATATATATTTTGAATTTGACTACTCAGCTTTGTGGTTTGAGGTTAGATTTTTCAAGGTTATCAGGGATTTTATCTGACAAATACTAGAAACTTGGGCTTGATATTCCAATATGTAGATATTAACTATGAATGACTATTCTTCCTGAATACTCAATATATTTTCTATTCATTAGTGTTTCAATTATACAAATAATACATGTAAAAGATTAATACATTGAAAAGATTAATCAGTTCAGAAATCTATAAAATAAAAAGTGAAAATTCTTTTTAATGAGGTCTACTTTTACCTTATTTCAGAGGTAGTTTGTCATACTTTGGTATATATCACTCTGGTTCTTTCCCTCTACATTGGCATAAATATATATTTGTATACATATATACATTTAAATTGATGAATTCATATTGAAAATATTATCCTGCAAACTTAAGAGTTCTTTTTACCTACCAATAGTTCAGATATTTTCCCAATTCATTCTTAGGGATCTATAATATTCCATAGCCATGGGTCTATTTTGAAGCTAGGCCATATTACATAAGAAATAGTTTTACTCTTTTGAATTTCTGAAACAAATATGATACAAGCCTTTAGAAAAGTTTAAGGCAGAAATGAGATATAATTCCATCTCTGAAGGGACTTCCAACATTACATTTTTTTTTCTATTTTAAGTAAAATCAGACCAAGTGAAGAATCTATATTTTATTTCATTTTCTAATGAGCACATTTAAACTATATGTGAACAATATTTAAAGAACTCTTTTCACATTACAAAATATTTTTCTATAATTCACCTCAGTAAGTTAAAAATTATAACAACCTATTAATTTGCTATTATTTCTATGTAACAGATAAGGAAAGTAAACCTCTCTGAGGTTTAGTGAGTTGTTCAAAATTTCACAAAAAGTAAAAGGCAGAACCTGAAATTAAGCGTTCACATCTTGAGACTCCAGGACAGAATGCAAATTTTTCTTTCTCTTTAAACTTGCTGTGGATGTTTTTCCACAGTTGATTTTTGAATAATAAATATTAAGTGACTTCTTTGTACTTTACCATTAGGTGTTCTAACACTTCTACTTCCAAAAATATTAAAGGTGGAATTTAACAAGCATTCTAAATATTCCCGATTATGAAATGTATTGTGTTTTGATATGTGAATTTTTCCCAGTGAATGCATTTATTTATCATTTAAGATGAGAAGATTTAAGCTTAAGCTATACTTTTTAAAAAGCATTTGAAAAGAGATAAAAGTATGAGTTTCTGTTTGTTTCAATGATAAAAATAATGGGTAATGCATACTTCACATTCACTATATGCAGACAGTGTATTAATATTTTCATGATTACAGTATTTATACTAACAATGTTCCTGTGATAGATTCTATATTGTACAAGAAAAGCATAGATTAAGGTTAAGAAATGTATGCAAGATAATATAATTAGTAAACAGTAAATCTACAACTCAAACCTCAGCTATCCAATTTAAAACATTTGTTCTTAACCTCACTACACTACATACATATTCATGTTCACTTTAGTGATTTATCCCAATGTTTAAATAGAAAAAAGTAGTGCATTTTCCAGTCTTTTTGAGAGATCTAGAAAATATCCAGCCTCGTTAAGTTTATTCCCTACAGTGTTATTCTTCAGAATGCTGAAAGAAATGCTTTTACCTTTCTTTTCTTAGCTGTATAGATTTTGGCATTCAGGTCCATGTTAGGGCTTAGGATATAAATTTTATGCCTGTAAAATTTTCCATTTTGTTAATGTCATTTATGTGGCAAATTCCTCTTGTTCCTTATTATGGTCTATGAGTATAATGATTGGGTAATGATATCCAATATTCTGAATCATTTTACGTATATACACCATATGCATGCAAATTCGATTTGCCTAATACTCTGCTCTTTAATTTGCATTTTCATAGAACTAGTTGCGTATTATGTGGTAAAATTATACTGACTGGTTTCAATATCTTAGAAAGTTAAATCATCATTATATGGGAAATGTTTGAAGGCATTAATTATAAACGAATCATGAAAAATATTCTCAAGGCACATATCTTGAGTTATAATGTGATAATAGCTACATGTCCTAAAGATTTATTTTAGAGTTATGATACATACCCAATGTTTTGATTAAAAAAATTAAACTGAGTGATTTCAGGAGGAAAGTATTCATTTTCTAACTTGAAATACTAATGTGACTATGTTTATGTAATTCTAAGCTGGTACAAATTAGATACAAATGGCATAGGTATATAACGGCATAAAAAATTCAGAGGCACCAAGTGCATACCAATGCAAAACACATTAGAGGTTTTAATTCAAAAAATATATTGTATTTTTTAATAAAAATAATAAAGGCTCCTAATCTGAATCATTAGCAACCATACATGCCCTAGCATGAGACTTTGTTTTTTTAACTTCTGGTTTAAAAATAAGAGCATTTTCAACCCAAGAGGCTGAGACCAGGTGATAAAGCTTGAAGCTAGAACTATATTAGCACCCTGGTACTACACTGAAGTCCAGTTAAACATGCACAGGTGTCTGATTTGAGGAGTTACAGATGAAAGAAACACAATGGACCAAGATCCTTAGGCATAAAAGAGGATGGAGAGGGTGGAAGTGTTTTTTGATCAGTGTTTCTCAGTCCTACCTGGGCATTAACATCAGTCTTGAGTCTTCTTAAATATACAGATATCTCAATTGAAATTCAGTATTATTAAATCAAAATCTCCAGAAATATCAAGGGATTTATATTTTTAAAAAGTTTCACTTGTGATTTCTGGTTAAGGTCCAAATCTTCAAAAAATGGAGTAGGAAGCAGATGAAGACAAAGCTGAAGTACACTTTGCTATGAGTGAGACACCTGTACCAAAGAAAAATTTAAAAAGAGGGTGGTTTCACAAAGAGAAGACTTTTGTTTTCACATGCACAGTTAGTGTTTTATTCTTTGGAGAATGGTTCTGAAACATCACACTAAGTCAGATTGAATTTTTTTTTAATAGAGGGAAAGGTTAAGTAAGATGAGAATGGAATAATTTTATTCTAATTTGGTAACTGGCAGGTAACACCTGATTTCCAATAGAGAAGTTACAGTAGAAGAGTTGCACTGAAGGATGCACAGAAGGATGTAACTACACTTCTGCATGAGGAGAACCCAAAGTTAGCTGAGTAAAAAAAAAAGACACAAGTGTGAGTCTGCATTTTGGATAGTATTTGGATAAGCTGGGTGAACTGAAATAGCATATTGAAATATATTTCACCCATTTATTTTTACATGATTTTATGTACCTACTAGAAAATTTCTATTATATATGTAGCTGGCATTATATTTCTATTGAATACTGTTGCCCTAGAATTCATCTATGACCTGATTAAATCTCTGATTTTCATGAGCACAAACATATCGATGGATCAAGGCCACTGTAGACAGAGAGGCTATCACTGTTCCCCTACAAAAGCACTGCGTACCAAACATCCCGGTGCTCTTTTCACAAAGACAGAGGGAAAAATTAATAATAAAAAGGTTTACCGGATGTGGTCCTGCCCACCAGAAAGACAGGATCCAGCCTCATACACCAAACTACAGGCACCAGTCCCCTCCACCAGGAAGCTTACACAACCCACTGAACCAAACTTACCCACTGGGGGCAGACACCAAAAACAATGGGAACTATGAACTGCACCCTGTGAAAAGGAGACCCCAAACACAGTAAGCAAAGCAAAATGAGAAGGCAGAGAAATACACAGCTGATGAAGAGGCAAGGTAAAAACCCATCAAACCAAACAAATGAAGAGGAAATAGGCAGTCTACCTGAAAAAGAATTCAGAATAATGATAGTAAAGATGATCCAAAACTTTGGAAATAGAATGGAGAAAATACAAGAAACATTTAAGAAGGACCAAGAAGAACTAAAGAGCAAACAGTGATGAACAACACAATAAATGAAATTAAAAATTCTCTAGAAGGAATCAATAGCAGAATAACTGAGGCAGAAGAACAGATAAGTGACCTGGAAGATAAAAGAGTGGAAATAACTACCACAGAGCAGAATAAAAGAAAAGAATGAAAAGAATTGAGGACAGTCTCAGAGACCTCTGGGACAACATTAAACACAGCAACATTCGAATTATAGGGGTCCCAGAAGAAAAAGAGAAAAAAAAAAGGGACTGAGAAAATATTTGAAGAGATTATAGTAGAAAACTTCCCTAATATGGGAAAGGAAATAGTCAACTCCAGGGAGCACAGAGAGTCCCTACGGGATAAATCCAAGGAGAAACATGCTAAGACACATACTAATCAACCTACCAAAAATTAAATACAAAGAAAAAATATTAAAAGCAGCAAGGGAAAAGCAACAAACAACATGCAAGGGAATCCTCATAAGCTTAACAGCTGATCTTTCAGCAGAAACTCTGTAAGCCAGAAGAGACTGGCAGGACATATGTAAAGTGATGAAAGGGGAAAACCTAGAACCAAGATTACTCTAACCAGCAAGGATCTCATTCAGATTTGATGGAAAGATTAAAACCTTTACAGACAAGCAAAAACTAAGAGAATTCAGCACCACCAAACCAGCTTTAAAACAAATGCTACAGGAACTTCTCTAGGCAGGAAACACAAGTGAAGGAAAACACCTACAATAACAAACCCAAAACAATTAAGAAAATGGTAATAGGAACACACATATCAATAATTACCTTAAATGTAAATGGATTAAATGCTCCCACCAAAAGACACAGACTGGCTGAATGGATACGAAAACAAGACCCGTATATATGCTATCTACAAGAGACCCACTTCAGACCTAGGGATACATACAGACTGAAAGTGAGGGGATGGAAAAAGATATTCCATACAAATGGAAATCAAAAGAAAGCTGGAGTAGCAATTCTCATTATCAGACAAAAGAGACTTTAAAACAAAGACTATTATAAGACACAAAGAAGGACACTACATAATGATCAAGGGATCAATCCAAGAAGAAGCTATAACAATTGTAAATATTTATGTACCCAACATAGGAGCACCTCAATACATAAGGCAAATGCTAACAGCCATAAAAAGGGAAATAGACAGTAACACAATAATAGTAGGGGACTTTAACACCCCACTTTCACCAATGGACAGATCATCCATAATGAAAATAAATAAGGAAACACAAGCTTTTAATGACACATTAAATAAGAGGGACTTAATTGATATTTATAGGACATCCCACCCAAAAACAAAGAGAATACACTTTCTTCTCAAGTGCTCATGGAACATTCTCCAAGATAGATCATATCTTGAGTCACAAATCAAGCCTCGGTAAATTTAAGAAAATTGAAATTGTTAACAAGTATCTTTTCTGACCACAACGTTATGAGACTAGATACCAATTACAGGGAAAAAAATCTGTAAAAAATACAAACACATGGAGGCTAAACAAAACACTATTAAATAACCAAGAGATCACTGAAGAAATCAAAGAGGAAATAAAAAAATACCTAGAAACAAATGACAATGAAAACACGACAACCCAAAACCTATGGGATGCGGCAAAAGCAGTTCTAAGAGGGAGGTTTATAGCAATACAATCCTACCTCAAGAAACAAGAAATATCTCAAATAAACAACTTAACCTTACACCTAAAGCAGTTAGAGAAAGAAGAACAAAAAACCCCCAGAGTTACCAGAAGGAAAGAAATCATAAAGATCAGATCAGAAATAAATGAACCAGAAATGAAGGAAACAATAGCAAAGATCAATAAAACTAAAAGCTGGTTCTTTGAGAAGACAGACAAAATTGATAAACCATTAGCCAGACTCATCAGGAAAAAAGGGAGAAGACTCAAATCAACAGAATTAGAAATGAAAAAGGAGAAGTAACAACTGAAACTGCAGAAATACAAAGGATCATGAGAGATTACTATAAGCAACTATATGCCAAAAAAATGGACAACTTGGAAGAAATGGATAAATTCTTATAAAAGCACAACCTTCCAAGACTGAACCAAGAAGAAATAGAAAATATAAACAGACCTATCCAAGCACTGAAATTGAGACTGTAAAACTATACGACACTGATGAAAGAAACTGAAGATAATACAAACAGATGGAGAGATAGACCATGTTCTTGGATTGTAAGAAGCAACATTGTGAAAATGACAATACTACCCAAAGCAATCTAAGATTCAATGCAATCCCTATCAAATTACCAATGGCACTTTTCACAGAACTGGAACAAAAAATTGCACAATTTGTATGGCAACATAAAAGACCCCGAATAGCCAAAGCAATCTTGAGAAAGAAAAAAGGAGCTGGAGGAATCAGGCTGTCAGACTTTAGACTATACTGCAAAGCTATAGTAATCAAGACAGTATGGTACTGGTAGAAGAACAGAAATATAAATCAATGGAACAGGATAGAAAGCCCAGAGATAAACCCACACACATATGGTCACCTTATCTTTGATAAAGGAGGCAAGAATATACAATGGAGAAAAGACAGCCTCTTCAATAAGTGGTGCTGGGAAAACTGGACAATTACATGTAAAAGAATGAAATTAGAACACTTCCTAACACCATATACAAAAATAAACTCAAAATGGATTAAAGACCTAAATGTCAGGCCAGACACTATAAAACTCTTAGCGGAAAACACAGGAAGAACACTCCTTGACATAAATCATAGCAAGATCCTTTTTGACCCACCTCCTAGAGAAATGGAAATAAAAACAATAATAAACAAATGGGACCTAATGAAACTTCAAAGCTTTTGCACAGCAAAGGAAACCATAAACAAGACCAAAAGACAACCCTCAGAATGGGAGAAAATATTTGCAAATGAAGCAAATGACAAAGAATTAATCTCCAAAATACACAGGTAGCTCATGCAGCTTAGTAACAAATAAACAAACAACCCTATCCAAAAATGGGCAGAAGACCCAAATAGACATTTCTCCAAAGAAAATATACAAATTGCCAACAAACACATGAAAGGATGCTCAACATCACTAATCATTAGAGAAATGCAAATCAAAACTACAATGAGGTATCACCTCACACCATTAAGAATAGCCATCATGAAGAAATCTACAAACAATAAATGCTGGAGAGGGTATGGAGAAAAGGGAACCCTCTTGTACTGTTGGTGGGAATGTAAATTGATATAGCCACCATGGAGAACAGTATGGAGGTTCCTTAAAAAACTAAAAATAGAACTTCCATATGACCCGGGAGTCCCACTACTGGGCATATACCCTGAGAAAACCATAATTCAAAAAGAGTCATGTACCACATTGTTTATTGCAGCTCTATTTACAATAGCCAGGACATGGAAGCAATCTAAGTGTCCACTGACAGATGAATGGGTGAAGAAGATGTGGCACATATATATAATGGAATATTACTCAGCCATAAAAAGAAATGAAACTGAGTTATTTGTAGTGAGGTGGATGGACCTAGAGACTATCATACAGCATGAAGTAAGTCAGAAAAACAAATACCATATGCTAACACATATGTATGGAATCTAAAAAAAAAAAAAAGTTCTGAAGAACCTAGGGGCAGGACAGGAATAAAGATGCAGATGTAAAGAATGGACTTCAGGACACAGGGAAGCGGAAGGGTAAGCTGGGACGAAGTGTGAGAGTGGCATGGACATATATTGACTACCAAATGTAAAACAGATAGCTAGTGGGAAGCAGCCTCATAGCACAGGGAGATCAACTCAGTGTTTTGTGTCCACCTAGAAGGATGGGATAGGGAGGGTGGGAGGGAGATGCAAGAGGGAGGAGATATGGGGATATATGTTTATGTATAGCTGGTTCACTTTGTTACACAGCAGAAACTAACACATCATTGTAAAGCAATTATACTCCAATAAAGATGTTAAAAATAAATATTAAAAAGGTTTAATGTAAATACTCCTTTATGTCCAGCACCCTCTACTTAATGAGCTTTGGTTTAACTATCTCAGCACATGCTACCTAAGTGTGAGAGGTATCGATTTCAAAATAATACTCTCCATTTTTTCCTTTCCCCCTTTGCCCCATCTCCCATCCACCACCCTGCATTTTCCAAGCATGTTTGTCTGGTTTTTTTGCCACTGGCAAGATAGTGATAATTAAGTAGTGCAGCAGGAAATCCTAATGACCTTAGCTCTCAGGTAGAAAAATGGAGTTGTTTAGAGGGGATGCAGTGAGTTTTTAAAAGCTGATGGGTCCTGGGGCTTCCCTGGTGGTGCAATGGTTAAGAATCTGCCTGCCAATTCTGGGGACACCGGCTCGACCCCTGGTCCAGGAAGATCCCACATGCCACGGACCCACTAAGCCCGTTCGCCACAACTACTGAGTCTGCGCTTTAGAGCCCACCAGCCACAATTACTGAGCCCACAAGCCACAGTTACTGCGCCTAGAGCCCGTGCTCCAAAACAAGAGAAGCCACTGCAATGAGAAGCCCGCACACCGCAACAAAGAGTAGCCCCGCTTGCCGCAACTAGAGAAAGCCCACGCACAGCAACGAAGACCCAACGCAGCCAAAACTAAATAAACAAAAATAAAATCTATTAAAGAAAAAAAAAAGTTGATGGGCCCTCAAGAAAACCTGCATGAATCCTGCTTCCTGAACTAAGCCTAAAGAGTGGCAAATAAACAATCGTAACTAGACAACATACAGAAAACAAGACAAACAAAAAATAAAATGGCCTGCTTTGAGTGGAGGAAGTTCCCACAGGGCTCCAATCGTCGCTTGCTTTGCTGGGCAGGGCATGGGGCATCAAGAAACAGAATCTAGTTTTCCTCCTCAAACACAGTGACCACTTAAGTTGCATGAACACTCAAAATTCAGAGAGGCTGGGTTAGAAAGCAGCTTTCTTAAGAATAAGGCTGAGAGTAAAGCAGAAGCTGGACATCTCACAGAGGCCCAAAACTTCAGCCCTGGGTCCAACCAAAAGCAAGTGACTCAAAAAACTCTTTGGCTTTCAGAGATGATTTTTCCACTTCATAAAATTCTGTACTTGATCTCATTCTATACTTGGAACTTGTAGATGATATTGCCACCTGGGATTTTTAGTGATTTTTGACATTTTCCTCAGAAGCACCGTCTATTGTCATTTTTGTTTTATTTCTTTTTGTGTAATATACCTCACTTACAATTCATGACTAAAAGAATGTACTGTCAGTACAACCTTGTGTTGACTGGAACAATCATGATGTAGAGATAAAAAAAAGATAATGAGAAACACTCTATCCCTCACGAAAGATCGTGCAAGGATAGAGACCTACAACTACTACCATCCTCCCCGGGGTGTACATAAAAGACCTAGAAGTTGATCTTACTGCCTAGAAATTTGGTTTTAACAGTTGCACTTCTCTGTAACTCTAAATGTGCAAAAGTAGTAGGGACAAATGAAGTGCATGGTTCCTCTGGTAGGCAGAATTCTAATGATGTCCTGCCAAGACTCATCTACTCTGCTTATTCAAGTAAACACTAATCTTCTTATTTCTGTGAAAGTACTTTGCTGATTAAAGTGAGGCTTCAAACCTTGAAATAGAGCAATTATTCTGGATTATCCAGATGGGACTAATCTATTCACTTGAGCCTTTCTTAAAGCAGAGGAATCTCTCTGACTAGTGTGAGAAAGATAAGGAGAAAAAGAAGTTAGAGAGATTCAAGGTGTGAGAAGAAGTCAACTCTCCATTGCTGGGTGGGAAGATGAAGGAAGCTACATGCTAAGGCATGAGGTCTACCTCCAGAAGCTGAGAGCAACCTTCTACTGACAACCAGTGAGAAAATGAGAACCTCATTCTTAAAGTCACAAATTGCTGAAATTCAGCCAACCAACTGAATAAACTGGAAGCAGATTCAACCCCTAAGCCCTAAGCTTCATTCCTCATCAAGACATCTTGATTTTTGTCTTATGATACCTGGGGAATAGTAACCAGTTAAATGATGCTGACACAAACTTCTGACCTACTGAACTGTAATATAATAAATTTGTATTTTTTAAGCCGCAAAGTTGGTTGGAATTTGTTACGGCAGCAATAAACACTACTAACATAGCACCATCCAAGAGTCTCAGTCGGTTAGAGTTGAAAAGACCCCAAGAAAATGTGTCCTCATGTTAGTTTTAATCAGAATTATGGGAAAAGGTTGAGATCCTCTTAATGAGCCTTCCTACTTCAAAAAGGAATACAGACAGATGACCATGCTTTGTTGCTGTTCTTTGCTTGGGTACCCAAGAAAGATATCACGTATGAGTACAAATCATTTTTTCTGGGAGTGGGAGAAGTAAAATTCAAAAGTTCAAGTGCAGTGATTTACTTGACAGGTGGAGGGTACTCTAGCAGGGAATCGGGAAAGTCCCAGAGTGAAGGGAATACAAGCAATAAAAGGGTGTGAAATGAGACAGCTGTAAGAATGGCTGGCTAGGGGTTAATCTAACAGGGAGACTGGGAAATAGAGTTAAACCCATTCCTCACAACTATCTCACCTTTGCTACCCAGAGGGGTTTATTCCCAGGCACTTCTGGCCTGTCCTATGTGTGAATGGAAAGATCTTCCCATTCCAGAAAAAGCCCTGGAGTCCAGTGATGGAAATATTGGCAGGTGGAGATTGTATACGTCATACTGAAAATGTTCACGCCTAATGAAAACAGGGAGGGCATCAACATTTCTGCTATACCATGTGGAACTGGATAGAGCAATGTGGGTCACACAAAGCAAACCAATTGTAATTTCTGTATTGTGATACATATAGAAAGGTCTGTCATAGACAGACTAATATATATTTTCATTTATGACAAATTCTGGGAACTCAGGGCATGGGAGCTGTCTTTGGACCATGAACTGATTCTCCTTAACCATATTGTGGAATGTTGAGAAATTATTATTTTCTTGACATTGCCTAACTTGGAGGTTGCTAAATTCAATGGTGAATGATAAGTCCTTATCTTTTTGACCTTTTTAACACAGATGATTATTCTTTTAATTCTCTCTCAACATCGTATCTTGGTTTTCTCTGCTGAATTAGATCCTCTTCCTCAGTCTCCTCTGCTGATTGAACTCTACCACTCAGATTCATAAATGTTAGAAAGTCTTAGGGTTCAGATGTTGGCATTCTGCCATCCTCACTGACTCAACAGGTAATTTCATCCAGTCATATGGTTATAAATACCATCTATAGGTTGAAAAGCCCCAATTTGTATCTGCACCCTGAACCTATCCCCACAGCTGCAGACTGGTTAATTGATATCTTCACGTGGATATCTAACGGACTTTTAAAACTGTATACGGATGAAAGCAAAGCCTGGCTTATGTCTGTTCACCTTCTTTATTTTTTGGTTGCTCTGGATGATAACTTTATAGATACCTTGACTCCTTTTACTCACACCTTTTACCTCTAAACCTTGTTACCTGTTTGATCTCATCACCTACTCTCTCATTTTCTCATCATACCTTTCTTTTCCTCATGGTGACAAAATGAAATTATAATGGAGTAATCATAGTTCAGGCATACAAAAATAGAGTAGGGCAGCCATTGACGATCTGGTCTCAGACACGTCTGTACCACTGAGAACTTGAACTTTCTTTGAACTGGACCAGACTCAAGGACATCACTAGACATATTCAGAAATACACCTGTCAGCTGCTACCTTATGGTCTCAAGATCTCCCCTTGTAACTATGCAACCATTTCAAACTCCATTCAATCTTTACTTAACAAGCACCCTTACTCTTTGCCAGCTCCAATTATAATTCTTGATAAATAACTTGTAATGAACTGTAATCTTGCAGTTTTTGCCTTTATAAGCTTCCCCCATTTTGTAGTCTGGCAGAACAAAATTCAAATGCTTCTTGAATCTATGCCTCCCAGACTACAGTCCTAACAAACCCCAAATAAACACCTTTTTAAAATTTCAATCAGGTCTCTGTTTCTGAAACTTTGGTTAACACTCACATATGCAGGGAATGATCTAATCTCATGGCGTTTGCACTTGATCTTCTCTGCTTGGAGGACAGTTCTCTTCATTCCCTAGATATCCCTAATTCATTCATATCCCTAGATATATCCCTAGTTCATTCATATCCCTAGATATCCCTAGTTCATTCATATCCCTAGATATATCCCTAGTTCATTCATATCCCTAGGATTTGTAACTTTACCTTCTTTATACTTTTGCTTATACATCTTGCCATCAGTAAAGCCTTTCTTAAACATTCTACTCCCACCCCTTCTTCACGCCAACCCTCCTCATCTCCCTTCCCTGCTTTGTATTTTTTCTCTGAGAATACTTGTGTGTGTATATTTCATGTGAGAGAATATATGTATATATGCATATAAAATTGTGTGAGAGAATATATTTTACTAATTCACGTGAGAGAATACATGTTAGGATTTGGGGCTGGTTTTGATCACTGCTCTACACTTGTAAAAGAGGGCTGGGACCCATACCGCCCAAAGGCCAATGAGTGTGTCTGCTGGTGGAGTATCTTTGGGGGATAAGGGAGGGAGGGTAGCTTATTTAATCTCTACCTCCATATTAAACAACTACTTATTATCATCACTTTTAAATTACTGCTTAAAAATCATGGCATCTTAGTATAAGTGTGACAAGAATGTACTGTTCATTAAAAATGAGCCACTGCACCCTGACAGTGTAGTGTCATGTCACACACCCTTGACATAAAGGCTTTCAAAGACAAAAGATCACATGTGATCTTATCTATGGCTACCTGTCCCTCATCACAACATTCTCTCCCTGCTCACTAATCTCCAATTTCACTGTTCTTAAGCCCTTTCACACAGCATTTCCTCTACCTAGAGCCCTCTTTGCACAGGTCTTCCCATGCCTAGTTCCTTACTCTTTAGCTATCACCTTAAATGGCAGTGCATTAGGTGTACTCCCTCTAATTGTCCAATCTTTTTTTTTTTTTTTTTTTTGCGGTACGCGGGCGTCTCACTGCTGTGGCCTCTCCCGTTGCGGAGCACAGGCTCCGGACGCGCAGGCTCAGCGGCCATGGCTCACGGGCCCAGCCGCTCCGCGGCGTGTGGGATCTTCCCGGACCGGGGCACGAATCCGCGTCCCCTGCATTGGCAGACGGACTCTCAACCACTGCGCCACCAGGGAAGCCCCAAAATTATAATTTTTAAGTAGAACAATTTGTTTTCCTCTGTTTGTTCCAAAATATTTGAGCTGAGTGTTTCAGGTTACTTGTCAATACAATTAGAGATACAATACAATTAGAGATAAAGTAACCAATATAATAGCCCAGGAAATACACAGCTGAGGGTGGGACCCTTGATCCTTTGACTGATATTTATGGACATTTATTTCTTTTTATACTATATTGCCAGTGTTTCAAGTAGCTTAACAGGCTTTTTATATTTCTTATGAATATTTTTCTTTTAATTATACAATATGTGCATATGATTTAAAGAATTGATTCAAACATAAAAGAAGTATATAAAATAGAAAATATATGATCAATTATTTTCCTTCACTCTCCTCCCAGTGAAAAACATCCAATTTAGGGCATACTATTTCAGACATAGTTACATGTGTAATTTTATCCAAAAGTAGCTAAATAGCTTATATATTTAGCTGCTGCTTTTTATGAAGGCTTTTTGAACATTTTATTGTAAAATAAAACCAAAAAAGAATGTAGAAAATAATGAATTGTTATAAAGTGAATAATCTTTTAACCGTCACCCAGATCAAGAAATGGAACTTGAGTAAGCATCCCCAAAGTCCCTCCATTTTCCCATCTTAATCATGGCTCTTCTCCCTTCAAAAGCACCCCTATCCTGACTTTTATACTATTCACTTCCTTGTTTCACTGTAATTTTATCACCCAAGAGTGTATGCCCACTTTTTAAAACTTTATATTACTTTTAGGTCTCTCTTTTTTTTCCCCTGTATCATCCTTTCCTTTTACTAAATGCCAAAGCACAGCTAGAGAACTTCATTTTGGGGGAATGTAAATTGGTGCAGACACTATGAAAAACTGTATGGCATCTCCTCAAAAAACTAAAACTAGAACTACCATATAATCCAGAAATTCCACTCCTGGGTATTTATCTGAAGAAAATGGAAATGCTAACTTGAAAAGATATATGCAACCCAATGTTCACAGCAGCATATTTACAATAGCCAAGGTATGGAAACAACGTAAGTATCCATCAACTTTTAAGTCTCTCTTAATCTACAGGTTCTCTCTTCTTCCTTTCTTTTTCATTGCAATAACTTATAGGGGTTTTCACAGTTCACTGTATTCCTTTGTCAACTACATTTCCTGCAAATTGGTAACTGGATCCAGATGCTTGATCAGTCTCAGATTTGATTCCCTTACCAAGACCCTAGTAGTGACGTGTTCTTTCATCAAGAAGCACATAATTAGTATAATTCATGTCTCTTTACACTTTTTTGAGTGTCAGCATTCACTGATGTTCAACACCTAAATTAAATCATCAAGGGTTCTAAAATGTTAATATTCAAATTCTCTCATTTTGTTTTCATTCAATAGCTAGAACAAAGTTATAAGAAGATGCTTTCTCTAGTCTACTATTTGGTTACTCAATGGTACAGTTGATAGGAAAGTAAAGACAAATGCTTCACTCTTTTATTTAACCAGTTTTTAATGTAATGAATTTGTTACCCATCATTGTGAGGTTGCCAATAATTAATTTTTCTGCAATATTATGAACTCATGGATTTAGGCACATTTGATGGCTAGGTTCATTGCAATTCTTACTCTTATTGAAGCCTTCTTTAACATGACCCTAATAAGTCTCTGAGAGTCCTTCCTATCTGGAATGCCAAATTATTCCTGACCCAGTTCTGTAATCAGCCATTTTTCAGGAAGCTCTGGCTTTTTCAATGGGAAATATTATTTTACGTCCACAATACTGGCACTAGGGATGCTTACTGGGAATTGTTTCTAGAGTTCCTGAATGCACAAAATTTAAATACACTGAAAAGTCATACTAATAACTCCAATTTACATTTCAAGACTAAAGAGTTTTAACATAACACCTTACATATTATAGCCAAATCTTCTTTCTGCTACACAGTGAATCCTGATTCTTAAGAGGAATAATAATATTGAAATATTTCATATCTAGGTAGTTTGCCATACAACAGCCTCAGACTCACAAAACGAATGCTATCCCAACCAATTATGATTAGTAGGAATAGTTTTAAATTATATTTTGCATGACTCATTCCCAATTTCTCCCCACTGTCCGACTGTATAATCATTATATGCCATAATCTTTCCCTTTAAAGACTCATTTTGTCTTAATTCTACAAGTATAATTATATATTTAATGCTCACCAGCACTAATTATGTTGATGTCTGTAGTCATTTTTGTTAGCAACTCTTGTTCTCTAGTGGATTCCACAGGAAGGGCTCCTGAGAAAAATATTCTTTCAGATATTGTGTGTTAATAACAGTTTGTACAGGCCTTTTATATGTGAATGTCAGTTTTTTCAGATATAAAATCATTGCCTCACTTTTTCCTTTTTTAAAATATGTTATTTCATATTTTTCAGGAATAAAATGTTTTATGGTTTGATGTTTTATTTCCTTTGTAAATTGCATGTCCTTTGTGGCTGATGCTCAAAGCATTTTTTTTCCCTTCATTCTAGGAAATTTACTGTTTGTTTTGGTCATTCTGTGTAGATATTCTCCACCAGAAGGTGTGTTCTTTCAATATCTAGTTATAAATCTTTAAAACATTATTAATTAAAAAATGTTTTGCCTTTCCATCTTTTTTCCCTTAAGACATTATTTGTTGTGCTGATTTGCTTATTTGGTCCCTCTCATTTAGTCCTCACGTCTAAAATGATTTTTTCTTTTATTTCAAATTACTTCTGAGTACGTCACCTCATTCCTGAGTGTTTTCCTACTTGTATTATATTTTGTTCATTCATGTCTTGTATCATTTGCTTAATGTCTTTTGGTTTGTTTTGAAATATTAGAGTTTTGATATGCTTGAGAACACGTATCTCATTGTGATGTCATTCTGCTTCGTAATTGTTTTTCCTGTAGAAATATTGCACGGAATTTGACACTAGATGTATTTGTCATTCATTTTAAAAGGAGGCTTGGTTCAGAGAGCTTCTACTATTTCACAGAAACCCCCTTTCCTATTCTTTTTGTGTAGTATTAAAAATACTGCATGTTGCTTTGAGTGGTCCTTGTTCTGTTCCTCTTCTTCACTTCCAGTAGTTTCTCCTCAGTGCAGGGGTCTTTATTTCGAAGAGATCCTGGTGAGTGAGTTTTGAGTGTTCACAGAAGCTTGTCTGCTTCAGCCCTCGAGGACTTACCACAGGCCCTTTGCTCTCCGTTGCTATTAGCGTGAGCACCTCCCCACCTAGGTGTAGCCGGTGTTCTCAAATTGTCTCACTTGTACATTGATGAATAACTTTGAACTAGTCGGCCTCTCTTTGTTCATGTCTGTCAGCTATCCCTTCATTTTCCTCTGTCTTCTGTTGCCTTCATACCAACAACTGCTCTGTCTGTGGCTATAGCTGCTGGTATTTTGAAGTTTCACAGGGCTCCCTAGTCACTGATGTTTATGCGAATGTTGTCCCATTAGACTTTTGACGTTTTTGGTTTTTTGTTTGCTTGTGTTTTGTTTTGTTTGCTCTCTAGATACTTTGTATGGTTTTATATGAGGATTCGGAAAAAGCCAAAAACTGTGCTGCCGTATTTGACACGAAATTCCCAGGATCTTTTCATGAAGTTTACAGGTACGTGATTTTCAATTTAATTATTGATATAAGATGCCTCTCTTTAGATATCTATTTATTTATATAACATTATGAAAACTTTTCAGCCAAAATCTAAATAAAATACTGGAGAATGAGCAAATATATCAACTACTTATGAAATTCAGGTACAAGGTTCAGGAAGGAGCACGAACTCCTATACTGTTCTTTCTTTAACCCCAGTGAGTTTATAAAAGCAGCAATGCCTTTGTAACCAACAGTTTATCCTCCCAGAGGAAGTCGCTGGTGACAAAATGATAACCCCTGGGTCTCTGCTTATCTTACTGCTCCAGGAAACGACAATCTGGCTCATGCTCTATCCGGCTTGGCAAACTGAACCTGAGTATTAGACATAGACCTTTTCAATCCCACAGAACAAAGGGAAAAGGATGTTTGCAAATATATTCCCATTATTCCTCCCATTATTCCACCATAGATATACATGACGATCCCCAAGGATAAAGGATTGGACCCTGTGCAACAAACAGTACTATGTAAAAAGGACCCTGGAAAATAAATCACTTTTCATTGACCACGCAAAATCTCTCTGGGGTGGATGTCTTCCCTTCTCACTACCAGAGGGATTCTATACCTGTTGGGCATTCCTTGTGTCCAAAGGTCCTTAAGTACCAGACATCAGGATTTCCCAAAAATCCTTATGAAATTTCTCACATTCCAATTCAGACTACCTGATACGAAGCAGATTATTTATTTTCCCACTCATAAGATTGCTTTTATGCTTGCCTTAGGAGAAAGAAAGAAACATGGTGACACGGTCCTTTCCCTAAGATATATAGGTAAGGCATGACCAGCAAAATACACTAAACTCAGCACACGGTGAAAACAGGAGGATGAGGATATCATTCTTTCACTCTCTACTGCTCTTCACATCTAAGTTTCCACACAAGCCTTTTCCTTCACTTATGCAGTACACTTTGTGGATTTTGTCTTCAGCCCTGCTGAATAACAAGTCCCACCTTCAAAGAGACCCATGCCTGTCATATCACAAGCATTCAAAATATAATAAAACTATCATTAAAGTACTTAGCCAATTTTGTGGCACAGCAAGAGAGTTTAATATATTTTCTTTTTTCTTTTACTCTTGTTCAAGGTATAAAATTATTATTTCAATATAAAAGTTTACAATGTAATTTTTACAGACCTTAATTTTTAGGTCAGTTTTAGGTTCACGGAAAAATGGAGTGAAAAGTACAGGGAGTATCCATAGACCGCCCCCTGCCCCCCGCCCCTATATATCCACGGCCTCACCCACTATTAACAGTTCACACTGGAGTGCTGCATTCGTTACGATTGATGAATGTACATTGACACATCATTATCACCCAAAGCCCCTAATTTACATTAGGGTTCACCCTTGTAAATTCTATGGGTTTGGACAAATATATAAGACATGTATCCACCATTACCGTATCATACAGAATAGTTTCACTGCCCTACAATTTCTCTGTGCTCTTTCTCCCTATTCATCCTTCCCTCTGCCTTAACCCCTGGCAACCAGTTACCTTTTTTACCATCTCTATAGTTTTACCTTTTTCAGAATGTCTTACTTGGAACTGTACAGTACGTAGCCTTTTCAGATTGGCTTTTTTTACATGGTAATATGCTTTTAAGGCACCTCTGTGTTTTTCGAGAGTGAGATTTCCTATTGCTCCACACCCTCAATAGCGTTTGGTGTTCTCCGTGTTTTGAATTCTGACCATTCAATTTGTTGTGTAGTGATATTTTATTTTTGTTTTAAGTTGCATTTTCATGATAACTTACGATGTAGAGCCTCCTTTCATGTGCTTATTTGGCATCTGAATATCTCCTTTGGTGAAGTGTCTATTAAGGTCGTACCTAATTGGGTTTTATTTTTACCATTGAGTTCTTTGTATATTTTAAATGAGTTCTTTGTATAGTTTATTTCTGTCTTTTGTTTTAACATCTTTATTGGAGTATAATTGCTTTACAATGGTGTGTTAGTTTCTGCTTTATAACAAAGTGAATCAGCTATACATATACATATATCCCCATATCTCCTCCCTCTTGCGTCTCCCTCTCACCGTCCCTATCCCACCCCTCTAGGTGGACCCAAAACACCGAGATGATCTCCCTGTGCTCTGTGACTGCTTCCCACTAGCTATCTATTTTACATTTGGTAGTCTATATATGTCACTGCCACTCTCTCACTTTGTCCCAGCTTACCCTTCCCATTCCCTGTGTTCTCAAGTCCATTCTCTACGTCTGTGTCTTTACTCCTGTCCTGCCCCTAAGTTCTTCAGAACCATTTTTTTTCTTTGTAGATTCCATATATATGTGTTAGCATATGGTACTTGTTTTTCTCTTTCTGACCTACTTCACTCTGTAGGACAGACTCTAGGTCCATCCACCTCACTACAAATAACTCAATTTCGTTTCTTTTTATGGCTGAGTAATATTTCATTGTATACATGTGCCACATCTTCTTTATCCATTCATCTGTCTATGGACGCTTAGGTTGCTTCCGTGTCCTGGCTATTGTAAATAGAGCTGCAATGAACATTGTAGTACACGACTCTTTTTGAATTATGGTTTTCTCAGGTATATGCCCAGCAGTGGGATTGCTGGGTCATATGGTAGTTCTATTTTTAGTTTTTTAAGGAAACTCCATACTGTTCTCCATAGTGGCTGTATCAATTTACATTCCCACCAATAGTGCAAGAGGGTTCCCATGAGACCTTTATCCCAGATTGTGGCTTGTCTTCTTATTCTCTTAACATTGTCTTTTGCAGAGAAGAAAATTTTAATTTTAATGAAACCCAGCTTATCAGTTGTTTCTTTCATGAACTGTGCCTTTGGTGTTGTATCTAAAACGTCAACCACAAAACCCAGTTATCTAGATTTTTCTCCTATATTATCATCTAGGAGTTTCACAGTTTTGTATTTTACATTTAGGTCTGCAATCCATTTTGTGTTAATTTTTGTTAAGTGGTGTAAGGTCTGTGTCTAGATTCATCTTTTTTGCATGTGATGTCCAATTGTACCAGTGCCATTTGTTGAAAAGATGAACTTCTCTCCATTTATTACCTTTGCTCCTTTATCAAAGGTCAATTGACTGTATATTTATATGAGTCTATTTCTGAACTCTTTATTCTGTTCCATCGATACATTTGTCTATTCTTTCACAATACCACACTGCCTTGATTACTGTTGCTTTATAATAAGTCTTGAAGACAAGTAGTGTCAGTTCTCTTTCTTTTTCTTCAATATTGTGTTGGCTATTCTGGGTCTTCTGCCTTTCCACATAAACTTTAGAATCAACTTGTTGATATGCATAAAATACCTCTGTTGGATTTTTGTTGCAATTTCATTGAATTTATAGACCAACCTGGAAAGAACTGACATCTTGACAATGTTGAGGCTTTCTATTCATGAACCCAGACTGTCTTTGCATTTATTTAGTTCTTCTTTGGTTTCTTTCATCAGGGTAGTGATATCTTCTTCATATAGATTTTATACATATTTCGTTTTATCTATGAATAAGTATTTCAGTTTGGGGAATGCTAATGTAAATGATCCTGGTTTTTTGTTTGTTTTAATTTCAAATCCCATTTGTTCATTTCTGGTATATAGGAAAGTAATTGACTTTTGTATGTTAACATTGTATCTTGCAACCTTCCTATAATTACTTATTAGTTCCAGGATTTTTATTGTTGTTGTTGAAGCTTTTGGGTTTTCTACATAAACTATCATGTCACCTAGGAACAAAGACAGTTTTGTATCTTCCTTCCCAATATGTTTACCTTGTATTTCCTTGTCTTATTGCATTAGCTATACTTTCTAATATGATGCTTATGGTGATAAGAGGGGAAATCCTTGCCTTGTTACTGATCTTAGCAGGAAAGCCTCTTGATTCTTACCAGTTAGTATGATGTTTGCTGTAAGGATTTTGCACATATTCTTTATCAAGTTGAGTGAGTTCCCCTCTATTCCAAGTTAGCTGAGAGTTTTTATCATGAAAGCGTGTTGGATTTTTGTCAAGAAGAAATTGTGGAAAATTGGTATAATTTTTCCTTAAATATTTGGTAGAATTCACCACTGAACCCATCTAGCCCTGGTACTTTGAGGTTTGGAAAGTTACTTATTATTGATTCAATTTCTATTCAAATTGTCTATTTCATGTGACTTTGACAGTTTGTCTCTTTCAAGGAATTCGTCCATTTTTTATTTAGGTTATCAAATTTGTGGGCATAGAGTTGCTCATAGCACTCCTTTATTATTCATTTAATGTCCATGAGATCTAACCCTCTCTTTCATTTTTGATATTAAGTAATTTGTGTCTTCTTTCTTTTTTTCTTAGTTAGCCTAGCTATATAATGCCCTTTTTAAAAACATAATCCAACAACGCTTTGGTGATATTTCATGATCTACCATCTTATTTACAAAAGAGGAGAATCAGGAAAGCCCTTTCCTTTCTCTATGAATGGACTTGCCTTTGGTCAAAATTATGGTCTACAGTGACAGAGCACGTACTTGAATCTGATTTTTTTAAATGCTGAATCGAGATATTATTTTACCACCATATGACTTATTTCAATGATTTGAGATTTTAGCAGCTTTTACCTAAGGCATATAAAAATGGTTTTCTGTGAACACATGAACTTGAGCATCTTGAGGCATGCCTTATGCTAGCGTCTGGAATACAGTAACCAATACATAACCATTCCCAGGGAACCTACCTATAGTGGGAAAATGGCAAATTAAATATACTCTGTCACTTTACCACAGATAACCTCAGTACTAAAAACAGTATTATGAAAAGACTAGTTGTCCACTTTACTGATGGAAGCATCAGAGCTATGATGAAATGAAAAATGATACTAATCCCATGATTTTTCCTAAGTAAGGAGTTGTTTTTCAGTTAATCAAGTTTGACATTATTAATGCTTTAATTCAAAAATTGGGTCTAGATATTTAAGGTATGACTCTGCTTAGAACCTCTTTCCCACTTCGGTGGCCTTGGTTTTTTCTGTTCTCTTTGCCAGGAACGCCATTTTCCATGATATTTTATTGACCATTATGTTTCAAATCAAAAACTGTCTTCTCAAAGAATCCTGCCTTAAAATCCTAAAGCATCCCTTGCTCTAGTCCCTAAGTTATTCTCTATCCTAATGCCCAACTTTAATACCTCTTCCTATGTCAAATTTCTATTTATTTAACTCTTTTACCTGCTTATTGTTATGTGCTCCCAACATGACGAATGCTCTGTGAAGGCAGATGTCAACTCTTTTTCACCACTATATGTGGCATTAAGCAGTTTCTGGGTCATAGCCAAAGCTCAGTGTATATTTGTTTCATGTCTAAATTGTAGTGAGAAAAGCTAAAACCATAAAGCACACTGTGTAAAGCAGATAAATTTGATATGATATTCTCTTATCAATTTATATGCAATTTCTAATTAATGGGGTTGCATCTCTCCTTCCTCTGCATGTCTATTACTTTTCTAAGCCTTGGGGTTTTTATTTTATTTTACTCTATTAGTCTTTCTAAGCCTTATTCTTACAGCCATCACCTCCAAATTTTATATAACTTATTTCTACTGTAAACATATTTATATCCATTGAATTGTAATGTTTAACCTGTTACGCAGAAGCTGATAATTTCTTAAAGTATATTTTAAATGGGTCACTCACATTAGCACCACCCTTTTGTAATCTTTGCCATTGTGATAATAGCCAACCACTGGTATTTCTGCATAGTGTAAATGTGAAAATAATCTGCATACATATATCTTGTTTTTCCAGAGTCAAGAAGACATTTTTAGGTGACCAAAGTGGATAGTTATCTCCCTTGGATGTTCACAAGGTTGGCCCTAGGAGTAGATACATTTTGCCAACAGCTTCTGACCACCCCCACAACCCAGTCCTCCTCTGCAACCACTCACATACTATCTTGAATCTCTAGGTAATGATTTTTAAATGAATTCATAGCAACTTAGAACTTCCTGGAACTCAGATATTTAAATATATATTCACTGAAGTGCAATTTGGTTAAGAGACCTCTTCCTCTTCATCAAGCAGAGTAATATTCTCAAAGGCTAATGACAAATGTATTAATCACCTGTGGTAACCTCCCATGCCTTCCCATTTAATTTAGACTAAAATCTAAGCCCCCAAAAGTCTCTGCAGGCTAGATCAAGCTAGAAAGTGGCAGAGACACAAATTCATACTTTTTCTAGGCCCCCAAAGCATTTCTAAACAACTATTATTGAGCATCTCTGAAAACCCCCAAAATGTAAAACGAAGGAAGACAGAGTTTGGAAATGTATGTCAAACCTTGTCTAGAAATGTTTTGAAAATACTGGTATAATGGAATGAACAGTAGGATGTGGGGCAATACATTTCAATGCTAGTCCTGAACACGCCACTAATTTATTATCTTTATGACCTTAGGGAAGTTACTTTATTTTTCTGAGGCCAAATCTGTCATCTGTAAAATGAAAGTTTGCCTCCAGAGTACTTTCCAGCATTGCAATAGCTAAAAATGTTATTATCATGGAAAATGATCTTTTAGAACTAAAGTATTCACAGTAGAAAGGCCTTAGGGTGTCTATGGGTTATGATGCTTTAGCAGTTGAAAAGAATTCACTAACAGCATTAAATGTAAGAACTGCCCATATACTGAAAAAAAAATACAGGAAAAGAATAACACAATATGAAAAAAATTTCAACAATGCCTTTTCTTTATGAGCAAACGAAATGAGTCACCTTACATGGAAAGATGCTCATCATCGCTAATCATTAGAGAAATGTAAATCAAAACAACAGTGAGGTATCACCTCACACCAGTCAGAATGGCCCTCATTAAAATGTCTACAAATAACAAATGCTGGAGAAGATGCAGAGAAAAGGGGACCCTCCTACACTGTTGGGGGGAATGTAAATTGGTGCAGCCACTATGGAAAACAGTATGGAGGTTCCTCAAAAAATTAAAAATAGAGTTGCCATATGATCCAGCAATCCCACTCCTGGGCACATACCCAGACAAAACCATAATTCAAAAAGATACATGAACCCCTCATAGCAACTCTATTTACAATAGCCAAGACATGGAAACAACCTAAATGTCCATTGACAGATGAATGAATAAAGAGGTGGTATATATATACAATGGCATAGCATTCAGACACTGAAAAGAATGAAATAATGCCATTTCCAGCAACATGGATGGACCTAGAGATTATCACACTAAACGAAGTAAATCAGAAAGAGAAAGACAAATATCATATGATATCACTTATACATGGACTCTAAAATATGACACCAATGAACATATCTATGAAACAAAAACAGACTCACAAATACAGAGAACAGACTTGTGGCTGCCAAAGGGGAGGGGGGTGAGGAAGGAAAGGATTGGGAGTTTGGGGTTAGCAGATGCAAACTATTATACATAGGATGCATAAACAACAAGGTCCTATTGTGTAGCACAGGGAACTATATTCAATATCTTGTGATAAACCACAATGGAAAAGAATATGAAAATATATATATGCATAATTGAGTCACTTTGCTGTACAGTAGAAATTAAACACAGCATTGTAAATCAACTATACACCAATAAAACTTTAAAAACAAATGAGTCGCCTTTTAAAGAATAAAACCAAATTTCTTCACCTTCCATGAGAATTTATAATATTACTTACATAGAAAAACAGAAATTTCTGATCTTTACACATGTGAGATGAAATTTTTCCCAGGTTTTGATAAATGCATAGATGAGCTAGTATGCCAATGATCCTATATCTATCATATACTTTGGTGGAATTCAAAGACGTAGGAAAACTGGAAATATCATAGGGAATAGGAAAACTACACCATTACATTTATAATTTTGTATTGAAAAAATGAAGTGATCTCTATGATCATGTAATCTGATTCTCTTTTTTCTTTATTTGCATTTATTGTTTTCCATTTATCATTTTCCTGTGTCTGTAGTCTGAATGCTACCCCTGGCAAAAGAAAGGCTCTTTAACTCTCTGACAAAAGGGAACTCACTGAACAATGCCACATTGTACAATACTTTTCTAACAGTTGCACTAAGACACATAAACACAAGTACCTCCATTCTGAAGAGATTGCTCTTTCAATATTTTACATACAAAATTGCCAGTAAGCACTTGGGTTTTTGTTTTTGTTTTTTAATTGAAGTTTAGTTGATTTACAATGTTGTGTTAGTTTCAGGTATACAGGAAAGTGGTTCAGTTTTATATATATATATATATATATATGTATATATATTCTATTATATATATATTCTTTTTCAGATTCTTTTCCTTTATAGGTTTTTACTGTTACCTGAGTCTTTAATAGTATCTCTTATACTCCCATCCTAAAAATAAGTGATTCTGGTTGACTGAGTGACATTGCATTTGAGAGAGGCATATCATTTTCCCAACACCCATGGAGAATTACAGTACTAAGATGTCATTACTGAGGGGGGGTCATAATAATCAAGAGTAGTAATATTTTAAATATTATTATTGTTATAGAAAAAATTCTACGTATGGAAGAAATTCGAAGTCACCTTCCAATGATAAGAGATTATTATTCTAAATTGGGAAAATAAAATTTTGCTATCTGATAAAACCATACATTAAAAAGCAGATTGAAGGAATGACATGTGTGTATAAGAATATTTTTGAATAATGAAGGATAGGAATAGATGGTAAAAAAACAGTAGGAGATGACTCATAATGGAATTGAGAACTATAATCATCCCTTCCATGTAAAAATGCTGATGAGAATAGAAGACAAAGATACAGAATCTGAAATTTGTGTGCTATTTGAAGCTGTACCCCAAGCATGAGCTCATACCTCGAGAGCACCTTAATCATGCACTAGTCATATAAACCGAGTAATCAGCTCCCCCTTTGTACTCCCCACTCTGCAAAATGCCTTGTTTGAAATATGGTTTGAACACAAAAGATAACTTGTAGTTGTTTGTTTACCAATTTTTTTCACTATGTTGAAATTTGCCAAGGTCACCCTTACCTTACCTGCTTTTGCTCAATGACCGTAATTGTGAATCTATGCACATAGACAGTGTGCAGTAAATAGCTGCTAATGATGATAGTTTTCACTGGTTCTCTTATAATCTAGATTTATTGTCTCTGTCTTTCCATGGGAAGGTAAAAATAAGTTCAATATCTCAAGCTGCTTAGAAACCACATTAAATTTTAACTATTCTTCCTATATTCTAAATTTTATTACATAGTTTATTTGTAAAATAGGTTTCTCTTTTACACAATTTTATAACTTGATTCACTTTTCCATTTTCCTGTCTCCTCCACTGTCTGGCTTAAACAAATAATTGCTTCTTTTAAGTTCTTTTTATTTTACTAGAGTCATTAAATTTTTCTTATTTATATGTGAAGAATATAGTGATAGGATTAATAATCCAATTACTCTGCTTGATGGGGATTAGTGTGTGTTTTTTTTTTTTGCGGTACGCGGGCCTCTCACTGCTGTGGCCTCTCCTGTTGCAGAGCACAGGCTCCGGACGCGCAGGCTCAGCAACCATGGCTCACGGGCCCAGCCGCTCCGCGGCATGTGGGATCTTCCCGGACCGGGGCACGAATCCGTGCCCCCCGCATCGGCAGGCGGACTCTCAACCACTGCGCCACCAGGGAAGCCCTGTGTGTGTGTGTGTTTTGCATACTCCGAAATAGATACCTCTCTTTCGTGTATATAATTTGACATAATTATTGGAAGAAAATAAAGTGCAAGGTCACTGCCTAATTGGTTCAGAAAGTCAAAGGAAAGAAAATGATTAAGGTACTATGACAGAGGTTGTTTATATTGCTAGCAAACAGCAATTCTGCTTTGCTCTGCTCAGCGATAGCAAAAAGGAAGAAAATGCAGGGTCTTATATCAATTATTACAGCAGGAACTTTCAGTTTAAGAACTACCTAGTGGAAACAAGAATAATTTAATGCGAAGGCTGCAGAGTATAAATATTTTGCATAAAAGAGTTACATTATGCTGGTTGTATAAAACTGCATTTTAAAGAAGTTCTGTAAAGATAAACTTCTGGTTTCAGTCATTGAATATCTTTACAGATTTCTGCCACTGTTTAGGGGACTGTCACTCTTAAATTTTCATGTGTAAATTCTTTGCTGAGTGCTCGATAGCTCTATAACTTACTACCTTTTACGCACTGATGAGGACAATAATGCACTGGGGATGAGCTGTGACCTTCTGGTAAAAGGACAGCATACCTTTATCATATATTCTTACACCTGACTTAAAATATGTCATTACGAAAGGGATTTGGCAGTTGTTAACATTTTATTCACATATTCATAAAAAATAATAAGTGAATTATTATTCCATTTACCCCAAAAATGATAATTCAAATCCCACTTGGTACTGGGACTTCTCTTTTAACACTGTATAATTTGTATACTTGAAATTAACTGTAGCATGCTAGCACTTTCTTGAACGATGCAAAATTTCTTTTGTAAACACTAATCTTGATTGTTTCATATATTAGTTTGAGAGTTTGGAATTTTAAGAATTCATTTAGTTATTCCATTTCATACGTCATAAATAAGTGGTTAAAATCGTTGCTGGTTTGTGTGTATGGGTGTGTGTTTATGTGTCTTTTTGTAACCCTGGTTTCTATGGAGATTTATCTTAGAGTTAGCACAATCTTTTTTTTCGTTTTTCTTCTGTCTTAATGTCATACCAACATAGCCCTAGTCAATCAAGAGGAGAAAACTAGATAATAGCCAGTAGAATAAATACACTCAGTTAATACCAGTAAACAACGGAATATGCTCTCCACTCTAAAGTTTGATGGGCTCCATACTTATGACGACAGCTTAGAGTAACACATTAAAAAATAATTTGTTCCTAGGATAATGTATACTGAAGGGTGTTGTGCATTTTGTACTTGAAAGGGTATTTCAAGATAATTTTTAATTATTTTTATCATAAAAGAAAAATGTATTTCTTACAGAGAAATCAAAGAAAAAAGCAAAAGGAAAAGAAATAACAGAAAAGTGTATTTTATCCCCAAATCACTGAATACCAAATGTGTATTCAAATTCTGTATGTGCATTATACCATAGCATGCTAACCTTTCATTTTTAAAATATACTTGAGAACACGTCCATGACAACAGATATGTTAGTGCTACAGAACTTCTAATGGTTTTTATAATATTCCACTGTCTAATATCTCACATTTTAGTATGTTCCTATTTTGATATAATTTTTAACTTACAGAAAAGGTGCAAGAGTATTATAATTCCCATAGACTTTTTAACCATATTAGCGGCAATTGTTCAAATTTCTCTCTCTCCTCTTCCCTCCCTCCCTCTGTCCCTTCTCTTTTCCTCTCTCCTCCTATACACTCATATATATATGTTATTATATTTTGCTGAGCTATGTGAGAATACATGAGAGAAACCAAACCCCTCTGTCCCTAAATACTTCCGTATGTATTTCCTAAGAATAAAGATGTTATCTTTCATAAAGTACAGTTTTGAAAATCAAAAAATTCCAATGATACAAAATTACTGTCTAAAACATAACCCATATTGAATGTCATCAATTGTTCCAATAAATTTTCTTTATGGCTATCTTTTCCTGAACCACGATCAAATTCAGGGCCAACCCTGGATTTAGTTGTCATGCCTCTTTAGTGTCCTTTATTATCAAATATGTTCTCAGCATTTACTTGTTTCTTGTCATGGACACCTTGTGAGCTGGAAACATGTAGTCCGTATAGAATGTCCCTCAACTTGCATTTGCCTATTCCTTGTGACTAAATTTAGATTTTGTATTGTTGGCAGGAATAATGCAGAAGTATATTTCTATGTGCATTTATAAGAAGGTACTTTGTCATTTTGTTCCAATATTGGTGATTCTAGATTTGATCACTTTTTTAGTGGTATCCCCCAGGTTTCTCCACTATAAAGTTACTATTTTCCTTTTGTAATTAATAAGCAATTTAGGAGGAAATCATGTAGATATCACATTCCTTAGAAAAAAATTATGTTTTAGCGTCCATACTCTGTGTATTTATTAGTTGGCATTCTACTACAATGAAAAGCTTTTCCATCGCCCCATATATTTATTTGTATCAATATGGCTCATGGGTAATTACATTTTTAATGAGTTTTTATCATTATTATAACTATTTTTTGATGCTCTTATTGTCCTAGATTTGGCCAGTGGCAGTCCCTTCAAGATGGTTCCTGTGTTTCTTGACATGCTCGTGATTTTTTCATTCATATTTTCAATGATATCATTGTAGATTCACATACAATTGTAAGAAATGATATGGAAAGATTCCATGCACATTTTACCCAGTTTCTCACAATGGTGACATCTTACAAAGCAGTGGTACAATACCACAACCAGGATATTAACATTGATATAATCTACCTATTTTATACAGATTTTCCAGTTTTACTTATACTCATTTATATGTGTACTTAGGTCTATAAAATTTTGTCACATGTATATGTTTGTGTAACACAAGCACCTCAGTAAAGATAATGAAAAGTCGCATCACCACAAGGACTTCTTGAGCTGCCCTTTTATAACTACTTTCACCTTTCTCTGTTCCACCTTGTCCCTCACCCCTCACTAACACTAATCTCTTCTTCATTTCTAAAATTTTCTCACTTCAAAACTGTTATATAAATGGAATCATATATCAAGAGTATGTAAACTTGTGGGATTGTTTTTTTTCACTCAGCATAATTCCTTGGGAATTTATACAAATTGTTGCATGTATCAAATAGTTCATTCCTTCTTATTGCTGACTAGTATTCCATGATATGTATACGACACAGTTTGTTTAATCTTTCACTCGTTGAAAAACATATGGACTGTTTCCAGTTGTTAGCTATTAGAAATAAAACTGTTATGAACATTCATATACAGATTTTTATGTGGATATAAGTTTCATTTCCCTGGGACGAATATCCAAGATTGCAAATGCTAGGTTGTATGGTAATTACCTGTTTACTTTGATAAGAAATGCCGATTTTCCAGAGTAGCTGTACCATTTTACATGCCCACCAGCAACGTATAAGTGATTCACTTTCTCTGCCTCCTTGTCATGATTTGGTGCCATTATAATTTTTTATTTTAGCCATTCTAACAGGTATGTACTAATGTCTCATTTTGGTTTTAATTTGCATGTCTTTGATGACTAATAATATTGAACATCTTATTTGCCCTCTGTACATCCTCTTCCTCAAAATGTCTGTTTATGTCTTTTGCCCATTTTCTAATTGAATTGGTTGTCTTTCTACTATTGAGTTTTGTAAGTTTTTCATATATTCTAGACACTTGTTTTTGGTCAAATATGCGGTTTGTAAATATTTTCTCCCAGTCTGCAGCTCTTCATGCCTTTCATACTGGCTTTCACAGAGCAAAAGTTTTCCATTTTTATTGGGTCCAATTTGCGAATATTTACTTTTATGTAGAATACTTTTGGTATCAAGTCAGAACTCTTTATCTAGTCCCAATTCCTGAATATTTTCTCATGTCTTTTTCTTTAAGTTTTATATTTTTACATTAATGATCCATTTTGAGTTAAATTTTGTATAAAGGTAAGGTTTAGGACATTTATTTTCCACTATGTAATGCCCAATACCATTACTCCAGTACCATCTGATGAGAAGCCTTGCTCCACTGAATTGCTTTTGCACCTTTATAAAAACATGGATTGAGGATATTTGTGTGGGTCCATTTCTAGGCTCTTTATTTTGTTCCATTCACCTATATATCTATACCTTCATCAATACCACACCACAATATGTGGATTACTGTAGCTACAGAATAATCTGAAATATTGGGTTGACTAATTTCTTCCATTTTATTGTCATTTTTTAGCTCTTCTATGGCCTGTGCCATTATATACACATTTTAGAATACGTGTGTGTATATTTATTTAAAGAAACTTGCTAATAAGATTTTGATAGGAAATGAATTAAACCTGTAGATGAGTTTGGTGAGAATTTACATCTTTCTTATGTTGATTCTTCCAATCCATGAACACATCTCTCTGCATTTATTTAGGTTTGTCATTTCTTTTATAAACAATTTTTAGTTTTCAGCATACAGATTCTATACATGTTTTGATACATGAATACCTAAGAATTTCATTTCCTTGGAGAAACTGTAAATGGTACTGTGTTTTTAATTTCATTTTCTTCATGTTCATTGTCAGTATATAGATTGTGAATAACTTTTATTGATCTTTATTCTGAACTAATTTATTAGTTCTAGGAGTATTTTGTAGATACCCTGGGATTTCTTACACAGGCAGTCATACCATCTACAATAGGGGCCGTTTTATTTCTTCCTTTACAAACTACATGCCTTTTATTTATTGTCTCTTGCCTATGACAATGTCTAAAGCTTCCAGTACTATGTTGACTAAAAGGGGTGTGAGTAAACATCCTTATCTTGTTCCCTATCTTAGGGTCTGTCCAGCTTTCAGAGTTGAACATGGGTCAACTAAAATGTTATGCCAGATATTATTCTTGTTTTAAGGATTTTGACTGTTATTCCAAATTAAACTTCAAATTCGCACTAAGTTATATTCTCGCTGATAGGTCATGAAAGTATCCATTTACATATAGCTTTATCAATAAGTATAGGTTTTTAAATCTGTACTGAGTTGTACAAGTAAAAATAGTATTTGATAGGTTTAATTTGCATATATTCAATTTTTACTAAGGTTGACTCTTTTCCATACTTATTGGTCCCACGTATGTATTCTTTTGTAAATTCTTACTCATGTCCATTGGCATTTTTCTACGCTAGTGTTTGTTCATCTTTTTCTTATTGATTTGTAAGAGCTCTTCATATATATAAAAAACTTCATCACACATTAGATTCCTGTCTGTTTTTTGTTTGTTTCAGAATTTCTATTCTGTTTCACCAATCTGTTTGTCAATTCCTGGGCCAGTAAGTATCTACTTTAATTCCTAAAACTGTATAATATATTTGGATATTTGGATTTAAAGTCTTTTATTTAAAGTTGAAGCAAATAATAACCAAAGGGCATGAACAAAATTATGCTACACTCTTAAGTACTTCTGAGACTCAAACATATGCAAATTAAGCCTTCACTTTTTTTATGCTTCATTTAAAGCTCAATCATTCCACCGAAACCATAAGTTATATTTTTGCACAATAATTCCAAAAATAATTCAACTGCTTACTGAATGCACTGTAGAGCTGTAACATCTAATATTGTAATATGAGAAATCTTAAAGATGACATAATGCTACATAAAATTATCTTAGGTCAGTGTTGGTCCTAGAATCCATCCAGGTTTGACACCATACTTTGTTTGCATGTAAAGCGAGTTATGAGGAGAATATAGAACACAGAAGCTGAGAACTGTCTCTGTAGGTTTCATCTGAATCATCATAAACACCAAACAAAATGCATGCTGAATGATAATCTCTATTACTATTGTTTACTGTCATTTACCCTGTAAGTTTGTCTTTGGCAGGAATTATATCAGTAACTACAAGCAAATTGTAGCCCAATACCTGCCCATTAAGTCCCGCATAAAATATTATCTAGGTACAGATGGATGAAGCTGCAGCAGTCAACTGTGAAGGTGTTCACCATTGACAACAGCAGGATGTTTGGAAACTTCACGGTTAGAACATCTGATATTTTATCTCACAATATTCTTGAATTGCAAAGTAAAGAAAGCAGTAAGTCTTCTCTGACCACTGTTACTGCTAAATTGGAATTATCTAGCTCATGCATACCAAGAGTGTCTTGAAAATAAATCCCCTAACTCTCCCATTTGCTTATCATAATGTTTGTTTGTTCTCGTTCAGTGGATGTCAATTACGTTAGCAAAGGTTATTGTTTAATCTTAGTGTTTTTAGCTTGTTTTTCTTTTGACATTCTGTTCATGCAGAAAAACTGAGATGGAGTTCAAATTTCACTTTTGGCACTTACTTTGGCAAGAGATTTATTTTTCTCTGAGCTTCAAATTTGTTATAAGAAAAATACAAATATATAAAGTGGTTGTGAAGATGAACTGAAGCAACACATGGCAAGTGCCTAGAATAGTGGTTGGCATGTGCTGGGTGTACCAAAAGGTTGGCATCTGGTGGAGTTCTCATTTTATATATAGATATTATTTTGTTTTGAGGTGAGACAAAGCCAAAAATTTTTTTTTCAAAATAAAATAGTTATTGATCCATTCCAAACCCATTTCTTGATGCCACATAGAGCTCCAGTAACTCAGAATTCCTAAACAGGTTTCCAGAGCTCTTTAGTGGAAATAGTAGCTTGCCCTAGTTTGTATTTTCCTGGCTTACCATGATTTAAAGAAAATTAAAGTGGCAGAAAATACGAGGTCAAACATTATTTATTTCTATTGATATTTTTAAAAGACTGATTAGTTATTAATTATCACATTTCATTCAACGTAACAAAATCTATCAGAATGCAGTAGAACTAGAAGCAGCTAGATGGCATGTTCTGGAAAAGAGGTAGAGCTCCCATTTCCACTCTATTCTGAGTTTTCTTTAAAATACAACTTGATCAAGAAACAAAGGATAGAATAAGGGATAGAAATAGAAATATTAGACCTGCCTTTTGGCAACTAAAGACACAGTGAAAGGAGTAAAATTCACATGCCTTAGAAATTCCTGGTCTGCCACGAGAATGAACACAGGGCCCTCAACATGCAAGGCAGCTCCATCTTACTACCTCCAGCACCTTCCTGCCAGCTATTCTAGGAGGCACCCAGCTGTGGACAAGGATTCCTGGACTGTTGGTACAGCTATGCCATTTAAATACTGTTTGCCCTCCACTTGTCTTTTTGGGAGCCGATAGCTAAACCAAGCAGTTGTTAACCATGGTCCACTAGAGCTCGAAATGCCCTAATTGTTGACTTAGCTCAGTCACCGGTTGTGGAGGGAAACAGGTAGGTTCTGGCTGAGAAAGTACTTATTGACTGCTTTTATGGGACTTAAAATTTTCATTTTTATTTAGGCAATTAAATGAGATAAAGAGATCGAATTAATATTTTTGAGCAAGACCACACAGCTGCCTAGGAGATGAGGAGAGAAGCAAGTGCAAAAACAGGTACAGTCCTGACCCTGAGGAGCTTACAGTTTTGTTGAGGAGAAATAGGAGAATTAAAAAACTGAAAAAAGAAACTATGGCTAAGTCCTTCAAAATAATGGTGCTGGATGTTATGAAACTTTATAATGAAACATCTCCCTTGTTACAGAGACAAGATTTCCCTGAAGAAGAGATATCTGAGCTGGAATCTGAAGCACAAATATAGACTCACTAGGTGAGGAGGAATAGAGGGGGAAAGTGTTACAAGAGGGAACAACATGTGAAAGGCCCCGATACAGAAGAGAGCTAAAACGCACCTTAAAATGCCCTTAAAGGAAGCCCACTGGGGCTGGAGCGGGGGGGTGGTTAGAATGCGAAGAGAGAGGTAATTATGGTCAAGGGCCATTCATCTGTCATTCATTCATTTGCTCGTTAGTTCAGTGAATATACAATGACCACTAACTAGATTGCTTTTCATATGCTGGGACTAAGAGTAGTGAACATAACTGAAAACTTCTCTGGGCAATTCAACGTCAGGTAATATTAGCTATGTTTCAGAGAGTTAAAACAGGCTGAAATGATGGAGATGGCAAGCTCTCTAGTGAAATTGAACGTCCGAGGAAAACATAGCTTTCCTGAAGAAGTGATTAGTGGAAAAAAAAAAAAGGTAAGAAAGAGCTATTCATGGTGAGAACAAGGGGAAGAGCATTTCATGCACCGAAACAGCTTGTGGATGACCTTAGGAAAGTAACAAGCTTAACTTACAAAGAACAGAGAAAAGATCAATGTGGCCGAAACATAATGAGCGGGAGAGAAAGGGGCAGGATGTGACACTGGAGAAAGAGGCAGGAGCTGGATCACACAGGGACGCGCAGACTGGGGTAAGGAACTCAGTGTATTCTCAAAGTGATCTGAAGCCTTTGAAGAGTGTGGGCTGATGGGTGGGAGTGGGGGTGAGAATAAGGAATAGAGCAAGAAATCACCTAATTTTATTTTTAAAACATCAGCCTGGCTTCTTGATATAAAATGGATCCTGTAGGGGCAAGATCAGAAGATTAGTTACAAGGATGCTAAATCAGTCTAGGTGGGAAACAGTGATTGTTTAGATTACAGTTTCCATGAACACAAGGAGATTGATCTCAGGTTGATAGAGGGCGTGCTGATACCTCAGGCTGAAATGAAGGAGGAAACAAGGATGATCCCAATTTTTTGTCTTGAAACATGACTGAAATGTGGAAAATGAAAGAGAAGCATTTGAAGAGAACAACCGAAGCTCTGTTCTGCACAATTAAAGTTGGAAATACCCCTAGGATGTTCAAGCAAAGATGTCCAGTGTATAGCTTGATAAACAATCTGAAGTTCCAGGAACAGGTCAAGGTTGAGCATATAACCTTGAGAGTCATCAGCATAAATGGTACAAGATGAGAGTCCAGAGTGTGAAATGGAGATATTTAAGGTAAGAGGACGAAGAATCTGGCCTTGGGCTGGTCTAGGTCAAATTTAGGCTTCACACTCTAGAAACAAGATTTCAACTCCCTTAAAGCTTTTACTTGCATCATTTGGGATCAAGCAGGATATCCACATACAGCTTTCCTCACAGCAACTTGTTTCCATTAACAGCAATGAAGAGGGAGGCTAGACATCCACAATTCCTACCCCTCAACTGTCAGTCTGAGTACTATTCTCAGCATTGAACCTACTTGGAAAAAAATCTCATTACGCCCTTTTTTCCTATTATGCATTCATCCTTAGAAACCACAGACACCCAGATAACCGAATCAACATAAAGCTCTGAGCATCGCCTATTTTATATCCTTATCATACCTCTCCTCAATTTCAGAAATTCTTCAACTATGCCCTATGGAATTCAAAGACTGTCAGCAGCAAAATATTCTTTCTCAACCTCTTTGAAAGTTTCTATTATTTTCTTGTGCTAAAAAAGTACCTGGCTTCTTCCTGAGGACATTGTTTCCCCCACAGTGCTCTAGGGAGATAGAAGGCATTGATGTGATTGTTGGGCTGGGAGGTGTGCTAGTGATCCTTTGACCCTCTTTGCTGTTTTTGTAAGATTCTACAATCTGTCTTTTAAAAACACCCAGCTTTGAATCTCACATCCATTGGGTATGTCACTTACTACTCTTCCTTTTTTACAGTCATTTTCAGATCCCAATTATTCAACCTGTGTGTTCCAAAGATGTCTGTTCCTAGCTCACTGTCACTCTATCCACACTACTTCAGTCTTAATTCTTGGTGACTTGGTTACCTTGATCCAGATAACTCCCAGGCTCCTCATTTCCTTAATTTACCTTCGAATTATCTTGGCCTTAGTCACATACTCACATGATCTTACCCTTAAGCTTAGTATTATCAATCAAGGCAACCCCCCATAATAACGATGACATGCATTTCACTTATTGATCATCACTATCTTTTTTTCCATTTTCTTTTTTTTTTTTTAATAAATTTTGGGTATAGAGCATTATAGTTGAATAGCTGTATACACTCAAGAGTGCTCACCACCACGAGTCAACTATAGTTACCATACATCACCATACAGTTGACCCCCTTCACCCATTTTACCCACCTCCCCAAACCCTCATCCCCTCTAGTAACCACTGATCTGTTTTCGGTATCTATGAGTACCTATGAGTTTGTTTTTGTTGTATTTCATTTCTTTTTAGATTCCACATGTGAGTGAAATCATGATATTTGTTTTACTACACCTGACATAGTATAATATCTGACGGTCTATCCATGTTGTCACAAATGATAGGATTTCATTCCTTTTTATGGCTTAGTAGTATTCCTGTGTGTGTGTGTGTGTGTGTGTGTGTGTGTGTGTGTGTGTGTACCACATCTTTTTTCCATTCATGCATCAGTGGACATTTGGTTATTTCCTTATCTTGGCTATTGTAAATAATGCTGCAATTAACATAGGGGTGAATATATCTCTTTGAATTAGTGTTTTCATGTTCTTAAAGTAAACAGCCAGAAGTGAAATAGCTGGGTCATACTGTTCCTAACTTTTTGAGGAACCTCCATCGCTTTTCCATAGTGGACTTTCAATTATTTAGACAAAAGCCTACTATATATCTTTGATTGCTCTTTTTTCTCACATTCCACATCCAATTCATCAGTAAATGTTTTGACTCTTATCTTCAAAATATGTCCAGAATCGGACCATTTCTCAATATCCCCCAATGTTACACCTCTGGTCTCAGGGGCAATTATTTTTTAACTGGATAAGAGCAATGATCACCTAATTGGTTTCTATGCTTCCCATCGTGTCCACAATACTTCCATCAAGATGTAGATTTGAGCAGAGGATGGAATGAACTGATACAAAGTATCTCTCTACATGCTTTTATAAAACTAGAGTGTATTTGTTCACACCATCCTCTGCCGAAATCCCTCCAATGACATCTAATTTCCTTTTTTTTTAAATTTTTATTTTATTATTATTTTTTACATCTTTATTGGAGTATAATTGCTTTACAATGGTGTGTTAGTTTCTGCTTTATAACAAAGTGAATCAGTTATACATATACATATGTTCCCTTCTCTCTTCCCTCTTGCGTCTCCCTCCCTCCCACCCTCCCCATCCTACCCCTCTAGGTGGTCACAGAGCACCGAGCTGATCTCCCTGTGCTATGCGGCTGCTTCCCACTAGCTATCTACCTTACGTTTGGTAGTGTGTATGTGTCCATGCCTCTCTCTCGCTTTGTCACAGCTTACCCTTCCCCCTCCCCATATCCTCAAGTCCATGCTCTAGTAGGTCTGTGTCTTTATTCCTGCCCTGCCACTAGTTTCATCAGTACCGTTTTTTAGATTCCATATATGTGTGTTAGCATATGGTATTTGTCTTTCCATCCCTGTAAAAAGCAATGTCTTTTCAATGGCCTACAAGGCCCGACATAATCTCTATCTTTATATGGATCTGTATAATCTGGCCAATCATGCTATCTCTCCTGCTGTTTTCCCCTTAGTAACTCTATACTAGCTACATGGGTTCTTCTAACACATACGAATGCTCAGCCTCAGAGCCCTTGCCCTTACTGCTCCCTCTGCTTAGAATGCTCCTCAACCCAACTGCCACATGGCTAACTCTCTCACCTCTTCCAAGTGCTCAAATCTCACTTTATTGAGCAACAATATCATGACAATCCTATGTAAAGTCACAGCCTCCTCACGTACCCCTTACCCCTTGTTCTTCTTATTTTTTTAAATAAATTTTTATTTTAGAATAGTTATTGATTTACAGAAGAATTGAGAATATAGTATAAAGAGTTCCCTAAAACTCCATACCAAGCTTCTCCTGTTATTAACATCTTATATTCTTATGGTACATATGCTAAAAGTAATGAGCCGATATTGGTACATTATTATGAATTAAAGTAAATCATTTACTCGTATTTCCTCAGTTTTTACCTAATGTCCTCTTTCTATTTAGGACCTATTCAGGATACCACATTACCTTTACTTGTCTTGTTCCCTTAGGTTCCCCTCGGCTGTGACAGAGTCTCAGATGTTCCTTGATTTTGGTGATCTTGACAATTTTGTGGGTAACGGGTCATGTGTTTTGTACAATGCCTCTCAATTGAGATTTGCTTGATTTTTGTTCTTATTCTTAGACTGGGGCTATGTGTTTTTAGGGAAAGACCACAGAGGTAAATGCCATGTCATCACATCATATCGAAGGTATATACTATCAGCGTGACCTGCCACTATTGATGTTACCTTCTTCGCATGGCTGAGGTAGTGTTTGTGAGGTATCCTCACTGTAAAATTACTTTTCCCCTTTTCCATTTTGTACTCATTAGAAGGTAATCATTATGTGCAACCCAAACTTAAAGTATGGGGAGTTATGTTTCACTTTCTTGCGGTGGAGTATCTACGTAAAATGTCTGGACTTCTGCACAGGAGATGTGTCCTTTCTCCCCTGTTTATTTATTTATATATGTCATCATTTATATTAGGATGTAATATGGACATTTAGTTTATACTTTGGGTTATATTCCAATACTAGTTTTTCATTTTTAATTTTTTTGTTCAAGTTGTTTCAGCTTTAGCCATTAGGAAATCTTTTAGTTAGCTTCTTTTGTCCCTTCCTTTGACGTACCCCCATCATTGTGTTTTCTTTTTCTTTCCTTCTTTCCTTTCCCTCCCTCCATCCCTTCCTTCCTTCCTTCCTCCCCCCCTCCCTTCCTCTCACACTTCCTCACTTTCTAACACTCAAAGATGCACCAGGCTCATAATGTATTGATATAGTCACAGCCCCGGTACTAGAATCATCCGTCACTCCAAAGAGAGATGTTATTGCAGAATGGTATTAGTAACCAAAATCTGTGCGCTAAATGCACTCATTGTTACTGGAATGTTGTTGTTTCTAAGCCCTCTTAGCTGACAGAGTAAGCAAATATATACCAACCCTTATATATACACACAACTATAAATATTTCTATATGTAACCAGGTGTATTTATATTAAGCTAATCCTGAGTTCATGGTGATGTCTCCAACTCTAATCCATTACCACATGGATCATTCTAAGCTCTCCCTATGCTTTTTTGTAATGTCTTATCTCAACAGTGAAAAACCTGGCTTCTACCATCTGTCACACATTTACTTAATTTTTCAACTGCAGTATGAATTTCGAGCAGTATTCATAATGTTAACCCACATTCCCATGGGAAACAATTTTATGAACTAGAGTAGAGAACTTATGTACAGTTTCTTTTGCCCTAATCCTTACAGACTCCTCTCATTTCCAAAGTTACTTAGGTCAGCTTCATTTTCTCCCATCCCCTCAGTGAGGCAATTTTATACATTTTTAGTACATTTAGATCATTTGATCACACTCTGCATCCCATCCTGGGATTCCTTGACCTCCAAATTATTTTTTAAATTTGCACACATTAAGGTTCCATCTTTCTTCTGTAGAGTTCTATGGTTTTCACAAATTAATATTGTCATATATTCACCATTACATCATTATACAAAATATTTTTGCCACCCTAGAATACCCATTGTGCTCAATCTGTTTAACACTCCTCTTCCTGAAAACTCCTGATGACTACTGATCTTTTTACTCTCTCTACAATTTTGCCTTTCCTACATTTCATATAACTAGAATTATACGATCTGTAGCTCTTTCAGATTGACTTCTTTTATTAGCAATCTGCATTTAAGTTTCATCCATGTCTTTGTGTGTCTTGATAGCCATTTATCTTTATCACTGAATGATGATATTCCAATGTCTGGATCTACCACTATTTATTTTTTCATTCATCTTTTAAAGGACATCTTGGGTGCTTCCAGTTTTTGATGATGATAAAGGAGCCACAAACTTTCATGTATAGGTTTTGGGGAGGACATGCTTTTCAAATCATTTGAATAAACACTTAGGAGCACAATCACTGCATTGTGTGGTAGGATTATGATTCATTTAGCTCTGTTGCTGTCCTTCAAACTGATGTGCTGGTGATATGTGGGAGGGAAGTTAGAGTTACTGCAAGGAAATTCATTAGAAAGCTACTGCTAAACTCTGAGGAGAGATGATGGTAAATTGGATCAGTGTGGTCCTGTTGGACAAAAGAAGTGAACTTCCATCAATCATAGATTTGGAGGAACTGAGCGATATTTTCCAAAATCTTGAAAATTCAGGAGCCCTCCTTGACAAAAGAAGGAAAAATGGATAAGTTTATACATCTTTGTTTGTATAGTAAACCTGTCTATACAATCACAAACTCTCCTTATATGCCTTTCATGTTTAATTAAATGGTAATGGTTGTAATAGGCACCATAATTTTTCTTCTATTCATACTCTTTAGTATTGTTTTTTCTTTATATTTAATCATAAAGCTTGTCATAAACGAAGATTTATAAACTTGTCTTATGTATGATCATAATTTTAATATTCTTTTTTTTGAATTTTATTTTTTTATACAGCAGGTTCTTATTAGTTATCCATTTTATACATATTAGTGTATATATGTCAATCCCAATCTCCCAATTCATCACACCACCACCCCCCTGCCACTTTAATATTAATTCTTATTTAATTATATTAGATACAGATAGCCATGTAACCCCCTACTAATTAAGCCAGATCATCTATGGTTTTAGCTTCTTTTGAAACTGATCCTTATGTATAAGATTGCTTCATTGAAATTGTCAAAAGTATATTTATCATGGCTACCATTTAACTTCTTTCACAATGCTTAATTAAATATAAATCCTGTACATCAGGTGAAAGAATTTTACGTTTAACTTGATACCTTGAAGATACTTCTCACGTGTTATTAATGAGTTCTTAGAAAGTGACAAACTCACTCAGTACATTTATTTCCTTTTTAATACATATATATTATACACTATTTTAAGATACACATACACACACACACATACACACACGCACACACACACTAGTCTTTTTACATACCTTGTAGTAACAAGTCACAAGCCAAAGACCTCAGTAGGGGTCTACTGGAAAGTGAGCACCCCCTTGGAATATTTCCAGTTCAAGCTTTCAACAATTCCTATCTCAACTAATGTGCATGGTATAAGATCCTATTATCATAGGAAGGTTATACAGTTGACCCTTGAACAAGGCAGGGGTTAGGGGCACCGATCCCCATGCAGTGAAAACTCCATGTATAACCTTACAGTCAGCCCTCAGTATCCATGGTTCCAAATCCACAGACTCAATCAACCATGTATAGTGTAGTGCTGTAGTGGTATTTATTGAAAAAATTCTGTGTATAAGTGGACCCACACAGTTCCAACCCATGCTGTTCAAGGGTCAACTGTAATTTCTGTTAGGTATGGAAATAGAGTGCTGTAAAGATGTTTGTGACTTTGTGATCTAAAATACAAGAAAACATCTCCCACTAGCATTTATTTTCCTCAGAATTAAGAATTTTTAGTGAATGAATTCCTTTCCCAGAAGTGCAAGGGAAAATATGAGGACAATTTTGATTAGCAATGGCAAAAAGGCCATCAGACAGGACCAACTGAAATTGCCAAAGCAACAAAGAAAAGGGAAAACAAGACAGTGTTTCTCCACAGAGGTGACTTAAATGAACTACTAAGGCATGCCCTGTCTATATTACAGACACAGCATGCACAAAATTTCCACAGAATGTTCTTGTTATGAAATTCTATGTAGGCTTTAAAATTCTGTCGTAAAAGAAAGATAGCAAATATTTTGATATAAATTGGTAAGTGAGAAAAGGCAAATTTTAGGAAAGAATATGTAGTATAATATTTTAACAAAGACAAGGTTACATACTATGTCAGTTATCACAATTTACTGTCTCTCAGCTCCAGAGCTACCCATCATTGCCCTACTCGTCAAAGTGGAGCTGGTGTTATAAATATCTTTCCATTGTCAGTAGAGGTGCTGGAGGGACACTGCAGGATGAAAGGAGTTTCTCTTGCTGATTTCAGTGTGTTTTTCTCAGTTTTCTCCTATGACACTCAGTAGCCAGAAATCCAGAGGCCATTTAATGATGCTCACCGCCCAGTAGTACCCTAGTCTTGGTCCATCATCTGGAGACCAGCTCCATTCCAGGGTAACCCAGCAAACTTCTTCACCATCTAGTAGACTGCAGCCCTCCCTGCCTTTTCCAATGGAGTCTGAATCCCATCTTTAGAAAAGGGGGCCCACTTTCAAGTTTATGCCTTCCTTCTTTACTCTCCCTCAGCTCTAGGCTCTTCTTCAGAGTTCTCTTTTATTCCCTCTTAGTAGCTACTCTCCTGTAAATAGTTAATTAGTCTTTTTTTTTTTTTTTTGCTGTACACGGGCCTCTCACTGTTGTGGCCTCTCCCGTTGCGGAGCACGGGCTCCGGACGTGCAGGCTCAGCGGCCATGGCTCACGGGCCCAGCCGCTCCGCGGCATGTGGGATCTTCCCAGACTGGGGCACGAACCCACGTCCCCTGCATCGGCAGGCGGACTCTCAACCACTGCGCCACCAGGGAAGCCCAGTTAATTAGTCCTTATAGGAAGCCTGCCCTGTTCAGAATACTGTGTTCTCTCTCTCCTGGCTGGACCATTACTCACACACAAACACACACACACACACACACACACACACACACACACAGGGAGATGCATGCACACACACACAGAGTAATGGAAAGATATACTTGAAACAATTAGCAGTGATTATTTGGGGATGCTTGGCTTTGGGGTACTCTTTTTTTCTGTATATTTTCTGTATTGTCTAAATTCTCTACAACAAACATGCATTACTTTTGAAGTCTGAAAACATAAACGTTTCAGAAAACATTAGTAAACTCTCCTAAGCTTAAGAAATAAAAATATATCCAGTATATTTAAACTGTATTGGGAATCTAAAGTCTAAAAACCTTAGGTTGAGAGATTTTTTGAATCATCCCAGTTTTTTACTGTATTTTCTAAAAGGCTTAAAATGACGTTAGAAAAGAGTAAACACAATGAAGTCAATTCAACCAAAAAAAAAAAAGTCAGACACTTATGATATTGCAATTGTTATTATAAACTAATTGCTGTTGCAGACAAGAAAACGAAAAGTGGAATTAACTTTTACAAACTTGTCCTAGATAAAACTTGCTCTATTTAGTGCCCTTTAAATGGGAAGTGACAGAGTATAAACCGACAAGACAGTACAGTGGCTGCATTATCAGTGTGCTGACACGGAGCCTCCTTTGCCTGTTCTCCCTGATTTAATGTCATCAGACACAAGGTGATTTAGAACATTCTTGGTAATAATGGAGGGGCTGAAAGCAGATGTGTAGATATTTTTAATGCCTTTTTCTTTCCCTAAGTTTTGTTCTTTAGTTAAGGCTATATTGTGGAGACAATCAGTATGTTGCAGAATGTAGAAAATGAATATAGAGAACAGATTACATTGATGGAGGAAAAAATCTTTTTATTCTGCCAAAAATGGATTGCTGTCCAGTAACAGTAAAAGTAAAAAGCAAGTATATACGTGCACGTGTGTTACTAGCTTTTAATGTCTATATTAGCTTTTTCTCTATCAGAGTTTTAAAACTTGGCAACTACTGTGTCCCTGAAGCAAAAGAATAATGACTAAGTTACCAGAGGACCAGGCAACTCCTATTTCAGTTTTATTAAAATGTTTCAAACAAGGGTGCTTGGGAAAACTATAGGAATTTACTAATTCATAGCTCTATTTTATGGCACAAGAATGGTCTAAAAATTAGAGATGGTTATAAGATTCTTTTAAGCAGCCTTAGGTCACCTGTTTTCCTGAAGTCAGTGTACTCGAGGGTCTTCACATATAAAAGGAGAATGATAGTTTTCTCAATGACTGTAATGCGAGTTTAAAACTTTACCTAAAATTTCTTAAGGTTTGTATGGGTGGCAAATGAACACATATAAATATTTATTCAGATGTACGTTATAGCAGCATGTATTATCAATCTCTGATAGCTTAACCCTTCTTCTCTTATCTCTACAAACTCAGAGTATCACTAAACACATTGAATCACACTTGCTTATCTACAGATCTACAAATGAGCCGTGACTGTGAAACAAAATCGTCTGTGTTGAGGGAAATGATAATGTATTACTCGTTCATCCATATTGTTTCCCAAGGATTTTTCTTCTTTTCTTTTTTTTTTTTGCGGTATGCGGGCCTCTCACTGTTGCGGCCTCTCCCGTTGCGGAGCACAGGCTCCGGACGCGCAGGCTCAGCGGCCATGGCTCACGGGCCCAGCTGCTCCGTGGCATGTGGGATCCTCCCGGACCGGGGCACGAACCCGTGTCCCCTGCATCGGCAGGCGGACTCTCAACCACTGCGCCACCAGGGAAGCCCCCAAGGATTTTTCTCATTCAAGTTTGCCTTCAGCTGTATCGCAGCCCCTTCACATACGCTGTGCCCTGACTTGCATGCCAGAAAGCACAGTAACTTTAAACACACATGAACTTCTATTTTTCTCCATCTGTGAGCAGCCCTGAACTAGACCTGAACAATACAGGAGGACATAAAAAGTCCTGTTGCTTCTTTCTGGTGGGATCTCAAATTAATCTTTCACTTGTAGCCTGGTACCCTAAATGCCTGAAGCCAGAGCAAGTCTACTTCTTGATTTCCTCATACACTTGGGCAAGGGTGCTTTTTAAATTCTTTATCTTATTGCTTACCAATAGTTGCACCTGTCAACTCTTCAGAGACAGTAAGATCAGGATAGAATTGTTCCTTCAGCTGCAATTATTTAAGCTCCATTTAACTCCCTCCAACACCCTGAACCCTTCATCTTCTGAGGAGGGGAAGGTTCCTGCAGCTAGCTTAGATAGATTCTCCATTTTACAACTTTCAATTTATTTTATTATTTTCAACAACCATTATCAAAGACCTTTTTCTGTACTCTGCCACTTCAATCTTTTACTCTTCAACTTGCTCTACTGCCCTTTTCCTTTCTCAGATGAGTCCGAATTGAAAGAGTCTGAATTATCTTTTGCATCTATGGTTTGGTGCCTGCACATATGCTTACAAAATCCAATTCAATTTTACTTCTTTTACTTGAAAAAATTGAATGTCTCCATTATTATACCTCTTCTATCAATTATCTCTAAATCATTACTTCTGCTTCAATCAACTACCCTTTACAATTCACAATTTATGCCTCATTTATCCGTGCTGAATTCTAAAACTTTCTTCCTTGGAAACTTCCCTGGATATTCTCTGATGTTCTTTAATGGATGCTTAATCACATGTGTAATTAACACTGTCAAATTCCCAACATAATGCTAGGGCAGGGGTTCTCAAACTTGGCTACACATTAGAATCAGTTGGGAATGAAACACAATTTCTATGCCTGATTTTAATTTAACGGATCTTGGGTGGGTCCCAGGTACAGGTGATTTTAACCCTGCACCCCCAAGCCCTCCTCCTTCCCAAAAGATGATTCTAATGGGCAGTCAGGGAGGAAGAATACTGGGCTAAACCATGTCAGATAGAGACAGACTGTGAGAGGTGTGGTTCCTTCTTAGTGACCATATAATATAGAGAGACCCAACTAACAAACACAAAATAATTAAAGCACAATTAAATGTAAATTGTTTTGAAGTTCATATTAACACATAGAGAGTGACAAAAAATTAAAATGGCAATTACTATCAGAAAGAAAAGGTCTGTGTAAATAAGAGTAACTAGTGAAGGCTTTATAAAGTATACATGATGTAAGCTGGATGCTGTGGATGAATTAGGATAATTTCATCCTAATTTTAAAATCTTTAAAGGGGAATATTAAAAATTAGGGGAATAGTCATGACAAATGACAAAAGCACTGAGTCATATTTACCATCATAGGAAAAAAGTACACCTGTTGGTGTACTAGAGTATGTGTGTTTGAAAATTATGAGAAAAAGAGGTAAATAAAGTGGCGAAAATCAGAGAAATCTATCTGCCCTTTTGCCCCATTTCAACCATTCCTAATGAAACAAGCACCAGGTAGTCAATGGATTAAAAGAGTGGTATGAAAACTGGTTTCTACTTCTATCATTGGAAGATAGCCATGAAATGATCAACTATGCATATAAACAGGAACAAATTTTCATTAACATAGAGAACTAGGAATATTCACATCTATACAATAGAAAAATTAATTAATTATTTGGAATGCATAGAGGACCAGATCAGAAGAGACAAGGGATGAACTCTCATTTTTCACTCCAGTGAAAGAATGTCTGGGAAATAAGGCTAGAGCACCTTAATAAAATCATATTGAGTCCTCATTTGGAAGTGTGAATATAGCCTGGGGTATGTAAGAAAAGAAGCAGCAACAGCAAGTGTTGTTGTGAAGTTCTTTTCATTAAGAAAGTGACTACAATAAGCGGAAAACCTGCAGGGCACGGTTTTGTCAGAGTGGATGATAAATAAACATCTAAGTCATAGAAACTGACCCCTCCCCCATATCCTAGCACACAGAGTCAGGTATACAACCCTACAAGCAAACTATGAGAACACCTACTACTTCAGAACACTGTAATGAGGCAATCTGAGACTTAAGTGCAAGCTCCACTGCTTACAAACAGAGTGAATTTGGCAGTTTAACTTTTTTTTTTTTTTTTTTTTTTTTTTTGCGGTACGCGGGCCTCTCAGTGTTGTGGCCCCTCCCGCTGAGGAGCACAGGCTCCAGACGCGCAGGCTCAGCGGCCATGGCTCACGGGCCCAGCCGCTCCGCGGCATGTGGGATCCTCCTGGACCGGGGCACAAACCCATGTCCCCTGCATCGGCAGGCGGACTCTCAACCACCGTGCCACCAGGGAAGCCCGGCAGTTTAACTTTTTAAACTCAGTTTTCTTATCTATAAATTAGAATCACTAGAAAAGTGTCCACCTTATGGATACGTTGTGTGGAACAAGTAAAATAATGCAAGTAAAGCAATTAGCACTTTTTACATCCTAGAAGGTGGAGCTACAGTCACAAGAAACATGGATGGAGTTGAAGAACTTCCTCACTGAGTTAGCCTCCACTAGGTAGAGGAAGTCAGTGAAGAATGCTTTCTTCCCAGAGTGACAGACACCCAAGACTGGAAAGGCACTGTGACAAGGAACCTGCACGTCTGGGCTTCATCTGACAGTCAGAAACTGCAATAAGCAACTCCAGCTTAGTAAATATTCTCCCGGAGTAGATGCCTAAGAAGAGGGCTAGCCTGCAGAATCTCAGTAACTGCCACTCTAGAAACATTTATTTACCATAAACCAGAGACATTTTAGAACATCACAATAAAGGTGTTGATGGGGTACTAAAACTTGAGAAGCAGAAGAAAATTCACTTTGAGCTCAAAAGACACATAAAAGCTTTCAAATTCAGGTAGAAAATATGATAGGCATGCGTTTAGACATTCAGGCTATACAATCTATTTAAGAAAGGTCTCCCTAAAAGAGATATGATATCAGACATAGTAATTAAATCAATAAACAGAAATAATGATACATGGAAGAATATTTAAATAGAAATAAGTATAAAATGAAAAATAATCAGATAGCAAAAATATGTTTAGATAAACAAATATATAATTTAAAAATTGGAAGATAAGTATCAAAATCAGTGACAAGTTTTTATCTTTTTGGATAGAACTGCGCACAGGGGGATACTAGTGAATCTTCTTATACTTAGCACTATTTGCCTTTTAAAACTATTTGTGTCATACAATGTGAAAGAAATAAAATTTAAAATATGATTAACAAGAAAATAAAATATTATGAAGCCTGTGTAAAAATTCTGAAAAAAATTAAAAGGCAATAATGCAATATGGAAGACAACAAAATACTTTGCTTGGGAGAAGATGTATTCAAGAAAGAGAAGGAGTGCTTCCCTGGTGGCGCAGTGGTTGAGAGTCTGCCTGCCGATGCGGGGGACACGGGTTCGTGCTCCGGTCCGGGAAGATCCCACATGCCGCGGAGCGGCTGGGCCCGTGAGCCATGGCCGCTGAGCCTGTGCGTCCGGAGCCTGTGCTCCGCAACGGGAGAGGCCACAACAGTGAGAGGCCCACGTACCGCAAAAAAAAAAAAAAAAAAAAAAGAAAGAAAGAGAAGGCTAGAAAAATAAGGAAGAATTATAAGTTCTAGGAAATTTAATATAAACTATGTAAGACTCTTTTCAAGAAAATGGGGGGAAGAAAAGATGATTCATTAACAGAAATGAAGAGAAAGATACCTGAAAAAAATGAAGAGAAAACGAAAATAGCAATAGTTAACTTATACCAGAAGCAGATATAACATTGTGATAAACTGAAACATTGAGCTGCGTAACAGTCATGGTAAATTTACACAAAATTCAGAGGAATATAAAAAATAGAAGAATGAGAAAATGATATTAACTCCTGGCAGGAAGAAGTTAAAGCTTCTGGTCTGGGATTCAGTCACTACTTTTATAGGAATGAAGCCCGCAAGATACGCAGATAACTTAGTATAATCTTTCTGTCAACTGGACCTGGGAAAATAGACCAATGCTATTTTCTAGGAGGAAGAGACTTTATCTCTGAATTGCCCTTATCAAGATATATCCCTAAGAATCCCCTGTAGCAAACCGTACTCAGGACCTATGAAGT